>NC_137139.1:12940722-13430722 GCF_949319135.1 Squalius cephalus
TCTTGAAGGAAACACAGTACTCGCGATACCCCACATGTCTGTGGATCGAGCCCCTTAGCAGTGCACCATCTGTTAAACACTGACCATTTCGACATGTAGAGCCGCCTCGTAGAGGGGGCTCTAGATTGTATGATCGTGTTCATGACCCCGTCTGGCAGATCAGCGTGTAATCGTTGAGGCTCCACGCATGCAGAGACAGCGCTCTGGATGGGGATGCCATATCGAGCCGCGGGCTTGAGAGAGAAGGTCTCTCTTCACCGGTATCGGCCAGGGGGCTGAGTCTGCCAGCTGTATTAGATCCGGGAACCAAGCTTGGTTCTCCCAGTATGGGGCTAAGAGGAGCACTGTGTGGCGCGCTTCCCTGATTCTCTTGATGACCTGAGGCAGCAGAGAGACCGGGGGAAAAGCATACAGCGGGCCGCTGGGCCAGGTCTGGGCCAGCGCGTCCTCGTTCTTCGAGAAGAACTCTGGGCAATGAGCGTTGTCTTTTGACGCAAAAAGGTCGACTTTCGCTTTGCCGAAACGGCGCCACAGTGACTGGACTGTTTGGGGGTGTAGAGACCACTCCCCAGGGGGAACGTTGTCCCTGGACAGTCTGTCGGGGCCCTCGTTCAGGTGGCCAGGCACATGCGCGGCTCTCAGCGAGCGCAGAGTGCTGAGCCCACACGAGGAGGCGTTCCGCCAGGGTGCAGAGCGTCTTTGATCTGACACCGCCCTGGCGATTCACATAGGCCACTACCGATGTATTGTCCGTGCGGACTAGAACATGGTGACCGTGGAGGAATGGGAGGAAGTGTTTGAGCGCTTTCTCGACCGCGAGCATCTCTAGACAGTTTATGTGTAGGAGATTCTCCTGGTCTGACCAGCGGCCATAGACCGGTCTGCCTTCGAAGAGCGCTCCCCAACCTAGGTTGGAAGCGTCTGTCGAGACAACTTTCCGGTGTGAAATCACTCCCATAGTCACTCCTGTGTGATACCATTCGGCTGCCAGCCAGGGCTGCAGGGCTGAAATGCAGCTCTGATTCACTTTGACTCGCAAGCCGCCGGCCGCCCAGGCTCGGTGGGGCACGCGTGCTTTCAGCCAGCGTTGAAGCGGGCGCATGCGCAGTAAGCCCAGCTGGAGCGCTGCTGCAGCTGAGGCAATATGCCCCAGGATACGCTGGAATGTCCTCAGCGGAACCCGGCTGCCTATTTGGAGGGATGCGGCGAGGAGGCGGATGCGGCGCGCGCGCTGCTCCGACAGTCTGGCCGTCATAGCCACCGAGTCCAGTTCTATTCCAAGAAGGAAATTGACTGACGGGGCGATAGCGAGCTCTTGGTCCAGTGACCGAGAGACCCAGATCCTCCAGATGGCTGAGAAGCGCTGTTCTGTGAGACACAAGTTCCGTCTCTGACAGCGCTAGAATAAGCCAATCGTCCAGATAATTCAGTATTCGCATTCCCTGTTTTCTCAGGGGAGCGAGAGCCGTGTCCATGCATTTCGTAATGTACGGGGTGCCAAAGACAGGCCGAAGGGCAGGATTGTGTACTGATATACTCGACCGTTGAAGGCGAATCTCAAGAATGGCCTGTGACGGGGAGTTATCTGGATCTGAAAATATGCGTCTTTTAGATCGAGAGAGATAAACCAGTCTCCTGGGCGAATCTGCGCGAGGATTTTTCTGGTTGTGATCATTTTGAACGGCCGTCTCATGAGGGCTTTGTTCAGATGTCTCAGATCTAAAATAGGTCTTAACGCTCCGTCCTTCTTGGGTACGAGGAAGTAGCGGCTGTAAAAGCTCGACTCGCTCAGAGAAGGATGAACCTGTTCTATAGCCCTTTTGCGCAGCAGCTTCGCTATTTCAGCTTGAAGCAGGTGCGCAGCTTCTGAACTCACTTTCGTCTCCGTCTGTGCTAGAAAGCGCGGAGGGCGACGAGCGAATTGAAGCGAATAGCCGTGTTTTATAGTACTCAGCACCCATTCTGACGCGCCCTGAATAGCTTCCCATGCTTCCGCATGCATAGCTAGGGGTCGAATGGTCTCTGGGTTCAGATCGCCGCGCTGCGCGGGATTGGGGAACCTGTATCAGAGAGGATGGAGCGGCGTGCGCGCCGCTGGTGCTCGAACACGGGGGCTGGTAAACAGTATTGGCCGGCTGTACAGCGTTCGGTAGCTCGGTCCCAGAGGATGGAGCGCGATTTGCTGACAAACACCCCTGGCGCGAAAGCGGCGTGGGGATTGTAATGTCTAAAAGTGAGTGCGCGTGCACGTGAGCGGGCGCAGAGTTTACACTTATGACACGGCCAGTGTTTGGGAGCTTAGAGGGTGTGCGACCCGAGGTAACTGAATGGCAGAGCGAGCAGCGGGTAGGTGTGAGCACAAAGTTGTGGGCACATTTACTACACTTAGTACTCGAGCGGTTTGTGTCCGCTTTATGAGAGAGCGCTCTATGCGCGTTACCATGGGGACCATGTTTGTGTGAAGCAGTGAGCACATGGGAGTGGGCACATTTTCTACACTTATGACACCTTCGGCCAGAGCCGGAATGTTTGTGAGCTTTAGAGGATCTGCAACCCGGGGTAACTGTGTGATAGAGCGGGCAGCAGCTAGGTGTGAGCACAGAGTTGTGGGCACATTTACTACACTTAGTACTCAAGCGGCATGTGTCCGCTTTATGAGAGTGCGCTCTGTGAGCGTTACCGGGGAGACCGTGTTTTGTGTGTAGCAGTGAGCACATGGGAGTGGGCACATTTTCTACACTTGTAACACCATCGGCGTTATAGAGCAAATGCTTTGATGGCTCATATGTTTAGACGCTCATAAATACTCAAGCACCATCCTGTGAGATGCGGGTTCGCTTTCTGTATGTAAGAAAGCTGGCCGCGAGCTCGGAGAAGCCAGCAGAAAAAAATATTTTTCTGCCGCCAGAGCCGGATTTGAACACGGTTCTCCAGTGCAGAAGCGTAATATTCTGCCACTGAGCCACAGGGGCACACATGAGCTTCCAGTTGGTGCGAGCATATGACCGAGCGTCGTGTTTCGGCGTTTGTTTGCAGGCGCGCGTGTATTAAAACAGGCCCGTTTACTGCAGCATTAGTATTTCCAGCCGCCTGAACTTAGAGGGGACTGAGAAATATTTATCCCGTGAGATGCGGGTTTGCTTTCTGTATGTAAGAAAGCTGGCCGCGAGCTCGGAGAAGCAAGCAGAAAAAAAGTTTTTCTGCTGCCAGAGCCGGATTCGAACACGGGTCTCTGGTGCGGAAGCCTAATGTTCTGCCACTGAGCCACAGGGGCACACATGAGCTTCCGGTCAGTGCGAGCATATGACCGAGCGTCGTGTTTCGTTTCGGCGTTTGTTTGCAGGCGCGCGTGTATTAAGACAGGCCCGTTTACTGCAGTATTAGTATTTCCAGCCGCCTGAACTTAGAGGGGACTGAGAAATATGTATCCCGTGAGATGCGGGTTTGCTTTCTGTATGTAAGAAAGCTGGCCGCGAACTCGGAGAAGCAAGCAGAAAAAAAGTTTTTCTGCTGCCAGAGCCGGATTCGAACACGGATCTCTGGTGCGGAAGCCTAATGTTCTGCCGCTGAGCCACAGGGGCACACATGAGCTTCCAGTCAGTGCGAGCATATGACCGAGCGTTTGTTTGCAGGCGCGCGTGTATTAAAACAGGCTCGTTTACTGCAGTATTAGTATTTCCAGCCGCCTGAACTTAGAGGGGACTGAGAAATATGCGAGGATTGGAGGAAGTCCGGCCTAAGCGGGACGAAATCACTCTCTCTTCCTCCTTTCGCCGGTGCTCGTGACGTCCGCTCTGATATCCCTTGAGAACGGCGCAGTTGCGCGGCTCGAACAAAGGGAGAGAGAGCGGGAAGATGTCATTATGTGCTGTGACATCGTTTGTTTGCAGGCGTGCGTGTATAACAGGCTCGTTTACTGCAATATAGATATTTCTAGTCGCCTGAGCTAGGAGGGGACTGAGAAATGTGTGAGAAACGGAGGTGGCCGGAGAGTGACGCGCGCGACCGAGGCGCGGGGTAGCTTTCTTATAACGTAAAGGAAGCCAGCCCGTGACCGTCTACTTCTGACATCCCTTGTGAGCGGCGCCTTGCGCGGCTCGAACAGAGGGGGAGAGGGCGTGCGTCATCCGGGGGGGGGGTAGCTTCCTTGTAACGTAAAGGAAGCTATAGCCCGTGACCGTCCGTTCTGACATCCCTTGTGAGCGGCGCCGTTTGCGCGGCTTGACAGAGGGGAGTAACCAGCTGGTCTGCTTCACCCCCTGATGCGACGGCAGTGCGGGCAGAGGCCGGCCGCTGCGCGTCGGTGAAGGGCGGGGGAGAAGGAGAGAGCGAGGCTCGCGGGAGGGGCTCCGGCGAGCGCTCAGCTATAACCACCGGCTCGGAAGGCCTTTGAGAGCGGCGTTTTTTCTTACGCGGCCCGGAAGAGGCAGCCGGAGAAGGTGGAGGATCGTGAAACATGGCGAGTCGAGCCCGCAGGGTCGACATCGGCAAGTCCTCACACTGTTCGCAGCCGCCCGTGAAGGGCGCGGGCTGCGTGGTCGAAACCCAGGCAGAGAGCGCAGATCACGTGGCGGTCTCCGTCGCTGAGCGCGGCTCTGCACGAGCCACAGGATGAGCGAGGCATTTGCAACAACGCCTCGCGCTCTTTTAGATGCAAAGTGTGTCGCGGGGCGAACACAAACACATACAACACAGAGCAGTAAAAGGATATATTCGCCGGATAGCGAAGCAGGCAGGGAAAGCTGAAGGCGGCGAAGGCGGCCGGCGTCCTCAGGCTGAGATCCTCGGCGTGCTGGTCGCTTGTTTCGACGGCGGCTTCCTCAGAGAGCAGCGATGCGTAGAGCTTCGCTGAAAAGACAGAAATCAGAGAAGCAGCCTCCGAGCCCCGCTTTTATACGCTAAGCCACACCCCTTTTCGAGGGCTGTGACGCATTAAGCGCGCCAAGCGCGCTCATTGGTCGTGACGTCACGCCAAGGGCTCAGCGGTAGGCTGCTGCAGTTGCCGCAGGGCAGCCAATGGGCACGCTAGTAAGCCTGCCCTAGGTCTGCAGGCTGCCGCACTGCGTTGACAAGATTATAAAAATTAAGGATAATTTTTGGCTTCAGTATCTCGAGAAAGAAAGGCTTTCCCGTAGCGTAGTAACTACGCAATACGAGAGAACCTCTTGTAAGAGAACTATATAATATACAAGTTTCACTGTTTTAACGGAATTACTGAAATAAATCAACTTTTTGATGATATTCTAATTATATGACCAGCACCTGTACTTTCTGTAAGCGGGTGCACAGTAGGCTTGTTGCGATAGTCGGTGTTACCGGTGATACACGGTGTTTAACCCACCTACCGGTCATAGCACTTGACCACCGGCACCGTCCCCATCGTGTTGAAGTTTTAGCCTATAGTAATAAAGCACTTAATTCAGTTAGTGATTACGTGCCTTCGTAATTTAGCGTAAGCGGAACGAGCGCCGCAGTAAAGCAGCAGGTGTCCGATTTCATTTATCATTTGAGGAGAGTGAGGCGAGCTAACGGGCAAAGGATGGCGGAAGATCTGGTTTCAAAGAGAAATGCAAACGTGAGTTTAATTTTTATATTAGTTTTTTTTTTGCACTTAAGTGTCCAGTGATTATTCGGGTAGGCTACCTTATTTAACGAAGTTTTTGATGTTCGTTCGTTTCATATTCGATGGTTGTGCGGTGTTTTTTTTTTTGCTGAAAAAGGCAGGCACTTTATTTAACGAATAGTGATTTTTTTATATATATAATTTCTTGTTTGATACTTGCACGATGTGTGCAGTGGTTCGTTTTGTTAATAAATGCACTTTAAAGGTGTTTCATAAGTGCTTTTGTTTAGTTTTTACATGGTGTGTTAAGTTATTATTAATTTTGCAATAAAGATGTGTACTACAAGCGAGTGTCTTATTGTTTTGTGTATTTTTATTAAGAATAAAATAAATTAACCCATGATTAATTCAAACAAATGCTACTGAATTGCCGCTAATTAAAGTGAAAGTAAATTGAGACGTGTGCACGTCCGCATTTTCGGCCATGCTAAATCCCCGACACGCAACCCCGGTGACACCGGGATTACCGTTTTTTTTACACGTCGATTAACCGGTGGAAAAAATCCGTCACCGCAACATCCCTAGTGCACAGAAAGCCATGTCTCCCAGCATGCCATCATGAATTCAGTTCTCTTTCACGTCTTGTTGCGCTTGAATGGTCGAATACACACATAATTATGTCAAGATTCCCAGCGTGTGGAGTGTTCGTGTAAACACAGCCGGTTATGTCTCAAGTGAGAGTAAACAGATGTGTGCAAACCGGATGTGTATCAGTATAATGGATCCGTGCATTTGGTCTTAAAGTGACAGCAGCCTAATAAACCTGTATCTCTGTGTCATTAATGTGAATCAAGCCAAAGAGAAAATAACTTCCTGCTCTTGACTAAAGATGAGAGAATGAGAATTGTATATTTAATAATAAATTATGACATTTTAATTTTACATTTGATTACATTGCTGTACTAATTCTAACTACATGTTAAATAAACCTATTGTACCTGAAAAACTGAATTTGTTTAATTTATATTTTTGTTATATTGTTTTTTGACTTATTGTTTGTAATTTGCTGATTTTTTTTATAACAGAAATGAGATAAAATAACACAAAATAAATATATCATAATATATATTGTTATAGTGAACTAAAATTGAAATATCACCCACCCCTATTATGATATTTTTGGGAAATAAATGTCCTGCTAAGGCACTGTTGTTGTGTGTAGACATGCCTCATGCAGCGTGTGTGTGTGTGTGTGCAGGATCATGACGTTCAGGAGGAGAAGATCCTGCTGGTGTCTCTGCTGATGGCTGAGATGGGTGTGCATTCGGTGGCGTACGCCTTCCCTCAGGTCAAAATCATCACCACCGCCGTCGACAAGAAGGTCAATGACCTCTTCCACATCATCCCTGGCATAGGTGAGCCATCGCTTTATTTGCTTGACTGTGGCCTTTTTTCCTTTATGCCTTCAAGTTACGTTTACACAAACAGGCCAGTCTCACAAAACCAGACATATTTCACCCTAAATCATAAGATATAAACTATACGTTGCTTTTTTATAGGTTTTTAGCAATGTGAATTTTTTTCATGACTATATATTATTATATAATTAATTGGGTCATATATATATATAATTTTTTTTATTATTATTATTTTTTTTATAAAGTAATATTTTTTTATTTAGCTAGGATGCATTAAATTTATCAAAAGTGCCAGGAAAGACATTTTTAATGTTATGAAAGATTTCTATTGCAAATAAATGCTGGTTAACTTTATATATATATATATACACACACACACACACACACACACACACACACACACGTATGTATGTATGTATGTATTATATTTGATATTTCAATTAAATGTATCAAAATAGTATTTGTTGTACTGCTTTTAATTCTGTTTTAAACACTAAAAATCAAGTAAAAATTAAAAAATGACAGTAAAGAGAATCAGTAACACTTTACAATAAGGTTTTATTAGTTAATATTAGTTAAATACATTTATTAACCTTAGTTAATGTTCATTTCAACATTTACTAACACATCATTAGTTGTAAATCAAAAGTTGTATTTATTTACATTAACTAAGGTTAATAATGACTATTATTTCATGATGATAAAGCACATTTTACCCAAATAGTTCATTACTGAAATTCAATAACTGACATAATCTAGCAATGAGCAAAATATTTGACAGCATTTAATAATAGTCAAAAACCTCGGCTCATGCAATTTCTTCGACATTGATTTAGGGGTTCATTTGTGAAATGTGAGTACTACCCAAACATGTATGTCAAATTTGGGAATGTTTTTTTGTGTCCAGGAAATTTCGGGGATCGTTATTTTGGCACGGATGCTCCTCCAGACTGGAGTGATGATGACATGGATGAGCCGAGCTGCTGAGACGCCAGTCTGACGAATCATGTCTGATATCTGTACATTATAAAATATTTTTATACTCTTTTGCACTCCCCAAACAGAAATGTTTTATGTGAAGTTTTATTTATGAAGGTTAATTGAGTTGTTTTTGTATGTAAAGTGTGTAGTGTTTGATTCTGAACTCATGCCTTGCGTGTTTGCTGACATGTTTAGGGATTTTCGGCATGCGAACACACACAACATGTCTGGTTGTCATGGCATACAGCACGCCACTTTTACTCAGCTTTCTGAGAGTGAAATAAGACTGCCTTGCGACACTTAGACAGTGAGTTTCTTTGAAGGACCACTTCATCGGAAAAAATGTGTGGGCGTTGCTTTGTTTTAATCTCGCTTTCAGTCTCGCTTTACCTGCAGACGGCTGCTGACCAAACCACAAGCTGTTAACAATTACACTTTCACAACAGAGAAAGGCATTCTAGACCATGGCTCAGGCTTTAAAACTCAACATGTTTTTCAAATTCCGCACAATTTTGAGTTGGTTAGACAGTTTTAAGTAGAAGATGTAAAGCTCAATTCAAGGGTTGGAGTTGCAGAGCTCTATCTATCAAACACACAAGCATGAGCGAACAGTTTTAGGTCAATTAAAGTTTTGTTTTAGAGGTTTATAAAATAAAAATAAATGACCTGCATCTGTCCAGTGAGTCTATAGCTGCCTTTACCACATATGGCTCAGATCTGCTCGATGTTTGCTCGAAAACATACAGGACGTACAAGAGCAAAACTAGCCCACAGGAAGCGTTGGCGTTTGGCCTCAAATTTAGGTTTAATCGTTTTTACCCCACTGAGCACTTTGAGGAAGTACCTAGCCTGAGGAGATTATTTTGTCGAAGAAATATGATGGCATTTTGTGCATTGTTTCGTTTAGTTAACCAAAAAAAACAAAAAAAAAACTTTGGTTGCAAAATATTAAAAACTTTCTTCATAACCTTCATAAAAATGAACAATATTGTATTTATGTTAGAGCACTGAGACCTGCAGTGATTGTCACGGCATAGTGAATGTATACTGTGACTTTTGACCCGCAACAGGGATAAAAGTCTATCATTTGTGTTATTTTATTGCTTTGTCATTGCACACTTTCTGAAATACTTGATTTTGATTGGTCAGTCGGATATTTATGTGTAACAAATAACCTTGCATAATAAAACGATTTCAACTCAAGTCAATGTTTCATGACCATTTATTGAATTATTTGGTGAACTGCAGTGCATTGTAATAATCGTGATGCGCTTCATGTCACGTGATCATGACTGACTGACATTATCCATTGCGCATTGTATATGTAAAGATGTGTAGTAGTATTTTAATTGGAAATTGAACATTTTCAGTAAAGATTTGTTTGCTTTTTGAAAGAAATTAGTACTTTTGTTCAGCAAAGAAACATTAAATTGATCAGAAGTGACAGTAAAGACATTTATAATGCTACAAATAAATTGTTCTTTTGAACTAACTGTACTGAACTAACAGCACAACTGTTTTCAACACTAATAATCAGAAATGTTTCTTGAGCATCATATCAGAATGATTTCTGAAGGGTCATGTGACACTGAAGACTGGAGTAATGATGCTGAGAATTCAGCTTTGATCTAAATGACATTTTAAAACATATTGAACAGCTATTTTAAATTTCACAATATTACAGTTTTTTACTGTATTTTTGATCAAACAAATGCAGCCTTGGTGAGCAGAAAGACTACCGACCCCAAGACCTGTCCATGGGTGTGTAGAGAAGAAAGAGCCAGAATTAAACTTTTCACAAATGCTTACGTATAGAATTTGCCTAATTTTTGCAACGGAGACAGCGGGATTGAAACTCATTCATGTCTCAAACACACAGGAAGGATGCTGTGGTTGTCCTCTTGATATGGAAACTAACCTAGCAATCTTTCATCAGTTTCCATAATTAACTCCACTCAGCTATAGCTCATACACTACAACATCAACCGACGTCCCTTCTCAGTGTTTTCTGCACTAAAAAATCAGCTGACCTCACATATCAACACACACAATGTAACTAGTGTGTTTTCTGCAAACTGAGAACATTTGTATCTTTTACAGTGTATTTGAAGTGACTAATGCAGCTTTAGGTGAATGTGACTCATCATTACAATCAGCCTGGTCAAAATGATCAAGCGACGCTTAAATGAAACCTCTTCTCTTGACGGCACTCAAATTTTCATCTCGGAAAAAAAATAAATATTCTTGTCCTTCCTCTGTCATAAAACAATCACCGCGTCATAAGACGTTTCTAAAAGAAGCGGTTTGAGATGAATGAAACGTGCTCTAGTGGCCTTCAATATTGAGATGTCATGGAAAGTTTACCACAAGGCTTGTTCATAGTGACAAACAGGAAGGAGGCGCTTTGCTGGTGTGTGTGTGTGTGTGGCAGCTCTAGAGCATCTCCAGCAGTGAGCAAAGGCCCTTTAGGTCACAGGAGTGAGTGTGTGAGCATGAGCGGGACGGTCCTGCTTCTCTAGAGGTCGAGAAGATGACAAGGTTGATATTTTGAAGGCCTCGAAATCTTCAGTCAACGTGGAACTACTGAGCGTCTGTGTAGGTAAGGCAGAGGTGAGTGTTTTGCATATAGCTAAATGAACCAGCCTCACAGTCAATGCCAAATTAAATGTATTAAGTGAGAAATACAGGTCTCGAGATGATGCGCGTGCACAAATGTTTAGAGTTTAGAGTTTTTTAGTTTTTGCGAACGTCGTCCTGGTGTCAGACGTGATCTCAGGAGCAATGTTTTAGGAGTTTTTGGGGTATGAAAATGGTTGAAGTTGTGGGACGGTGTTGTTACCGTCAGACACATCGCAGGTAATTGAATGGTTGTGAATTGTGATAGAATCATTGCATCGGATCAAATTGTCTTTGTTTTAGCTTCATATTAATGAATCATTCAAATTGAATGGATGTAGATATATAGATTTTATAGATGTAGCAAGTTGAAGGAAACGTTTCAATGGCCATTTCCAGCTGGAAAGGCGCGAAAGTTGGTCATGATGTACTAGCGTACATACTGCATGACAAAGTCAAATATATTGCCAATAATGAGTCTAATAATGAACTAATGAGTCGAGTTTTTTCTATTGAAAAAGGGGGACATCTATTTTTATAGGGGACATGTGGTCAATGTGAAACAAAATTTGGTGTAATGATTATTGTACCTGATCCATTATTATATATTGGTTGTATGGAAAATCTAGGAGACGTTTCAGAAATATAATTCTAAATTTCTCCATCTATTTATTCTATATTTCCATATGATGTGAATGTGCTTGCTTTTCCTGCATTCAAGACATGCAATTATTTTCTTCTCATCATCTGCTGTGTATGAAATTGATACAATGAATTTTGGTTTTGGCAAGTCTAGATTTTGCTGATAATTTATTTTTATTTTTATTTTATTTTTTTTAGCTAGACGATGCGAGTAATCTGTGGTCGGTGTGATCTGACCATCATGAATGAGCAGTGCTTTTGAGGACTGTCCAACCTGAGAATGCTTGAGTTCTGGTCAATCTCAGGTTCGTCAGCCCATGAAAACCTGCCTCGCTGAAACCCACACGGGAACCGGTGGTCCTCCAAACCACCTCAATGCTCCATCACCTCAAAATCACTGTCGGGGGTTTTGTATTATCATGTATTGATAGCTTTAGATGTTGTGTGGGTTGTTTATTTCATTATTTTTGATGGGTTAAAAGACTATTCAATACTGCCTGACTTTGTAACAGCTTGGAAGCAATTCTACAGATTCGCAAGATGTTCGATATTTACATATGATACTTGATTTAGTATGTTTTTGGATTCGAAAAACAACAAATTAATAAATCTGTTCAAAACCCAACTAGGTGCAAATGAAAGTTATTGGGTAAATAAGATCATCAATGTCAGGAAATGTTACCTGTATTAATGACTACAGTTGTGTTGTGTAAATGTGCAAACACTTACATGTGCATACCATTTACAATGCACATGTCTTATTTAATTATATATTGTATTATAATAATGAATAATATTTGTAATTTTATTTTTAAGCATTTTTCACCTCTTTATAATAGCTTTTTAATCACACTTTAGAATCATTTTGAAGGACCAAATGTAACATTTTAAGGACCAGCCATTACAAAATTCAAATTGGTTGACCGCTAATCTGAATATTGATGTATTCCTTCTCAAGATCTACGGTGGTTGCGGTCCTGTTTTACTGTGTGTGTGTGTGTGTGTGTGTGTGTAAATGTTCACATGCTATGATGAATTATCAACTCTTTTACACTGTGCCCCAAATCCAATCTCACCAAGCGAGATCATCCTCGTTCGACACTTTCTATAAAAGATGTCAGCTGGCATTATTTTTAACAATTTTAATCAAACTGGTTCACATCTCTAACATTCGTATATATTTTAATATATTTTTACATTTTTTGTCCATTTTTAATTAAGTTATTCATTTATTCCTATTGCAGTTGATTTTTGTTGTTCTCTATAGTTGTCCTCAGCATGTTTTTGATCTTTCATGGTCACCATGAAATCAAAATTGACAATTCATATTTTTTACAGAATGTTGCAGTGCTTATTATAAATACTTCATCCATGCACATCATTAATCTTTAAAGGCGCAGTAAGCAAATTCTAAGAAACACTGTTGAAAGCACCAAAAACACACTTGTAGCCAATCAGCAGTAAGGGGCGTATTCACAAATATAAAATAATAATATAATATACATATTCATGAGGGGGGAGGTGCCTGTTTTGCATAGCGTGTTTGTGAATTTGGGGGCGGGGCTATCAAGATAGGGATTTTGGGTAGTGGCGTGATTTAAATATCAACAGCGTTTCTCAAGAATCGCTTACTGCACCTTTAATGAAAACCGTTAACCTCCCCTCCCCCTCGAAACAACGTCTGTTCTCTTCATGACGTGTGTCTCGGCGGAGGGTGAGACTAAAATCCTCCACAACTAACTGCAAACAAACAAAAAAAAAATCCCGCCCTACATTTTTCTCATTCCAGAAGCCGTTACACTCAGATATACGTCACAATAGGGAAGAAAATACTATCACAACTGTAGTTCCATGTTGACTTTAACCTGTCTTGATAGAATGTGTCGATCAAGAGGGCATGCAATTATGAACCAAAAATTAACCCATAACCCACCAAGCCTGGTCTCCCCTTCTTGCATTATGCCTAAAATGTGTAGAAAATTCATTATGCCAAATGAACCGAACTGTAAATACATCCCCAAATTATTTTTTTAATACAGTGTGTTGAGTATTGCGAGTGGTGTAATGCGTCTCAAATACCACTTATCTGCAACTTTTCTGCTCAAATCCTCATTCGTGACACAAGGCCACACATCCTTAAAGCTGCAGTCCGTAGTTTTTCCTAATTGTCGCCATCTCTGTTCGCAATTGCAGTCATTCGCGGAATTATCAACTTTACGTGGGTTGTGCCTCGGCACGGCACAGCACGGATGAATCTAATGTTTTGAGGAGAATGTGCGGCTGTCAGTCACCGCGCCGGTGTGGATACTGGCATTCGCAATCACAGATTCTACTTTTTGGAAGTATGACCAACCGGAAAATGTCATCCGAACAAGTAAGTAACATCCATTTTTGCGTGACTACATTTAATGCCCTTCTGATATTTATCCTTGTTTTCGCATGGGCCCGGTTGCAGTCTCTTTTTTTCTGTAGCCACTCCGAAGTCCGAACGAAGTCTTTTGGGTTTTACAACGGGTGAATCTCCAGTTTTCGTTGGTGATTGTCGTTTGAACCTTTCTGGATCCGCCATCAAATTGATAAGTTTAATTATATCAAGTGCTGTGAGAAAAGGCTATAAATCTCCACCAACAACATCCTCACACGCAATATAGCCGACAAGCCGAGACTCTTTCTTTTTGTGTACAGATGCGACGTAATGACGCAATATAGCGTACTAGCCGAGACTCCTTCTTTATGTGTACGGATGTGACGTAATGACGCAATATAGCCGACTAGCCGAGACTCCTTCTTTATGTGTACGGATGTGACGTAATGACGCAATATAGCGAACTAGCCGAGACTCCTTCTTTATGTGTACGGATGTGACGTAATGACGCAATATAGCGAACTAGCCGAGACTCCTTCTTTATGTGTACGGATGTGACGTAATGACGCAATATAGAGAACTAGCCGAGACTCCTTCTTTATGTGTACGGATGTGACGTAATGGCGCAATATAGAGAACTAGCCGAGACTCCTTCTTTATGTGTACGGATGTGACGTAATGACGCAATATAGAGAACTAGCCGAGACTCCTTCTTTATGTGTACGGATGTGACGTAATGACGCAATATAGAGAACTAGCCGAGACTCCTTCTTTATGTGTACGGATGTGACGTAATGACGCAATATAGAGAACTAGCCGAGACTCCTTCTTTATGTGTACGGATGTGACGTAATGACGCAATATAGAGAACTAGCCGAGACTCCTTCTTTATGTGTACGGATGTGACGTAATGACGCAATATAGCCTACTAGCCGAGACTCCTTCTTTATGTGTACGGATGTGACGTAATGACGCAATATAGCCTACTAGCCGAGACTCCTTCTTTATGTGTACGGATGTGACGTAATGACGCAATATAGCCGACTAGCCGAGACTCCTTCTTTATGTGTACGGATGTGACGTAATGACGCAATATAGCGAACTAGCCGAGACTCCTTCTTTATGTGTACGGATGTGACGTAATGACGCAATATAGCCTACTAGCCGAGACTCCTTCTTTATGTGTACGGATGTGACGTAATGACGCAATATAGCGAACTAGCCGAGACTCCTTCTTTATGTGTACGGATGTGACGTAATGACGCAATATAGCCTACTAGCCGAGACTCCTTCTTTATGTGTACGGATGTGACGTAATGACGCAATATAGCCTACTAGCCGAGACTCCTTCTTTATGTGTACGGATGTGACGTAATGACGCAATATAGCCTACTAGCCGAGACTCCTTCTTTATGTGTACGGATGTGACGTAATGACGCAATATAGCCTACTAGCCGAGACTCCTTCTTTATGTGTACGGATGTGACGTAATGACGCAATATAGCGAACTAGCCGAGACTCCTTCTTTATGTGTACGGATGTGACGTAATGACGCAATATAGCCTACTAGCCGAGACTCCTTCTTTATGTGTACGGATGTGACGTAATGGCGCAATATAGCGTACTAGCCGAGACTCCTTCTTTATGTGTACGGATGTGACGTAATGATGCAATATAGCCTACTAGCCGAGACTCCTTCTTTATGTGTACGGATGTGACGTAATGACGCAAAGACATGCTCAAATTTCCCGCGAAAATCCACCAGTATCACTGGAATTAGAAACATTATTACAAGCTTACCGTTTTGAATCGAGCTAAAGCAAGCAGATACACTGAAAAAATGATTCATTGAATTTAATAAAAAAAATTATCGTAAGTGGTTGCACACAATTGATTTTAGCTACATTTAAACAAATGCATTAAGTTGAACTTAATCAATTTTAGTTCAACTTAATGCATTTGTTTAAATGTAGCTAAAATCAATTGTGTGCAACCACTTACGATAAAAAAAAATTATTAAATTCAACGAATCATTTTTTTCAGTGTAGTTTTGAACACTGGCTGGAACACTGGCTGGTTACTTGCTCAAAAATTTATTTTGGATCATTTTTAACCCAAAAAAGTTATGGTGTGCACTGCAGCTTTAACAGCGATTGGTGTGGCAATCTGATAAGGAATGAGAGAAACCCACTTAGAGTGGGTCACTGGGTCAAAGGATTTAAACCTTCAACAAAAGACCTGAGTGGCGAAACAGCAATCTGACGCATGTCCCCTTAAACAAGCTTAATTAAAGGAGCTTTCCGAATGCTTTAAAACGCTTAATGGTATAGTTTAATGCACATTTTCCCAAGCATTAACCTTAAGCCCCAAAGTCTGTTAGGTGTCATTCTTGGAATCAACTATTCAAGCTGTTTTCCACACAATGTGTGGGGGAAGTCATTGCAGAATGCAGATTTTTATTTGGAATCCTGAGGGAGCCAGATGTAGATCTTTGAAGGGATCATGTGTGTAATACTGAGCTAAATAATTGGCTTAAATCTTCAGAAGGTTTTATAATCTGGTAACTCAGGTAGCGGATTGCAGATAAAATAAAGCAGAACCCTCGAGCAGGAGCACATCTGTTCTGCTCATGTCGACAGACACCATCATCTAATGCACCACTAGAGGGACCATCGTCCATGTGTAATGATGATGATGATGTGAACTCATGCTAACCAGTGAACAGCACTGCTCAGAGGAAATTCACCAACAATTAAGTTGATTTTTTGTAAAAAAAATAATAAAAAAAACATTATGTTGATATACAAAAGAAAAATGTTCTGGCTGAGGTTTAGCAATATTTTCCCCTGTGAATAAAAAAAAAGAAGAAAAAAAAGAAATGTGTGTGGTGAGACTAATTTAGTGAAATCTAGTGACATTTATCTTACTGATATCTGAACTTAAAGGGTTAGTTCACCCAAAAATGAAAATTCATTAATTAGGCTACTCACCTTCATGTCGTTTCAAACCAAGACTTATGAACACAAATGAAGATATTTTTAATGAAATCTGAGGGCTTTCTGTCCCTCCATTGACAGCCTTCACAGCTACCGCTTTCAATCCTCAGAAAGGTAGAAAATACATCATTAAAGTAATCCATGTGACTCCAGTGGTTGAGCCTCAATTTTATGAAACAATGAGTGCTTTTTTTGCTCAAAAAAATAACCACTTTATTAACAAAATATGAATCTCTAAGACTCCAACGCATGTTCACGAGAGCACCACGACACATCCGTGTTGTGTTGACGCCAGAGCAGAGTTGGACAGAAAGCTCTCAGATTTCCTTAAAGCTGCAGTCTGTAACTTTTTTGTGTTCCAAAATGTACAAAATGTATATAATAATCCATTTGTCCCAACCGTGTTTTTGTCTCATCCTAAATCACTACGGTACACCTAATAATAAGTGTGGGATTATTTTAGACTTGGGTCGGGGCCACTGCGGAGTAGTCCAGTAACTGCGTGACTCGTCATATAAATAAACACAGAGAAGTAGCTCCGGCTACAATGTTCTTCCGCAAGACGCATGCAGTTCTGTTTATTAACCGCTAGAGCGCCAAACGTTAAGGACTGCAGCTTTAAAGGGGGGGTGAATTGCTGTTTCATGCATACTGAGTTTTTTACACTGTTAAAGAGTTGGATTCCCATGCTAAACATGGACAAAGTTTCAAAAGTTAAGTTGTACGTTTGAAGGAGTATTTTTGTTCCAAAAATACTCCTTCCGGTTTGTCACAAGTTTCGGAAAGTTTTTTTCGAGTATGGCTCTGTCTTACGTAAGATAGAGCGGAATTTCCTTATATGGGTCCTCCTAAGGGCACTTCTCCACGGCCGCGCGCGCACTCGCAGACCAGAGAGAGAAGAGAGCGAAAGCAGTACGTTACCTCAAAGCGCTATGCTCGGCTTTTAGGGAAGTCAATGTCACCAAAGAAGTGGGTTTTTGGTTGGCAGGGCAAGACAACCCTGCACAGATTCCCAAAGAACCCAGCGTTAAGGGAATAGTGGATGGAGTTTGTTTTTTCGAAGCATCAACGGAGGTTGTGCACGACTCTTTGTTCCCTGCATTTCGACGATGATTGTTTTATAAACAAAGCCCAGATCGACTAATGCTTAAGGATCGAGCAGTCACGGTGAGTAAACTACTTCAAATGTCTCTCTGTGTTGTTGTTAGATCAGTTAGCACAGCTATAGCACACCGCCCACACGGCCCGCCCCCAGCCGCTCGGTTTTTTCCGGAAAGACTCGGTACAGCCAATCTTTAAAGGAGCTGTATGTAAGAAATGTATTTCAATTAATCATAAAATGGCCCTGATATGTCACTAGACATTAAGAAATCATGTTCATTTCAAATACTTATATCACTGACAACAGTAGTACGGCCAGGATATTGTCATTTAAAAAGTGAAGTTGCAGCCCTCAACTGATGTTGATGTTGTCATCTTGTGTTTTGGCCTGATGCTCCACCCTCCACCTATCTACCAATCACGAAGTCAGTAGTGTTTCAGCATCCGGGTTGCCAGCTCTGCTCTAGTTACCACAGCTGCAGCTACAAACGTTTGTGCTGGATCCTGCAGCCTATCTGGCAACCTCGAGTCAGGGGAAGGGGAGGGGATACACTGCTCTATACAGTAATTTGAAAGTAATTGCAGAACCAGTTTTGGCCACAATCTTACATACAGCTCCTTTAACTTATAAATATAATAAAACTAAAGACGTTTTGGAGATATGAAGGATGCAATACTACTCTATAGGTACTCAAGATTAACAGGAGATTGAGTGAAAATGAGCATTTCACCCCCCCTTTAAAAAAGATATTCATTTGTGTTCTGGTGTGGTGAACAATCGAGTCCGGTTGAAGAGTTGAGTCCGAGCTTAGGACCCAAGCAATCCGATTGGTTCAAAGCACGTTTTATGGGTAATCGCTAGTGCCTGGTTACAAATAATACAAAATCACTTTATTATAGAAGAAGTTTGTAGGCCTACTACGTTATAACGAGTCATTAATGTATTTTAACTTATATGTTTAATATACTAGTATTTAACCGAAGCTATAGATAGTGAAATTAAACATTTCTCGTTAGTGTGTTTTTTATAATAAATAAACAACATATTTGAGCTTCAAACAACTACATTCTCGACTGAGAAACTCTTAAAACTACATTTCGTGACACAATAACAGTCGTATTTTTAAATTTCGCGGTCTTTCTCCTCTGCTATTGGCGCGCAGCTCGGACTCATCTTTTTAACCGGACTCGATTGTTCACCACACCGGAGATTAACAAATGTTTACGGGTTTGGAACGACATGAGGGTGAGTAAATAATGATTGATGTTCAACGTTTGGTGAACTTACCAACTAACTAACGTTGAGATAATTTCAATATTAACCCTAATGCAATCTCTTACCTTAAAATGAAAACTTAAAATAAAAGTAAATTAAGACATTAATTTGTCTCTTCGTGAACCATTTATATTTTTGAGGACGGCCCCAACTAATTTATTCAGCATCAACTTGAAATACGAGAATGTGTTATTAGCGGTTTTGCCCCTAAAATATAAAAACTCCCCCACACAGCATGATTCATAGAGGTATTGGAGCATTGTGCTTAGCTGAGCTAGATATGACAAACCTCCTTTTGTGGGCAGTTGGTTATGTACTTATTTTGAGAAAAAAAAAAATTCATAAATAAAATGAAATGCTGAATGAAAGGGATAGTGTTACTTTAATAGCTTTATAAAAAGGCATGTATTTTATTTAAATGAAAAAAAAAAAAAAAAAACTTACAGAATTTTCACTTGTGGATTTACATGGATGTCCACATTTGTAATAACAATACATAAATAAAGTAAATATCGAGGTTTGGGTAATCAGTATTTGTAATTAGCTGTAGGCTATGTAAAAACGATGTAAGTCGTAAAAGAAGAACACATCTTACAACAAAACCAACATCATTGGCACAATGCTGACATGTAAATGCGTTATATGAATAAGTTATCTGTAATACATTACACCCGTGGTTCAGTGTGTGATGTGCCAGTAATAAATAGAATAAGCAACCAAGTGTCTTCCTCTCCTGTGTGTGGCGCTCTCTGTGCTGAAGTTAAACTTCCTCGTGCGCGCGCCAGGTTCGAATGGAATGTATGATACTTTATGGATGACCAGATTTTAAGTGAATACTTAAGTCTGCGGTCTGTTTTTCTCATAAAGCAATCGAAAACATTCAGAAAACTTGGAATAACACCATCACCATCGTTACGTTTCATGGAAGAAAGCATTTTTTTTTGTCATGACACTTGATGGTGAGTAGATGACAGCTGTTGCTGTTTTTAACATTGCTTCTGCAAAAAAGTCACATATTCTTCATTTTCTTCACAGTAGTTTTTCAAAGAAATCTTAAGCCTATTGACTTAACAGACCCCATAATGCGCAAGGTGAGTTTGATGAGGGGTAATTGAGATGAATGGGGGAAAGTCAAGTGATAGGAGGCAATGCCTCCATCGTGCTATTAATATGATCGGTTATGATTGGATATGATTGGTGTGTGCGATAAATCCCGCCTCTTGTTTTCGTGCTCGAATCGGCCTGAATGAAGACCATTATGACTTTAATGGGAAGAATAATTAAAAAGTAAACAACTAATAAATACATAACTTACAACTCCAGATATCACCACTTTGTCACATCAAAATCAAACTTGAAATTGCCTGGAAACTTTAAACACACGTAGCCTACATTTAAAAACACCACCGCACACCACTATGTAAATATTTTGCAATGCCTTCAGTAACTGAAAAGTATACTGAAACTTTTTAAAAATATATAAAAAATATATATATTTAGTGCACCTTTAAATAAACCATAAGATATCTAAGACAAGGCAAGGTGCATACAGTATGCCAATCATCTAAATGAAATATTAATGAATATTAATGATTGTGTCAGGTGAGGCATTGTGTTGTTTCCACCCAGAGTCGTGAATACAGAGAAGCTACAGACTATAGAGGTTATGAAGAGCAGTGTGTAGATCCTCTTTGAGTTCATCCCGCTGGTGTATAACAATAGGCTTTATCCTCAGGGGGAAGAACCCTACATGACCGTCTATATGTTTCGGTGTGTGTGCGCTGATGAAGGGTTGAGTCTGTGCAGCAACACATCAGAGTGTGTTTATGGTTAAAGGATATTTAGATAAGAGGTCTGTTCCTAAAGTGTTTACAGTACTTTGGTTTAAAAGAAAGATGGAGGACCATGTGTGTATGCATGTGTGTGTGTGTGGGCGGAAGGTTAAACACCATCTGGATAGATATGTTTGAGAGATCATGCATGTTGGTGTGTGTATGTGTGTAAAACTGTGACCAACATTTCTACTTCTCTTTCTTCACTTCTCTGCGCTCCACAAACGTCCTCCACAAACCTAGGGTGAGGGGAAGAGATGGCCAATTAGTCTTTTGTTCTCAGATTTTGAAACTCTTTCCACCAACTCTTTTCATCTTACCTCTCTGCGCGCTTTCACACGAGGTGCAAAAGGTGTTCTGCGTCTCAAAAGGATTTTGAGCTCATGGGTGCCTCTTCGTGACAGGCCTTGTCTGATTTCACATCCTTCTCGCTGATGAGAAAGAGCGTTTTGTGTTTAGAGGGCAACAGTTAAAGTTTGTGTCGATCATGAATGGCTGGAACATGAGCTGCTCATGAAACAAATACATGCACAAGAGGCAGATATTGTAACTGTTGAGTAAAATTGACTTTTTGTGGCATGTGTTTATATGGCACAAAGGTTTAAAATGCCATCAGGGAAAAAATAACCTTTTACTTTTACAGTAGCTGAATAGCAACACAACAACCTGAGCCCTTTTCTAAATGCCTTTGAAGTCATTTGATTATTTAACCATTACTCACTCCCTGAAATTTACACGTACACGTTCAAAGGTTTGGGTCGTATTTTGTATAAACCTCTCGTTTTAAAATTTCCCCGGTCTACCCCATACAGAAATGTAATATATGTCAATATATGTGAATTACATATATAATGTCAGTGCCCATGTATGTCTGCTGCCTATATGAGAATATATGCAAAATTCATATATGTAAAACACATAGACATATATGAAACATATATTTCAAAATATAGCAAAAATGGCCGTTTTCATGTAAGTGCCATATTTTCCCGTATATGCACAAACCAATACTATACTGTAATATATGCAGATCATATATGGATGAACTCAAATATTTTCTTCACATGTTTGGACACATAAATGTTCATATGTTGCAGGCATATATTGTGTTCTCAGATAAGTCAAATACATGTAGGCTATAGATATATGTCATACTATTTAAAATATAAGTACATGTGACATTTGTTATGACATCCACTTCAAACATTTCAATGCTCACGATAACTTTCATTAACTCTACAATAAGTAAATCCACTTCACCAGCTAATTACTCTTCAACAGTGATGCCATAGAAATAGACAGAGCTACCACACAAGTTCAGAGACAAAATTCTAACACCGTGTCCTAACCAGACGCGATGCGATAAGATTACAGCGACAAATAATTTGTCTGTCCACACTAGACGCGACGCGACTGCAAGATGCGTCAAAATCAATCAAAACCCACAGCCAATCAGAACAGCGTGTGGGCGGAGTCTCGCGGCAAGTGCACAGCACCAGAGAGTAATCTTGACGACACTCGCAAGAAAATGGATAAGTAGGCTACATAATCAAATTCACAAATATTACACCATTTAAACATTATTAAAAATACATCTGAGTTACTAAAACAATCTTTGTCAAAGAATACACTTGTTTGTTCACAGTTTGAACGTTCTTGTTTCCATTTGTTTAACTTCAAGATCTGAGGTGAATTATCCATTGTTGCTTTTACAGCTACAAAGCTGGGAGCACTATATGATATTCAAAGTCACATTGCATGCATTAAATAAATAAAATAAAGCACATAAACATTACCTGAATCGTCACGTGTCGCCGTTGCGGCTGGTTAGGACAAAAACTCTGATTAACATGAAAAAAAAATACCTTTTGTCGTGGTGTCGCATCGCGTGTAGTTAGGACACGGTGTAAAGATGGCTGCACGCTTGTTTATCTGGCGCATAAGGTCTATAGCAGGGTTCCTCAAATCTGGTCCTAGATGGCCACTGCCTTGTAGAGTTTAGTTCCAACTCTAATTAAACACACCTGAACAAGCTAATCAAGGTCTTCATAGTTACTAGAAAATTGCAGATTGGTGAGATTGATCAGTGTCTGAACTAAACTCTGCAGGGCAGTGGCCCCTTTAGGGCCGGAATTGAGAAACCCTGGTCTATAGGGAGTACTGGGGAGAACATTTCTAGTTCCATTAGCCTACGACTACCTTTAGAAGGAGAAAGCATGGGAATCGTTTTATCTAGAATAATTAATATCCCACTATAAGAATGTCTACTCCTAGGGATCCACAGGGGAGCTTCAGCTTTGCTCCCCCAATACAAATAGGGAAAGCACTCACACCCTGACTGGATTCACCTCAGAACTCAAGACTCCAACACTCCCAAAGGTGCCTAAATATGAGAAGAGATGCTTAAAGGCAAAATACCACTTCTCGTCAGGTTCTGAGAGATCGATAAAGGCTCTCGCGGGAAGCGGAGGACCCTACTTTAGGACCCTCAGCAATGGGGGAGGATTCTGCTATACACTCAACCCTGAAGAACAGCATACTAAGGGGAGCCACTAAGGACTAACTGCAACCTATTGATACTGCTATCTTCTTAGGGGGGGCCATTAGGGAGATAACCTACTTAAAATACCCCAATTTCTGGGGTTTAGGCTGCTTCAACCCTCATCTAGGCCTTCAACTAACTCATCTAGGGCCTGCTATAGCTTGTACTAAGACAATTAGCACAGGCTAAAGTTAGAAAGTCAGGCAAGAGATGGAAGGAGGAGAGATGTTATTTCTTCTCACGCCCTCTGGCCCTATCTCCAGTCCTGTGACGGACCAGGTCCCTCAGAGTTTTTCGGCGAAGATTTGGACTAAGGGTGCTCCTATAGCCTGGCAAGCCAGACCTACATCAAAATGTTAGGTCTGGCAACTCACCATAGACACGGCTCAATCCGAGGGGCGGGATAAACGGCTGTCTTTCAAATTCCCTCTGCACGCAATAGGACAGCGCTTCAACCAACCAGAGCGTTTTCCCAACAGCGGAGCTTACGTTAGTTGATAGATTAAACTTTTGAATCTGGCCGGCAAAACTACGAACACATCTTCTTTTTTTAAGAATGACTTAAGTGCTGTTCTTTGCTCTTTTCTCAAAGAAAAACTTAACTCCAAGTCCTCCAGAGTCGCGGCCAAAGCCGATTCGAAAGACTGTTCTCCAGCAGCAGCTCTTCTTTGTTTTCAAGTAACGTTACCAGAGAACCGTCACAACTCTGTCGTCATCATGTTAAGCCCGCCCCGCCTACTCTATACACGACGTGATTGGCCTGACCCAATTTAAGTTTTTCCAGCACGAAAGTCAACGGAGAGTTGCTAGACTACCCTGGCTGCAAAAGAATTTTTGCTGCCGCTAGGGTGCATCTAGATTTCTAGGCTAGTGCTCCTACTGATCGGGCACCAATCGTGATTGGCCAGTAATAGCTTTTTATAGTTTTATAGGTTGTCTCTGTAAAGATCAGAATCAGTAGAGCCAATCAGATCTTCACGTCCAAACTAGCTAGATAAGTGATTGTTGTAAAATACAGTCTTCTGTTGCTAAACTGCAGGACCTGCTCGATAATAAAAAGAGTTATTAAAACTGCATTAAGCCGGGAAATTAATACTGTTCCGCATTCCAAGACTGAGTGGAACGGCGGGGGAGAAGCAAAGATAACTTTAAGCTTTGGGTTCACGCCTAAACAGTTAAATATGTCAAAATGCCTGGTTTGGTGAGTATATTAGATACGTGCATTTGTCTTAAAGTGACAGCAGCTTAATATTACTGCTGCCGTCTGTTCATTAATGTTAATCAAACAACAAAAGAGTAGTAGTTATAGTAGGATAAATCTCTATACAGTGAAGACTATCATGTGTGTCATCAGGTGTCAAAAACCTAGAACATAGAGGAAATTACCATTTCCATGGTAATCACATTCAAATAATACAAGCAAATGGCTCCTGTAGACATAAAAGCAGATGACAAATATCGCAGGTGCTCTCTTATACTCACAGACGCATCAGTAGTGATATCATGGACTGTTGTTGGCCAGTAAAATTGTCGTGTTTGAACACATGCTTCAGACACCGGTCATTCTGATGGTGTTCAACATACAGTAGCATCTGATCAGACAGACACCGTGTAAAGTTCCACATTGACAGGGAACCCTGTTTTTACCTAGTATTAAGATGCGTTTTTGGATCACAAGTGGTCAGCCAAGACGCTATCACGGTGACACAACCATCTATCAACCCATCGTCTGGACTCCGCCCTCACGTTCACTCTCCCCGGACTACTGATTCAATTAGTTTTTGCAGGGTGGGATGGCTGTAGTAAAGACATTTAAGTCTATGTCAAATAAATTCTTTTGATCTTTCTATTCATCAAAGAATCCTGAAAAATATACAGAGGCACCTGTTTTTAACATTGATAATAATAGAACATTAGATAAAATTTGATCAAATTCGAAAGATTTTGAAGGATCATGTTACACTGAAGACTGGAGTAATGATGCTGAAAATTCAACTTTGCCATTACAGAAAATAAATGTATACACTCGGGCGTACCGGGTGACGTTATCGGACTGCGTCAGCTGATGGTATCGCCATGTAGTCACACGTGCTTCAGACACCGGGTAAAAGCGTCTGTAAAAAACTGTTTTGTTTTAGTGATTTCCTAGATGTATTGGCATTGCAAAACAAACACTTGGTGATACCAGAGGGAAATATCAGATTTGATAAAAAGGCATTTGAATATTGTCTTTGACAAAAAGGGGCCCAGAGTCATTTAAACCATTTAAGCTTGAATAATTTAAATACTTAATAGGTCTTCCTAAGGCTTACTAGAAACATCATAAAAAGAAACTAGTGATTTTGTAATACTAATACACAGAGGTAATCACACAAAAATTATCAAGCAACCTCAATTGGACACTTCTGCAAAGGAAAGGACCACTCTCTTTTCCTCAGAAAATGTCTTAATTAAATTAGCTGCATTTACGTTGGAATTGAACAGTAAACAGTATCGAAAGTGCCACAAGAACATGTACGTAAAACACAACATTATCAATCTCACATAAGCCATATGGAAGGTAAATCTGTGTTTGCATTACTAAATTCCGCTAAACATCTTCTGCTCACATACAATCCATTTTGACTCTGTTTTGCAGTGTGTTAGAACAGTTGTGCTCGGCTAAGCCATTAAGACACAAACACACTGTGTCTTACAGTCACTGAGCTGACTAGAGGCAGGATGCATCCCACAATGCATTGCCTAGGATCTCCCAAAAGTCTCATATAAAGCCATCAGGGGTTGTGGGTCTTGGATAGGTAGTCAACAGGGGTCACCACCTCCTCTCTCTCTCTCTCCCTCTCTCCCTCCCTCGCTCACTCCTGTTCTTCTGCCATTGTTTGACCCACTTTCTCTGCGTCTGAGCTGCTCATAGAGACTGTATTGATTGGGATTTCTATTTGCTTCTCCCTCTCAGCATTCTTTCTCTCGGTTTCTGTCTTGCTCCCCTGTGAGATGTGGTACTCATTTCTGAAGTTTTTTATATATGATGGGATGAGACAGCTTTATCTATCTCTGTCTCTCTCTTTTTCTTGTGTTGCTCACAGTTCCTTGTAACTTCTTCATTTAACATTGCTCTCTCTTCTTTTTAAAGAATATGCTGGGCATGCGTAATCTAGTGTATGTGTGATAAATTAAAGACATGGGAGACAAATGTTGTTTTATGTGTAAATGTGTATAAATGTGTTTTATTTCCCTGCAGAAGGGTCTGTGTACACCGCGTTCATTCATTTTTCTTTATTTAATATCAAGAATTCGGCTTGATTTTTCAGTCTTATGTTCAGTGGTAGAAAATGGATAAACAGCTTTCTCATTATTGTTTTTTTTTTTTTTTGTTATTTTGAAAAAGTTAAAACATTCTGCTTTCAATATTAGTTAAAAAACGAATGAACAACTTACATGGAAGATTTTTTTTTAATTATTTTAATTTACATTTTTAAGAGGATCATAAAAACAGAATTTTGTTTGTCAACCTATATTTGACATTTGCTATTTACATTTAATTCACACCAATAATAATAATAAAAACTGCAAAGGCAAGTAATTTCCCTAAATATAATATTAATAAAAATAATATACACAGACAGACTCACACTACTTGTCAAAAGTTTGGAATAATTGTGGAAAAAAATGAAGTCTCTTCTGCTCACCAAGGCTGCATTTATTTGATCAAAAATACAGTAAAACATTAATATTGTAAAATATTAATACATTTTAAAAGAACTGTTTTCTATTTTAATATATTTCAAAGTGTAGTTTTTCTCTGCAGAATAAATGAATTTCCAGCACCAGTCTTCAGTGTCACATGATCCTTCAGAAATCATTCTGTAAGTGTAATTCCCCCCTTTTGTTCAATACTATGTCGTCTTTTAACACTCTCGTGGGTGTGTTTTTCTTGGGAGAGAGAAAGGAATGGGGATGAGTTGAGGTGAAAGAAGAAATGAAAAACTAAATTAGTGGAGCTGGTCAGGCGAGAAAGGGAGGGATGGATAGAGGAACTGAGAGATGGGGGAGGAGTGACCAAATGAGGGAGTGTTTGCGTCTTCATCAGCATGAGTTTGCTGAGAGGACAAGACAAAGACATGTTGTTCTGTTTGTGTGTATGCATGTTGATGTTTGGGTGAAACTGTATCCATGTGTCTTTAGATCTTTCAATGTGCCTGGTTCATTCTTAAGGTTCATTCCAAAACCCCTAATAAACACTGAATTAAATCTTTGGTGTGTAACTGGTCTCACACAATAGACATGTGTTACCTCAAGTCATGTCACTACTGCAACTTTTCAAGAGAATCTTAACCTGTCATAAGATAAAATGGGTGAATAATCTTTAAAACTTCAATCCCAAATGATGTACAGTACCAAAGACTGTGCATTTACCCTGTGTAGTTTGGCATAGAACATATTCATTTCAGAAGGGTCATCAGAATTTCACCAAAAGCTCCAAACACTTTTATAGAACTAGAACACCTGTGATTTATAATATTTGACACTTTCCCCGCCCATTTTGGCTAATTTGAATGTCCTTTCAGCCACCAATAGGAGTGTTGTACTCTCAGGTCCATTTAAAACATTGTTTGCTTCAATCCATTCAATGGAATTCCATATATTTTCCCACAAAATATGAACTGTCTCCAGATTCTGTCCACGCCTGGTGCTATCATTATTTTGGCATGTGAGCATTGTTTGTGTGTCGACGATGCTGAAACTCTCCTTGTGTGTCTTGATCAGCAGCCCTACCCTTCAATTATGTTCTTTCCCTCCCTCTGTTTCTCTCTATCGCTGTTCCCCGTTTACTCCTCCTTTTCTGACCTCACTTTTTCTTTGTAGCCGCAAAACAGGCCGGACGGATAGAGCATCCCACGCCTTCCCATGATGCCTCTCCCTTTGCGTCCTTTAACCCATTCCATCCTGTGGGAGTGTGAAAATTATTAGGGTGGGTCTTCTTGCACAACACATGGGGCTTAAATCTTTCATAATAACAAAACACACACATATACACACAACGCAGCTGGATTCTCTGTTTGACCCCCCTTAAATGTGTAATACGTCTCTCTGACACCTTCATTCTGGATCTTGTCTTCATTTGTTTCTCTTTTATTCTCATTTCAAACAGCCACACAATGTCACAGGAGACGCTTTTGGCTGACCACTTGTGATTGGGTCACTGAAAACACATGTCACGATTCATTTTTAACATCCACAATGCATATTGTTGCAATTTGTACTGTGATATAGGCACGATATATTGTTACAAGGAATTTCAGAGTGAGGAAATTTACATTTGTAAATAAACTACAACACCTGTATTACAGATAACACCGGGGTTTCACTCGCTCGCTTTTTACTTTTGAAATCTCGATCACGCGTACTCTGTGTTTAGGCCTATAATTTGCAGGCAACAGTGAGCTGCTATTTTACAAGACAAGATATTTATCCATTACGCTCAGGTAGGGGTTGACTGACTTCAGAATTTTTTAAGTCGACATTAAGTGATTAAAGTTGAGTCGACGTCGACTAGTCGCTGATTAATGAAGAAATAAGCCTGAAATTCGAGCTGAGACTCGAACATGGGTTGCCTTGTGCACAACGACGGCATATAATACAGCGCTGCCCACACGGCTATTGCTCCTACATAACAGCTTATTTTTATAAGTTCTTTTGTCTTTGGGTCGTTATATTTCTCACAGATTTCTGCTCGTTCTATCAGATACAGATAAAGTAGCACAGTAGAGATTACATTTATGAATTACAGAGAGTAATTGTGTGTAAATTAATTCTAAATGGCAGCGTCTGTCTACTAATAATGAAGCTGTTTTTTTAGTTACTTAGAAATATATGCTAGAACTTTTCAGTTTCTAAGCTATTTTATTGATAAATCACAGAACAGTGTTGACAATACCTTTCTGCACTATTGCATGTTTCTGTGTGATCTGCGCGTGAATTGCGCGCTACTGTTTGTATGTTGAATGGTGTCGTCTTAGCGGCCCCTAATTTAATAACAAATGATCGTTGCGACGGAAGCAAATCAATCAAAACTAACTTTAGCTGGAAAATGGCTTTATTAAAGAACCGCTGTAAAGCCAAAACAATGTTACCTTAAATTATACGTTTATCTCTGTAAAGCTGCTTTGAAACAATCTCCATTGTTAAAAGCGCTATATAAATGAAGATGACTTGACTTGACTTGACTTGACTTGTATGTGTGTGCGTGTTAATGCAGTAGCGCATTCGTTTAGAACGGCAATTAACTTGCGTGTACAATTAATACATGCATTCATCCAATCAATTTTGAGCATCCAGATGATATAATCAAACATATTGTGGATTGCTCTCGGATTATGCATTTACTTGTCATTTTAACTGTTGGAAACGGAGCGTAAGAGTGGACTTCAAAGATTTCTTATCCTGTTGCGCCCTCTATAGGCCATGATCAGCGACTAGTCGACGTCAAGCTTAAATCGTAATGGCAGAGCATTAAAGAAGACTGGTCTGTGCAACCACTACGCTCAGGATCTGTTGCACACCATCATCTTGTCCGTCATCTCTCCTCACTCTCGTCACATAATAAGAGAAATCTGACTCTGCAACTCGTGCTGTATGGAGCAGAGCAAGCGCTAACAGTATATATTTGTAGCGTCATTAACTAAATGATTTTTATTTCTACGAAAAAGCAAAATGACAGTGGCGGCGAGTTGGCTGTCAATGTTGTTGTTTTTTTTATCATTCATCAGCTGGAAGAATTCGTTCTGAAAGTGATTCCAACAATATCGTTCCTCGGTGTCGTTATCTTTATAGTTATTGTGTGGACTCCCTATTCTCATAGAATTAGAATAATTAAAATGTCATAGATCTCATTATAGTCATCATCCTTGGTGTGAACGGCCCTTTAGAGTTTTGTTCAAATCCTTGATCGACAGCCCTAAGGATGAGCAATAGTATTAGTAATTCTTCTGTTAGGCAACACCACTAATCACGTCTTCAAACTCAGTATGTCAGCAACTCTCGCAGACATTCATTGCCTAAGAACGGTCACTCCCGGCTCCATGAATCTGCCCTTCTGACACACATCTTCCTCCACCAAGCACATACCCACATACAGCATCTGCACATGCCCCTACCCTTTCAACCCACGCTGTGTGCTCTCTCTTTTTCTCTTTCTTCCTCTCATGTTAGTAAGCTGCTTAAACACCTACCAGCAGTGACATCACGGGCTCTGGTGCCAGCTACTTTCCAATACATATCCCTCAGTGCGGGAGGGAGGAAGAAAAGGACCAGGATACAAAAAGCGAGAGTGGTTATCGGTTCTTTCTGCACTTGTGTGTTTTCTTCTCGTCCTTTCTCTCGTGGCAGAGGCTGGGGGCCTGTCCTTTCACATTAACCGCTGTTCAGACACACAGAGGCCTCCACCTCGCTAGTGTGGAAACGGGTCGTCAGCCTCTGAGACGATTATGAAAAAAAAAATGAAAAAAATTCTCCCCAATAGATAAACAGCTTGAGAAGAGGATGAGTAGGCTGTGAGCGAGTGAAAGTGGAGGAAGAAGAGGGAAAAAAGAAACTTCATATTTCATCATCAAATATAAAGAAGCATGGCTGTGGCATTACATTTTATGATATGTAATGAATCCTATTTTTATAAAGACAGTTAGTTTATTTTCATAGCCCGTCTTCCAATATTCTTATTACAATTATTATTTGACTTGTAACGTATTTTTTACATCACGGTCATATTGTATCACAGCACTCTTTACTTTATTACTATAAAAACTATAATACCGTAATAAGAACATCATTGAGAGACATTGAGGGTAATGATGAATACTAAAACACATCTGGACATCTGGGGTGAAACATGATCTAGACTTGTTTTGTTAGAGTCACTCATACAGGAAAAGAGTAATAAAGCGAGAGGAGAATAATATGATAAAAGACACAACAGGGGTGGCTTTTGAGATTTGTATGGAGGAAGCTCTTAACAGCTCCTTCATGCCACAAGGGTGTTTCCCTGTAAATGGCATGTTCTTGTAGGCAAAAACACCAATTTTGTCTGAAAAATTTTTCTGGACTTTTACTGACATCAGTTCCTCTTGTGTTTTACCCCTAATTGTTTATCTACATGAAACCACACTGTAAAATCTTCAAAAACTCCTGGAAAATATTTTGTGCACAAACTGCCCTAGGGCAAATAGGAAAAAGCACACGAAATGTTGATCCTGGTATGCATTTGTATTGTCTAATGAAAAAATACACAATGCATTGATTTCCTGAGTAACGGACTCATATATTCGTGTATATTGTATTGTAGTTCCCATGCAGCCCAGAGCCGATGACCTGAGCACACTCGTGGCCGAGAGCTGCCCCTTCCCAGCGAGGTCAGTGGTAATTTGTTCTGGTGTGGGAGTGTGTCACGGCCCCTAAAGGTTAGGTAAGGTCAAATTAAATGGCTTGCTGCTCCGTTAAAGCAGGAGGCAACGTTGAGGATTAACCCTTTCCTCCCCCTCATTCAACACATGCAGCTCTCACTAGACCTTCAAACCACTCGTGAGGTGGAAAGGTTGGGATTGCTGTGAAGAGCAACATGGAGCTCAATGGTTATATATTTTAGATGTTTCCCTTTGTAAAGTTTTTTTTAGTTTATATAGGTTTTTCATTTAGTATTTTATATATTTATATTATATATTTCATGTATTCATTGATTAGATTAGATTAGATTCATTGATTAGATCTGTTAAAGGGTTAGTTCACCCCAAAAAATTATGTCATCATTATTCACCCTCATGTCGTTCCAAACCCGTAAGACTTTCGTTCATCTTCGGAACACAAATGAAAATGTTTTTAATGAAATCTGAGAGATGTCTGTCCCTTCGTTGACAGCTAGGCAACTACCACTTCAAAAAAGTTTCAAAAAGTTCATAAAGAGATTGTAAAACTAATACGGTTGAGCTTCTATTTTTGTTTGCTGATAAATGTTTATATGTGAATAAAAGCCTAAGTGAGCAATCTAGTCTCTTCAGAAAATTTGGGCTAAACAGATTCATATGGATTCGTTTTACAATCTCTTTATGAACTTTTTGAAGCGTCAAAGTGTAAGTTGCGTAGCTTTCTATGGAGGGACAGAAAGCTCTCAGATTTCATTTCACGATGAACAAAAGTCTTACGAATTTGAACGACATAAGCGTGAGTAAATTATGTCCGAATTTTCATTTTTGGGAGAACAAACCCTTTAATATATATGTTTGTGTTTATATTATATATGATTTATTACATATAATGATTTCCCAGATTTAAGAAATTGGCAAAGGGTGTAAGGAAAGGCTTTAGTATTTCAAAAGAAAAGAGAAAGCGATGTCCAGGAAGCTTTGTGTGTTCCCTGACATCATTAAAACAAGCAGTATAGTGTTCCAATCTGGAGAGCTGTATCAGGAGGGCGACCTCTGCTATAAGATGTTTTTGCTTCGGGGGAAGAGAAGGTCGTTATGTACTCTAATACTCCCCCCCCCCTGCAAGTACGGAGCGAGTGAATGAGATATAAGGTGAGAAGAGAGACAGCTACAAGAGTTGAGGAACATTGGTCTTGGTTAGCTTTCGTTTTTTATGTTTTAAAAACACTGACACTGAATAAGAGAAAAGGAAAGAAAAGATAGGAGCTTGTTAAAGCTAAACAGGAGACAAGCCTTGAGTCTATGTGCTTGTAAGCTGGGGAAGGTCACCTCTGACTGCAAAGAGCCGCACAGAAATGAAGCAAGGGAGCAGGAGAGAAAGAGAGAGAGAGGGCCTTGAGTGATTTCTGAGGCGGGCAGAGGCGGTGGGTAGCAAGGGGGGTGGTTAGTGATGGTCAGCCAAGGCCATTCGGTGCTACAAAAGAAATGAGAGAAGAAGAGGAAATGGAGTGGGTGGAGTGGGAAGAGAGAGGAGAGAAGCCCGAGTTCAGCCCAGCTCACAGCAAAGTCCGTCTCTAACATAAAGGGCTCTAACTGCAGTAAAAACTCAGTGAGTCTAGGCCAGTTAGCACACTTGGTTCGATTGTCTGGTCTGAACAGTTCGATTTTTTTCAAATATTAGTATTTGTAACCCTGCTACCTTTGCATCATCAACATGAGTACCTCTGAGATTATTAGCGGCCGCTGTTTACTAAAGCAACTGAGTAACAACTCAAGACAAGAATATGCATATATGCATATTTTACCAAAAAAAACTACATAGATTGAGACATGTGAATTGATTGAATTCAAAGAGTTGCTTGATAAAGCAATTTATTTGAAGCTGTTTCCCAAATGACTGGGAATTTACTTATTTCCACTAAGTATCCACTGGGAATCCACTATTTACTTATCATCAGATTCATGGGTTCCCTTCTCTCTCCCCTACACAAAAGCTGCGACAGTTGAGTGCATGAAATGTCCAACATATCCAACATTTTTTTCATCATCTGGGTATTTGAAGTGCCCTTTTTCTTTTTAGAATTTCAGAATGAACACATTACTCACATTATTTATACTACAAAATGGCATTGAGATGCACCTATACTCTGTAAAAGTAAGCAGACATACAGTATACTTGGGCTTTTTTGTGTAACTGAAGCAGTAGCAAACCTTAGTACTCAAGGGGGCAACATAATTTCAAATGTTTAGCTAGCTAAATAAAAACATGTTGACAGATTAGTTAGCTCGTGCAGAAAGATCTGACTGACTGTCTGCTATCACACCCCTTGCCATGCATTGTTATTTAGCTAATAAACATCTAGTTATATAGACATATCAACAGTTTAGCTAACTTGTATACTGTAGCAAGATTGTCCTGTAGTCTTGGGTGCTTTCGAAACACAGCTTTGTGAAGCTTCAAAACCTTTGCAAATCATTCGTTTTAAACCAGTGGTTTGGAGCATGTATCAAACTGTTACATGAATTCAGTAAACAAGGCTTTGTTTCATCATAACTGTTTCGAAACGTTTAGAAATTTCAGTGGTTCTGAATAACCAAGCCCTCCATAAAAAAATAAAGACCTACAAATTAATAAAAGAACAGATATATTACAGACACTTCACATTTAATGTTATTTAAAGATTTGTAAATCACATTTAATAGATTACTACTTTCAAGAACACATTTGCAGTTAGTTTGAAAAAAAATAATAATTTTGAGCTGAGTTTTCTTTGCATTTACGTTGTTTTGACCAGCAGGCAAACAGTGAATAATTTTGCTAAACAATTCGTTCAATTGATTCAGAATTTTGAAAAGCTTTGTTTGTCCCATCAGTACCTCAAACTGTTCATAGTGCAATGGCACCCCTTGTGGCAACACTACGGTCCCGAGAGTGCTGGCCACCTCTGGTAAAATCGCCTCAGTTGAAAAGATCATGCAGTTCTACCCCTGTAGTATAATGGCCTATGTCAAGAGTGTGACTTACGCCGTTTTATTTTGCCTAAGTCAAAAGACAAATGAGACTTAGGCAATTTTACAAGCTTTTCAAGATGGCAGCTGCATCAAGAAGAACGAAAATCTACTCAACCTCTGAAGTTATTTTTCAGTTTTTTGTGTTTTCTGAGAAACCTGAAAAAATTACTTGGGCAATTATTTTAGGAAGGTGATGACATGCAAATAGAAAAAACACCAGCATATTACGAAAACATCTTCATTAGTTTGACAACACATGCACTGCAAATACTCACGACGCAACCAAATACAGAAACGCACTGCAAATACTCACAAAGCTACTAAATACAGAAACACACTGCAAATACTCACAAAGCTACTAAATACAGAAACACACTGCAAATACTCACAAAGCTACTAAATACAGAAACATGCTGCAAATACCCACAAACCTACCAAGTACAGAAACGCACTGCAAATACTCACAAAGCAACCAAATCCAGAAACATGCTGCAAATACTCACGACGCAACCAAATAAAGAAACGTGCTGCAAATACTCACAAAGCAACCAAATAAAGAAACGTGCTGCAAATACTCACAAAGCAACTAAATAAAGAAACGTGCTGCAAATACTCTTGACGCAACCAAATAAAGAAACGTGCTGCAAATACTCACAAAGCAACCAAATATAGAAACGTGCTGCAAATACTCACAAAGCAACTAAATACAGAAACGTGCTGCAAATACTCTTGACGCAACCAAATATAGAAACGTGCTGCAAATACTCTTGACGCAACCAAATACAGAAACGTGCTGCAAATACTCACAAAGCAACCAAATACAGAAACGCTCTGCAAATACTCTTGACGCAACCAAATATAGAAACGTGCTGCAAATACTCACGACACAACCAAATACAGAAACGCACTGCAAATACTCACAAAGCTACCAAATATAGAAACGTACTGTAAATACTCACAAAGCTACCAAATATAGAAACGTACTGTAAATACTCACAAAGCTACCAAATATAGAAACGTACTGTAAATACTCACAAAGCTACCAAATACAGAAACGCACTGCAAATACTCACAAAGCAACCAAATACAGAAACGCACTGCAAATACTCACAAAGCTACCAAATACAGAAACGCACTGCAAATACTCACAAAGCTACCAAATACAGAAACGCACTGCAAATACTCACAAAGCAACCAAATACAGAAACGCACTGCAAATACTCACAAAGCTACCAAATATAGAAACGTACTGCAAATACCCACAAAGCTACCAAATACAGAAACGCACTGCAAATACTCACAAAGCTACCAAATACAGAAACGCACTGCAAATACTCACAAAGCTACCAAATACAGAAACGCACTGCAAATACTCACAAAGCAACCAAATACAGAAACGCACTGCAAATACTCACAAAGCTACCAAATATAGAAACGTACTGCAAATACCCACAAAGCTACCAAATACAGAAACGCACTGCAAATACTCACAAAGCTACCAAATATAGAAACGTACTGCAAATACTCACAAAGCTACCAAATATAGAAACGCACTGCAAATACTCACAAAGCTACCAAATATAGAAACGTACTGCAAATACTCACAAAGCTATCAAATACAGAAACACTCTGCAAATACTCACAACGCAACCAAATACAGAAACGCGCTGCAAGTTTTTTGTTTACTTTAACACCCTGATCATATGTGCATTGTGAGTATTTGCAGCTCATTTCTGTATTTGATGGTGTTTTGCGTGTTTTCTTCAGTTGCAGCACTTTGAGCTCTCTCACCCACCATACAACACTGAGAATACAACACATACTTGTATTTTGTACTTTGTGGTCTGAGGTATTTCGTAGCACTAAAACACTTTGAGCTTCTGTACAGTAGCTAGAAGAGTGTGTTCAATGAGTAGAGGATGTTTCAGGCCTAACAAACTAATACATAACCAATAGCTGTTCACTTGTGCAAATTAGCCAGGATTGTTTTCATACCAACTGCAAGTCCAAATGAATCGTACACCAGCTCTGAGCTCAACATTTCAAAATAGACTCAGGTGTGGTTTGCTGGTTCACACAAGTTCACACAAGGTGCAAATGCTTTTACACCAACAAAATGAACTGTTTATTTGTTTGTTTGTTTAACGCCATACCAAACAAACTAAAACCTGACGTCAAGTGGACCTGAGTCCACAACAAAAGCTCTGGTGTGAAAGTGCCCTGTGTTGAACACTGCTTCATGATGACAAGATTAGACTTGACCAGACTAGACGATGATGGACATGCAGACACCTAAGAGCTGTTACGTTGTGTGATAGTCTGTCACGTATCTAATCTACAGTACAACACATCTCACTCTCACTTCCCTTTCCTCAGTTTATCCAACCTCTTTTCCATTCACCCAATAATGCCTGTGAAGGTGTCATTGTTTTGCTGTCATTCCAATGTTGTTTTGTTTGTTAGTTTTGAGGGTTTTTTTTGTTTTTTTTTGAGAGCGGGTACTAGTGTAGAAGTCGGTTTTGGTTTTTGTCAGCTGCCATTATCGTCACATTGCACCTTTAGATGGACACCACGTCCCCGCACTCCCCATAGAAAACAGCACCGTCGCTGAATAGAACAGACACACACCTGGTCTCCCTTCACATCCACTGACAGACTGGCAGAAACAGAGCACTATTCAGCTCGCTGGCAAATTGATAGTGAAAGGTGGGGGGACGGTGCTTTGAAATCCATCCGTGCTATTTTTATGACAGTTAATGTTTATATATATATATATATTGCTCCCGCTTGTTTGACGTGTGCGATTATTGCGCTTCACGGTAGGGGGGCTGGAGTAAAGACGCAATTAATTTCAGACTTCAGAAAGTTTGTAAGGATGCTATTTATGTTTCTCCTCCTGTTGTCACAGTTCAAACACATGTCAGCACTTGGACTCCATTCTCGTTTCCTGTACTGACGTTTTACGGGAGTGTTTTCTTTTAATTATGCATCTACGATCTGTGCGTACATGTGTTTGAGTGTATTGATGAGTTAAAATGTGTTTGTAGTGGCCTAAATAACAAAGTTTTTAGGCAGCAACAAGATGCCTACCCTTGTGAAAAAGAAGTGCACTTAACTGTATTGAACATGCACTTGTAGTGTACTTCAAATCTTTTAAGTATATTTAAAAACAAACTGTACCTGCAAATAATGTAATATTAATGAAATAAAAAGGCCAGCTAAGCATACTTAAAGAGATGGGCACTTTATTTATTAACAAAAAACAGTTAAGTTTTATTTAAAAAAAAAATTTAAATCATTGTTTTAATAATCTTTTGTTGTGCTTTAAAGAAGTGCACTTATTTTGATGTGTTGACTAACATACTAAAGCACGCGCAAAGTACTTGATTATAATTTTAACTGTAGTGTGTTATTTGATATCACAATTAAAGTTAATATATATTAAATGTACTAGTAAATACATGACATACAAGTTTCAAAAGAAATTACATTAAAGTATTTTAGTTTACCATTAGTGCTTGTCAGTACATTTGACTGTAAACTTTAAACATATTTCAAAGACAATAGAAATCATTGTGAAATTACATATAAAGATATACTTAAGGTGCCCCTATTATGGTTTTTCGAATATTCCCTTTCATGCAGTGTGTAATATAGCTGTCTGTGAATGTAAATGGTCTGCAAAGTTGTAAAGTCGAAACTGCACGATAAATAAAGTTATTGTCTCCCAAAAAAAAAATCGACTCTGAACCGCCTAAACGAGTCGTCTGTCTGTCGAATTCCACTGTGTGATGGTTCTACGTCACTAGAAAGACATTTGCATAATGCCCACCTATGTTGTACGTTGTCCGCACGCAAACAACTTGACCAGCCCACACACACACGTCATTTTACTGACGAGTTCAACATGGGATTCGCAAAACGTTTGCTCTTGGAAGATGAGTCAGTACCCAGTTTATTTGGACCAGCTTGCTCCTGAGAATCACAACCTGTATGAATAATTATTGATATATTTTCTACTGGTTGTTCAAAATAGTTTTGTGTTTTATATTGTGTAGGTCTCCAGCTAACCAGCTAACTCACGCTATTACCGTCTTACTGAAATAGTTCATGCTAATCAGCTGTGGCCCACTATTACATACAACTGTGTCCATTAATGCACATTGTCTGTCATTTGTACCACTTTGAGTAATTTTAGAGATTTATTTTACAAAACTTAAAGTTAAACCAAACAGTTAATGCAGTTCCCGCATGTGCACCGCAATAAATTCGAAATATACACATCGGTTTGTTGATGGACATACTCTTGTTAATGCTGATGGTGAGGAATTACAGTTGAAACATCTCATAATGTACCTCAAACTGAGTAGAGTATCACTGAGTTCAAGATGAATAACTAGTTCTTCCTATGTTTCATAATTGGACTCGGATTGATATGGTAAAATCGACGTCATCGTTACTGTCTTTACAGTGTGTACAATCGCTGAGGACTGAGGAAGCCTCCGGAGCTGAAGTTCAGTTATGGTAATGAGCAGAGTAGACCAATCAGAGCAGAGTAGGCACGCAGAAGGAGGGACTGAATCATCTGACGAGTCGTTTGAGTATCATTGAAAAATGTATATACAGTGTATATTATGAGAAAATTAAAGTGTTTTTTTTTACCTTTGATGCATGTAAACCTGTTGTGGGAGACTCCAAAACAACATTATAAAATAGCATAATAAGAGGACTTTAAGTCCTTAAGTTATAGGCTACTTAAGTTATACTTAAAAAAGCACTTTTAAGTTCAGCTAATTGCAATTAATATAATTTTCAATTATAATACATTTTCATTTAATTGCAATAAACACAATTAAATTTAAATTATTAAATTTAATCAATTCAATTTAAGTGCAATTAAGTGTTTGAAAACTAAATATATTCTTAAGAACTCTTTTTTAAAGTATGCTAAAGTGCACTTCTTTTTCACATGGTTAATTTGTCAAAAAAAAAACAAATTCTAGCCTAGAGTTTCTAGCATTAGCAGGACTGCCTGTGCATTTGTTGAGAGGTTTCGAAAATAATATGATTGCTATGTTGTCTGGACACTTCCCTATGCTTATGTGTATGCGAGGCCTTCCTTGGCCATTGTCCCTCTGGCCCGGCTTTGATGAGTGCTCATGATATGAATGAATAAATACGTAAGAGGGCTAATGAAGTTTGAGCCCCTTGCTGGAAGCAGGGGGGTGGTGTTTAAGAGGTGGCAGGATAAAAGGGGGCGTAATCAGGCAGACTATGTTGTGTCAGGCAGCTTGGCAGACATGGACAGGCAGACGGATAGAGCGAGGGAGAAAAGCAGCTTGATTTTGACACGGATTGCGGATGCGGAGAGTGGCTAAAGAACATCAGCATTACACGCTTACACAGGAGCCTAAGACAGGAGCCCTGCCACAGGTCAATGGGTTTAATCCACACACACACAGCCCTTACACACATTCTGATCTGGCCAAAGCTCTCAAGTACGCACACGTGCAATTCAAAATGGCCTGACCATTACCTGACAGCATTCAAATAACAAAAAACTGAACTGGTGTAAAGCCATGCAGAATTCATTGTGTCTCTGAGAATATGCTAAACGAGCAAAAGTAACCACGCCTCCTGTGATTTACATTTGTCGGTAGGTGATTGAGACATGCCCGCGTTGGCGAATTCGACGCGCTGTTCTCACCGCTAGGGGGCGCGTGTCACTCTCCACGCGCTCGAGAACGCGCACAGTGGACAAAAGCGTGCAGCAGCCGCTCACTCACTGACGCCTACACGCGCCTATACGCACAGACGCTTCCTCATGCAAATTCAGCAGGAGCCACAGGAAAAATCATCACATGCCCTGTGAACTGGGCACTCGCAGCTCTAACAGACTAGTTTTAAAATGAGCAATTCGTGTTTTAAAGAAATCAAAGGGAGAAAAATAAAATAAGGGTAAATTAGGAAAGACAATGGCCGCTCCTTTTACATATTTTAACATCATATAAGTTGCTTGGGATAAAAGCGTCTGCTAAATGATTCAATGTGTGTGTGTTTATATATATATATATATATTACACAAATTACAGTTTTATATTTACACGTCATGCATATATCAAATTATATCAAATCAACGGGATTCTTCGGATTATAACATTTATTTTTAATTAAATGAAATTATTTTATTGTATGTTTATTTTAATCAAATTATTTTTGCTTTTATTGATTGATTTTGAGTATGCAAGGACGAAATCAAATTTAAATCCAGCATCCGTATTCCACCTGTCATATTAGTAGGATAAGCATCTTTGTAATAATAAAGTGGGCATGTTGCCCTCTGTATATTCATAATTGACCTGGAGGCTTCATGGCTGCATGAGTTCAGCTGGAGCTGTCCAGGGTTCGATGGTGAATGTGAGCGTTTATGTTGCCTCATTTCCTGTATTTGACTCTCAGTCGAGCGAGCGAGAGAGAGAGAGAGAGAGAGACACACACACACACACTCACAGAGAGAGAGGGGGAGGTTGGTTCCTGATACCGAGACACGGAAAAGCAGGGGAGGGAGAATTACAGAAAAAGACGAGCGTGGAGAGAGGGAGACAGCGAGCAGGGGAATTACACTGACCGACACACGCGCGTCTCCCAGCTGACTGCTGACATTGTTGACGTGCACACTCTCTCAAACCTGTCACGAGCAAACACTGGAGCTCCAAAGCATCGACATCGCGCTCCCCCCAGAACTCATGGGTTAACAGGTATGCCTCTCTCACCTTTCCACACTATCTCTAACAGCTCTCCTGACCACCGCACAGGCTTCACTCTCAGTGCTTTTACAATCTTGACTTGTCATCTGGATGTATGGCAGCAGAGACATGAGCTCGCGCCTCAACACAGGTATCCAGGTAAGTTGAAGTTGTGAGTTTCCGCGAGGCCGGTGTGTTTGTTTTATTTCCCATCATTAAGTAGACTGCGTGACAGCAACCTGTTTGACGTCTCCAGGTGAGAACATGTTCATGACAGATGATGCACGCGCTGAGAACAGCTGTCAGATGTGCAGTCATTCATTCAGGATACTTTTATTGCAGTGATGGGAGACTTTCTTGTTGTCTCGACGCGCGGTGTTTCATATTTCACCATTGAGAACTTAATACTATTTGTATTAGGCTACAACATTTGCCATAAGTTTTAATCCTAAAATCATGTCCTTTGGGGGGGGTCAGTGCATGTGGTGTTGGTGGTATTTAAATGAAAAGCTCAGCTTTGGCAGACAAGGGCTTAACCCCACTCCTCCCCTCATTTAACCTCCAAAAGGGGAATTTCTCCAGCTGGAAATTTCTGCTGCGTCAACACCCTAAACCTACTACCAGAAAAGGGAAGGGGATTTTTTTTTTTTTTTTTTTTTTTGGACACACTTTTCTATTATTTTATTTCCTGCATAATTAAACCCAGGGGCTCGTAGCCTAATACTTCCCTCAAGTTGAGGAGAGCGGAGTGTATTTGAGTCTTCACTGAGGAAAGCGTTAGGTGACATGAGCGCTGCTCTTCGGGTTATTGTCTCTTTTTTCCCCCCGTCTGCCCCCTTAAAGCTGGTCAGTTCCGTCTTCCTCCATTTTCTCTTCGCTGACGGGTTGGTTTTAAGGGGAGCGACCCCACTTGTTTGACTCGCCTACGGCGAAACATCAGCGGTTTTACAGATACACGTCAACAATGAATTCGAACGCGCGTCTATGAATTGATAGATTCGAATCGAGCGTTACGCGCAACAATGTATCGTTCAGCGCGTGTCAAAAGAATGTAGCACTCTGTATTGATTATTATGACGCTTGCTCGCGCCGTGTCGGCTCTTGTTCGCTACAGGTGCACCCGATTCTGATTGGTTTGTTGGAAATGTTTTATAAGAGTATAGGCGAAAATGTCGTATTCAGACAATACATGTCAGGCTACTTAACGCATTTACGTGCGAAATTTACCGCGCTGATAAATAACAACTATATAAGAACGTGAATAATTGTAAACAAAACGCTTTTTAAAGTTACATTCATATATTTATGGCATTGTGACTGTCTGCAGTGCAAAAATGAGTCAGTTGAGCAGAAGAACTGGTTATGTAAGGAACTGTCCTCATGCCCATCTACACAGAATGAAGCCAACATGACAACTTCCTTTGCAGATCATTTTTATAGGTCTAATTCACCTCTGACACCCGTGACCTGTATTTTAATTAAACAACGAGTTAATTAACATGACAATGGCATTATTTATCCTTAACGTCTAATGTAGATGTAAAGATTGTAATTGATGTTGTCTTGATGTTAGTGGTGTGTCGATTGTGTGTGTGTGTGTGACGGTGTTGTCAGGTACAGGCTGTCCACCCATCTCTCTCTCTCTCTCTCTCTCTCTCTCTCTCTCTCTCTCTCTCTCTCTCTCTCTCTCTCTCTCTCTCCCTCCTGGGATGGAAAACAGTCATTCAGGATAGCCTAGAATCATTTAATGACACCATGTGCTGGACTGACCGATCCAGGACAAGAGATCCGCATACAGTCTTTGTATCTGTTATGTACTTTGATAGTTCCAAACTGTTATTAAGCACTAAAATGTGGTGCTTCCCTAGTCTTTTCTTTGCCACCTTCCTTTACTTGAGTATAAAGTGTTTGATAGGTAGAGCGTGTTGCTAACAGCGCCAGGGGTTTGATTCACATTGAGTGCACAAATATATACCTTTATAAGTATGCTTTAAGTCACTTTAGATAAAAGCGTTCTTCGAAACGTGCGCACACTGTATTTGTGTATTCTTTTTAGCAAGAGCTCTCATTCTAGAGGGCAGTGTTGCGGGTCAGGGTCGTGTCCAGGTGTTTTTGTTTAATGGAGAATCCGTATGTGTGTAACTGGGAGAACATTTTAGACAGGAGGGGGATTTGGTCCACTATGCATATTGACTTCCTCACAGGTGTGGCTGTATTGTGTCAACAGAAAGCAGGGGAGGGGAACTGGTTCCTACTGCGTGGGGTAAAGGGAAGAGAGGGACTGAAATAAGAGTATAGAGCAGCGTCGTGTTCTAGGAACTGTTTTAATGAAGCCGAAATATCATATCTGTCCACGTCCAGCACTTACTAAGCAGTTAATAGAATATTAAATACAAGTTAAACTCAATTGACGGCTTGCTGTACCACAGAGGATCGTTCAACATAGGCTCAATGGAAAAATGCGCCTCTACCTACATTTTGGCAAAAGTCCAAAAACGTACCTATACATACAATTCACTGCATTTTCCAGCTGAAATGAACACTAAAGGCAGTAGAACACCAACAACGTTTATTCCTTTTCACTAGGCTTGCTGTGGTAGTCAGTGTTACCGGTGTTACATTGTGTTCGGCTGTACACTGATTTCATTACTTGCCCACCGCGGCACCGCCCCCACTGTGGTTTTTCTTAGTGAGAATGAATTCGAAAGCGGTTTCAAAACCTGGCATATAGAAAGCGGCTCCCTGATGCCTGCAAATTATAGGCCTATACACAGGATACGCGTGATTGCGAATTCAAAAGTGAAAGTAAAACGCAATCGCGCATTCAAAATCATTTCGCCCAACCTTCAGCAAATGCGTTTTTAGCTCACGTTTGCTTTTGTTATCACTATCTTTTAGTTTTATGGTAAAGGTTTAGTGTAGATGGTACATTTTTTCAAACGTGAATAACCTTTGAGAGCCACTCAATTCCGAACTGCCTCGATACGTACAACAACCAATGTAATATAACGTTGCCAGATTCACATTCCCCTCGCTGGACTTTTCACTTGGAAAGCCACGGAACATGTAAGAATCAATGTAAAACCATTTTGCAGAAATATCAGATTTTTCCAGAGAGCCTGGTTTGGTAATTATGCCTCAGTTCGTAAAAACAAACAAAACAGCAAATTAATGCCCCATAGACTTCCACTGTAAGTGCAACTCTGTCAACACAGTTTCTGTTCCGACTCTGCAAACTAAAGTTGACATTTTCTATGGAAATCGATAGCATAGACGCTTCTAAAAGTGCAGAACTTGTACTGTATTTAACCCTGAATGTTATTTTTACGTGCTGAATTATTCTTCATTTTAAATGAGGGTTTCCACCCCGCTGGAGTTTGTTTTGACTGTTTCTACTGTTATAATGTTTCAGCATACATGTTTAGCATGTGTGTGGATGTGCAAGTGTATCTTGAGGGAGGTTCAGGCAGTTAGTTGAACAAGTAAGTGCAGTGCTGTGTTTATTCAGGGTGGTTGCGGTTGTTAATCTGAACATTTGCACAGAAAGACAAGATATGGGGGAGGAGGTGGCTGATGGTGCAGAGGGATGGAGAAACAGATAAAGAGGGGGTAGTTCAACTGGCCGTGTGTGTATGTGTGAACGGTGGAGAAAGGGTGCTGATGTGGGGGGGCAGGGTATGGGGGTGCAAGCTAACACGACACACAGCTGAGTGTGTGTGTGTGTGTGTGTGTGGGTGGAGTGTGTGGAAGATGGCTGCTCTCCCCGGGCTGTGGGCTGTGTTGTGTGGGTAACAGGTTAGAAATCATGAACCTGCAACAACACTGGGGACCGGCTTCTCCCCCTCACTTTAAGACCACACAAAGCCTGACATTATATTTATCAGCTTAGAAACACACTCATGAATACTGTGCATTAAACATCTGTACGGTACGTGTCTTGTTTAATGCATCCTTTTTGATTCGCATCAATATTTAAAGCTAAACACAAACATGACTGTTCAGCAGACAATTGTTGCATTTTGAATTTTTTATTTCATTTTTACACCCTCACACCATATGCGTTATCAATAGGGATGTGTGCCACAACTAATTAACGTGAAACTGGAGTTTTGTAACCGACTAGTTTAACAAAGAAGTCTGTATCAAACAGTCAAATCCCAAACTGAGACAATATAGACATTTATTAAAATCAATGAATCTATAGGCAGTATGCAAATTCAATAGCCTATTATACAATTCCTCAAAACATGTGGGTTTGAACGTGTACCTGCACACATGACAGGCGGCAAAATCGCGAGAAAGCCTTGACGTGTACCAGCAGCCATACATTTAAGGATATTCTGTTTCTTAGGATATTGATATAGGATCTATTGACGTCAATTGAGTTTCATTCAGAATGTTTTCCTTTTAAACCAGTCTAAAATTTCATACGAGTATGAACAAAACATTGAAGTTTTTTTCTAAGTCAAAATACTCCTTCACCGTGCTTATCTTCCGAGTGGACATTTAAACTAGATTGTGGAAGTTCTTTTGTGTGAGTGAGGATGCATACAGGTGCGCTTTGCTCCCTAGAGCTGTGTGTGTGTGTGTGTGTGTGTGTGTGTGTGTGTGTGTGTGTGTGTGTGTGTGTGTGTGTGTGTGTGTGTGTGTGTGTGTGTGTGTGTGTGTGTGTGTGTGTGTGTGTGTGTGTGTGTGTGTGTGTGTGTGTGTGTGTGTGTGTGTGTGTGTGGAGTGACAGCTGTGCTCATCAGCCACTTAGATGTGTTCATCCCCCTAGATTAGGCACTCGTTGTGTGGGTTAAACCGGAGCCGACCTCCCTGGAACCGCCCCACAAAGACCTGTGTCCTCAGGTGCCTTGTGAATATTTCAGAGGGGGCTCTCAGGCTGTGTGGAAAGCCCTGGGGGAGGAACCGAATGAAGAAAAAAAAAGCCCCTGGAAATGAGATAGCGTACACTGGGCAAGAGCTTAGGCAGCAGTGGGCTTTACACTCCCAGGGTGAAAAAGAGGATGTGGTCATGAGGTTTTTGTTTCTGTTTTTTCCTCTTCTATTTCTCCTTATGCCTGTCCACCTTGCGCTGTTCGATAATATCTTCTGTAATTCTCTCTCTCATTATCAGTCTGGTTGTGTGTACGGGGTGAGATTTGGTCCAGCTTAGTGGGTCTTAAATCGTCACATAATCTAGTGCTGCTTTTGGGTTTGAAAAGTAAACACACACACAAACTCGCTGACAACACACCCACCCATGTCGCGCTCAGTCGTTTCTGGCTTACTTTCTGACCACACGTGGTCTTAAATACAGGATGTTTACACACAGGGAGGTATGCTAACCCTCACCAGTTAAAACCATACTTGTCTTCATCCTCTTCAGCCCTTTTAACGTGGTGATTAGGGATTTAGAGTAAGTAGACTTTATCTAATGTACATCCCTACTGAGCTTCATATGCGAGTATTGAATGAAGTAAATATGAAACCTACTGGCATGTATTTGTGACGCTTTCTAACTTTTCCCCAGCAGTAATGTCACACATTTGAGTTTTGAGGACAGTGTGACATCACATGCCATAGACATCCAAAACTTCCAAAACCTTACCAAAACTAACCAAAGACTAGTCCAATGACCTACCGTAACTAAAAGTATGGGTAACACTTTATTTTACAGTGCCCTTGTTACAAATGTTACATGTACTTACTGCAGGGATAACAGTAAATTATGCATAATTACATGCCACTAATCCTAATGTAGTAAGTATATGTTGTTAATTAATATTACTCGGCACTTAAATGTATAATTACACTGTTAAAAATAAAGTGTGACCAACATATGTCATTCCCATACCTAAAATACTAATATTTTAGTCACTGTTATGCTATTTTAGCTTAGTATTAATCATAAACATAGTCTGTTTTCTGACTTAATAAGTGGATTGAATGGTTAACTATTCAAAAAGAAACTATTTTTAGTTTTAAAAATACTACTTCTTCTTGCTCCTTGTCATACATTTCTGCACACTCCTACAGTCATCTAGCACAGTTTTATAATTAGAAGACTATGAATCGGTTGAGTAAAATGTTTCAATACTAGCATTTCTGTCAAATACAATAAATGCAATATGTCAACCTGAAGCAATTCAATGGGAACTGCAGTCATTGCAACCCTGACTATAATAAAAGTTTACTGTTTATATTCATATTACACACATACAGTATAATGTCGCAGTGCCATATTCATTTCTCCCAATGGATTATGCATTCTTTGCATGCTTTCACACTTATTTTGCCTCATTTTTTTTGTAAAACTCACTATCGGGGAATAGTTAGGGTATTTAAAATGAACATATGACAGGGTTAAAGTTACAGTTTTACACTTTAAAATAGTTAGTTTTGCACTGATGTGTAGTAGTTTTGGTTTTGTTGAGCCTTTAAATGTCTCATGGTATGCTCATAATATACAGTCCAATAGTTCAATAAGTCCAATAGATGTTGATTAATCCTCTTGAAAGCATCATAATTACTGTTATTCCCAAATTAGATTTAAGGGATTTTAACAAACCCCTTACCCTAAAAATATTAAGGGCCAGATTAACTAACAACTTGCGTTAGCACAAACTCTCTTTTGGCGTTAAAAAACTACTGTCGGGATTTACTAAAGAAACGCAGTCAAGAAATAAGCGCTGACAAGGCTATTTTTGCGGCTGACCTTGTTGCATATGCATTTGTGTGTCGTCAGTAGATCACACGCAGAACTTTCCACTCCCATCAGCGCTTTTATGGGATGTCCATTGTTTGGACAAACAGACAGTCCTGCCCCAAAACGCCATTGGTTGAGTCAGTGTTACTGTATTGGTCTGGGGTGTGTTTCCCAGAAGCATCGTTAGCCAACTGTGGTCGCAAGTTCTGTTGAATTGTGTTGGTAACGACGGAACTTGCAACCATAGTTGGCTTTGGGAAACACACCCCTGATCAGTATCCTCAAACAAACAGAGCAATGTTTTGAAAGCACCAGAGAAGCACATAGTGTACAGGGAAATCAACCTAAAATGCCATTCTTACAGCTGTCTCTGCATATTAAGCTGGAATAAGTATTACACATTTTTTTGGGAAAATGACACACAAATGTGCTCATCAATGAAAACCGTTTCTGTCGAGAAGTAACAATTGAGATACGACAAAAACCAATGGAGTAAAAAAGAAGCGGCTTTACGTTAGCATTCAGTTTTGGACAGGAAGGCCATTACCATTTCAAACGTTCTCAGGTGAATCGGTGGACAGTGGGTTGCCCACTTTCCATAGCACTTTTGTCTGTCTCTTAAAAGCTCTGTTTATTTTTCATAAGATGGTTTAGTCTGTCTCTATACTTTTCATCCCATCTTGTCTGCCAAGAGCTAACCATTAAGGGAGGGTGGAGACGCTCCTAGCGCTAACACATTTACTCCACAATACCACAGAACACATTTCCTTCTCGCTGTGAATTGTAGAAAGCCATTGGAATGATTGTTAGGGTGAAGGCTTCCTTTCTTCAGAACCATCTAGATCGGTGTCTAAATGCTAGCTTAGAAAATTCCCAAACCCAAAAGTCAAAGTTGGTATAAGTTCCCCAAATCCCCAACTGGGTTTAAATCCGTTTGCAATGTCACCGTCTATCAGATCTGTAGATATGTCATGGCCATTGGAAGGCCTCTGATTTTTCCAAATGTATTGTATGATGTGCCGATCCGCATTAGTCCATTATCAAGGGTCGGTGTAATCCTGAGAGGAGTTCATTGCCAAGTGCTAAAGTGCTGTTAACAGGGCCTGTTTAACATTCAGCACTTCCCCCTCAACATACAATTATTCCTCTGCTCCTGCTATTAGCATGTAGCGTTTGCCTGCGTGCTTTTAATTGAACTGATTTAACGTATGCCAGATCAACTAGTTTTCGTTAATTAGTCCTGTCTTAAAAGTGCCATCAGAACATGAAATATTCATCACGGTGAAGAGGTACATTTGCGGCAGATGGATAAGTGTCTCATATGGGAAACTCTCGAACCGCGATTGCGCGGGCAGAAACCGGTCTTCATGCTCTGGCGTGTCGCGGGACTGCCGCTTTCGCTGTAATTTTCCTCTGCTTGTCAGTTGTCAAAGAGCTTCAATAACAACTTGGATCTGCACACTGTGACAATACGCAAAAATTGCAGTTGGTGGAACATCTGAATAATATACAGCAAAACTTGTGTTGTCACTGTGATGGACGACGTCAGTCAGCTTTGTACTGTGTCCTTCATGCTTGACTCCTTGATCACCAGATCCGGCCATTTTCCAAATCCAGTGATTGTTAGCCCAGGACATGGGGTGTTGAAAATAGTACCTGTGTGCCCTCCATGGCCCCATTTTTCTTTTCTTATCTTCTAGATTAAATAAGAGCCCTGATTTTGCCCTGGTTCCAGCTTCCACACCCTGTTTTCCGAGCTTGAACTGCCAGGTGAGCGCAGCCATGCCAGGCTGTATGGAAAGTGTGTGCAGCCATTGTGTCAGAGGAATGGGTTAGCTGTGAACATTGACACACTTTGTGGTTTAGTAAATGTCATTATTTATTTTTTTCAGTGCTTATTATTTATTGTGTTTTATTTATAATATTTTTTTATTATTATTATCTGAATTTTTAAAACCTCCTTACACCTCTGGCAACTCGCACTGATTTTGTAGCAATTGTCTCTGAGTTTTTAGTAAGGAATGGGTTAGATGTGAAAACTTTTTATTTTATTTTATTTTATTTTATTTTATTTTTCAAATCTCCTAACACCCTCTGGCAGCCCCCACTGACTTTGCAGAGTTTTAAGGAGGAATGGGTTAGATGTGAACACTTTTTATTATTTTATAAAAAAAAAAAAATATATATATATATATATATATATATATATTAGGGCTGTCAAACGATTAATCGCGATTAATCGCATCCAAAATAAAAGTTTGTGTTTACATAATATATGTGTGTGTATGGAATATAATTATTTTCTATATATAAATACACACACAATCATATATATTTAAGAAAAATGTGTTATTTATATATAAAATATTTATATATAATATAAATTATATATAATATAAATATATATACACAGTATATACATGCAAATATTTCTTAAATATATACATGCATGTGTGTGTATTTATATATAGAAAATAATTATACACCGTACACACACATATATTATGTAAAAACAAACTTTTATTTTGGATGCGATTAATCGCGATTAATCGTTTGACAGCCCTAATATATATATATATATATAATTTTTTTTTTTTTTTTTTTTTTATTATTACATTTTGTATTATTATTTTATTATTTATCTGAACTTTTCAGACCCCATAGCACCTCCACTGACGTGATTTTTTTTTTTTTTTTTTAAATGATTGTTTAACATGATTTAGTCATCATGGTTAAATACACAAAGTGCCATCACAGCATTTTGGGCTTTTTTATTTTTGTAAAACGACATGAGAGGAAGGGAATGAAATTAAGGTCCTCTCGTCCCTCCCAACCCACCCAAGGGGTTGATCAGAGAAAGTGTTGGTTGGACACTCGATACTGCCACCTCACAACGTGGGAATGTGTGACTTTCTTTAAAATTAGGTTTGTGAGGTGGGCGGTGTCGCAGAATGATCGTGATCACCAGAGCAACACGCTAGCCCTGTTATCCCTACATGCAGCACAATGTACATCGCTCAGATAATCTATCCGTTGTTAATCGAGTGATGTTAGCGTCTGCAGTTCAGCAAGAGACACCTGAGCCATTCTGTCAAGGCTTCGTACGGGGAAATGTACAAAAGAAGGAAAAACAGACAGTATGGGACAGGAGCGAAGCGTGTGGTGACAGGGTTGACTCTTGGCCACACTCGTGGTTACCATGGAAACACAATCCTGGGTAAAAACACTGGCTATTGTTAAGCTATACTTGATTATCAAATATGAAACAAAAGAAGCTCTTAGAGATAATGAATTATTTAGTAGGGTCATATCAGCCTTGTGGAAGGTTGATACATAATGTTTTATGGGTTAATATAAAGTGCATTAAATCTGTGATGTGACTTGTAAGACCCATACAATCACTAATTTCCTGGACTCTCTTTCTTTTTCCATTCTCACTCATTCGCTCACTTCTTTTTCTATGTTGTGATCACAAACTGTCAAACCTTCTAAGTATAGCCACAGTTGTGTTTCTCTTCATCTTTTCCCCTTTAGTCCTCAGCAGACAGAAGACGAAGGTGTGAAAATGCCCCTGAACGACAGAAACACATCATATGAGTTAATATGGGGCTCGACGATATAGATGGCATGGCGTCAGCGTGAGTGTGATAAGGGTACTGTTACTTTCACTTTTTAATCACTATTTTTAAAATCTTTTTCATTAAAAATATCGGAACATACCTGAAACAAGGCCAGTTTATGTAAAATTACATTAAAATGTAATAATATACATACATTTTTATTGTTATTTTCTAGTTTTAATCATAAATCTAATAATATTTAGTGAGCTTTATTCTTAAAACAATAAAATAAAATAAAAATGTTGTGAAGTAGCTGAAAAAACCCTTAAAGGGATAGTTCACCCAAAAATGAAAATTCTGTCATCATTTACTCACCCTCATGTCGTTCCAAACCCGTAAGACTTTCGTTCATCTTCGGAACACAAATGAAGAACTTTTTGATGAAATCTGAGAGATTTCTGTTCCTCCATAAACAGCAAGTGAATGAACTACCATTTTGACGCTTCAAAAAGTTCATAAAGAGATTGTATATGAATTTAGCGGTTTAGTCCAAATTTTCCGAAGAGACTCGATCGTTTTATATGATGAACATTGAATTTAAGCTTTGATTCACATTTAAACATTGTTGTGGTAAACAGAAGCTCAACCAAACCTGCTTTACGCGTGAGAACAAACTTCACTGGTTCATGCAAAAATACCGAAAACACACCGAGAATGATCCTCATTGGTTCTTGCAGAAGCTCAAACGAGCTGCGTAACACGAGAATGAACCTCATTGGTTCTTGCAGAAGCTCAAACGTGCTGCGTAACACGAGAATGAACCTCATTGGTTCTTGAGGAAGCTTAAATGTGCTGCGTAACACGAGAATGATCCTCATTGGTTCTTGAGGAAGCTCAAACGTGCTGCGTAACACGAAAATGATCCTCATTGGTTCTTGCAGAAGCTCAAACGAGCTGCGTAACACGAGAATGAACCTCATTGGTTCTTGCAGAAGCTCAAACGAGCTGCGTAACACGAGAATGAACCTCATTGGTTCTTGCAGAAGCTCAAACGTGCTGCGTAACACGAAAATGAACCTCATTGGTTCTTCCTGAAGCTCAAACGTGCTGCGTAACACGAAAATGAACCTCATTGGTTCTTCCTGAAGCTCAAACGAGCTGCGTAACACAAGAATGAACCTCATTGGTTCTTGCACATCAAGTGAAAATGCTTGAGCTTACATTTACCACAACTGATGTGTGAGTTTATTAATGTTTATATGTGAATAAAAGCCTAAATTCAATCTGTTCATCATATAAAGTGATCGTGTATCTCCAGAAAATTTGGACCAAACCACTCAATTCATATGGATTAGTTTTACAATCTCTTTATGAACTTTTTGAAGTGTCATAGTGGTAGTTTGGTTGAACTTACCCTTTAATGTTGAGCCCTACAGTATCAATTACCCAAGGAAGTCCTGACCGAGGCGTAGATTTTGGCTTGTTAGCATGGCCTGTTAGATCTTAACTAGACAATGTATATTTTCTTAATATACAGAGTCAGCTATAAAGAAGGCATTTGTAAGTTGATTTTCCATAAAAAGTATAAACTGTGGCTCTTTATGACGCTTTCAAAACATCGCTCTGTTTGTTTGAGCCTTCGACCAGCCTGACACCGCAACAGAGGCTTAACCAATGACATTAGTTAGGGGCGGAGCTATGAGGTTGTCTAACCAATAGCAGATGGCGGAGTGTTCAAGGAAACCTGTTTGAAGTGTCATTTTCAAAGATCTGTTTCATAATGCAAGTTGAATGTCACACCTGTAAAGAAAGAGAGAGCTTTTTTAATGTCATGATCAGCGATTTGAAGAGGAGCAACAGTTCGTTAATAAGCTGTGAGGTCATGCTGTTCTCCACTCTCTTCTTTCTTTCACCGTCTATCTGTCTCTCTTCTCTGCCACCTCCTCCTGTTCTCTCCCCATCATTTTAGTATTTGGCGAGCTGTTAGTTCGGGGTTATCCAGTACGGATGGTTTTCAGAAGGATGCCAGTGTTTTGTTGACAGCCCAGCAGTCACGCTACATACACCCCCTCCTTTCTGTCCACCTGCACCTCTCTTTCTCTCTATTCCTCTCTTTCTCTCTCTCTCTCTGAGTCATTGACAGGAGCCAGTGTTCCTGATTATGACAATTAGCTTCCTGACAGACACCTCATGCCAGGACGTGTGTGTGTAGGTTTGAATCTGGAACTTTAAAAGCCTCTAAATCTTACTTTTAAAAAGAACGAGAATTTAAGAGTTTGCTATGCATCCATCCATCCATCCATCCATCTGTCCATCCGTCCATGTGTACATAAATGCATATGTGCGTAGTGACATAGGGGGTGGACAATGGACATAAACTAAATTGCAACTGCACAAAACAAGTGCAATGCTAAAAATGTATGTTTTATGAAGTATAAAAATGAAAAGCAGGATTCAGCGGATCATTCTGTGAAGTTTGCATTTGTGGACCTATCTGGCGGTGATGAGCCTTCCTGTTGTGATAATGGCTTGTCACAGCATGGTGTGTGAGGTTGTGTGTTGGTGTGTGCGCGCACAGGAGTGTGTGCTTACAGGAACGCCTTGCTTCAGTGCAGCGTGACAACGCCAGTTTGTTGTGACACCTCTCACGGTGCAAGCTCCAGGAAGGTGTTAAAGATGAGTCGTCGATTCGTGAGTAGCGGCAGCCCGAGCTTTAGGGAGTCATCGGCACACCATTTGGTGGATTTGAAACGATGACTCTGTGTGTGTGTGTTAATGTGAGTGTACACTCAGAGAGAAAAAAAAAAAATAAGTGGGAGAAAGCAAGACAGCGAAAGAGAAGGAAGAGGTGGAGATCGTGCTGGAATTTGTCTCCCACTCAGTAACTAGCTTGTCATCAACCTCTCAACTCTGCGTTTAAGTGAGCCCGTCCCTCAGCGAACATGAAGATACACAAACTCATTCATTCAATTCAATTTAACCCATCCCTGTAATCGTCTCATTTGCAGTATCATAACACGCATTGCGTGAAAATGTCCCTTTTTCCAGTATAAATACATCCTTAAAACAACATATATATTTACTTGAAAAGCAAAATAGTGTGAGATATTAAGATATTATTTTGTAGCTTTAATTAAGGTATTGATAAAAGTTTTGCTGTTTATTAGTACTAACAACTCAATTTGGTGCACTGATGCTGAAGCAGTAAAAGTTCAGGAGTTTTAAAGATAAGATATATTAAAATATATTCTCTATTCTATTAAGATATTATCTTACCATCTTATGCAGTTTAAACTTACTTAATGTAAATGTCTTATTTTAAAACATCTTAATTGGAAAACTGGGAAAAAAAACACTAAATAAGAAAATTATTATTATTATTATTATTTTATAATGAATGAAATGAGTGACTCACAAAAAACTGTCAAAAATATGTCTTGGTCAGATTTCACCCAAAAAAAAAAAAAAAAAAAAAAATTATACTTAGAGCATAAAGAAAATGAAACATTTTTAGGCCATCGTGATATTTATTTTATGCCAATTAGGTACTTTATCCCCCAATTAATTTAATTCTCATAACTTTAATGCAAGAATTATGAAAAGCTTGTACCACTGAATAAAACATAAAAAAGTTAATTGCGACTTTTTATCTCACAATTCTGACTATTTTTCCCGCGATTGTGCATTTACATTTACATATGGCAATTCTGACTTTGTTTCTCCGAATTGCGTCATATAAAATCGCAATTGCGAGAAAAAAAGTCCTAATTTCAGATAAAAAGTCGCAATTATCTTTTAAATTTTTTTATTCAGTGGCGGAAATTTAAAAAATTTAAACCAACGGTTGGGTTTGTCCATATTTGACCCAAATATGGGTTGAAACAACCCAGCATTTTTTAGAGTGAAGCTTCCATATTGTAAATAATTGGTCATGGTAATATTTGTTTTACTCTAATCACCATTGAGAAATATTTTTATGAGAATTTGTGCCACTAAAATAATGTGCAAACATCTTAATGGTCATATAATAATATCTTCAGTGTCGTGGTGCACAATATGTTTTATTCTTTTGATTGTGGGATGAAATGTGACCTGGACATGTGGACATGTTCTTGACAGGTGTGATTCACCCATCCATGGCCTTGTTGCTGGTAATAGGAGGAGATATGTGACAACCAAGACCCCACACAGAGGTTTTAGGACCCCCTAGGGACTCTCCCATGTGCACCCGTCTCCTCAAACTCACTTTGCATACTGAATACATACAGCATTTTAAGTGTAACCCGTATGGACAGTTAGCTCCCGGATCTCTGGTGTGTGTGTGTGTGTGTGTGTGTGTGTGTGTGTGTCCTCATGCCATCATCTCTACGGCCGTAAGTCACCCCAGAACATTACTCCAGGATCCACCCCTGTTTATTTTACTGGCAAATCCAATCTTGACTCCCTCCATAACACCAGCTCTGGTGAAACAAAAGACACTCTGTCAGGTTATCTCCTGCTAACCTCCCTTCTCTCGCTCTTTTTCACTCTCCCTCTATCTTCCCCCTACCATTTTCTCTTTTCATTTTCCTACAGTGGTAATGAGATGTTTCATTATTTGCATTTCACAGCTTTTAATAGCGAGAGAATTTAGGCTAAGCCCCGGGTTGTCAGAGAGGGAGCCTCCACTGGAGACACGGCTGGCTTCAGGGCCTCCGAGGCAGTGAATAGCCCAGAAATACACTAGGACAGCGGGAAAGAGGGAGGGAAGGAGTGAGAGAAAGATGGAGGACAAAGGCCAGATAGCTCACGCTGCAAGAAGTGCCTCTGCCAGGTACAGTTTTAAGGGTTAACAGGTTAACTGCCTTTTGCCTTGGCGTGAACTTTACACACTTTTTCCAGAATCCTTTCCATTGGTTAGAGGAAAAAGTGGCTGTTTTTAAAGGGAAAGGCATAAATAATGGTGATGTGTTATGATTCTGTGATCATTCAGAGACCAATGCAGTGAGAGAAGGGCAGTGTTTCTGTAACGCACAGGCATTGCCAGCATACTTTCTGGGGAGGGAGTTTGTCGCAGTCTTTCGAAGCAGAGATGAATGGAAATGTTCACCAGGCGTTAGGGAAAAGTGTGCCAGAGCATTACTAAAGAGTAGAGATAAGGCCTTTGTGTGCCTGTGAGTTTGCATGGAAGTACGAGTGTCCAAAGTACCTGTACTTCAGTTGATAGTAAAATAGAAAAATGTTACAATAAAAATAGCTATATTCTGGGACTGTTCAGCCGCATACAAACTTTATATTAAGGATGTGTGCATTGCCAACTTAATTTTAATCATAATGGCTCTCCTGCTGTAAAAATAGCAGCGAGCCATATGAATGATGGCAAAAACTTGAGTCATGTTATGGCAATTTTTCTCATGAATGTTAATTAGTCATGCTGACACATCCAAACTTTCAAATTAAGGGTGTTTGCTTAATGGCAAAAAATGTCAAATTATTTCCGCTGTAAAGGTAGTAGTGACTCGATTCTGAAAGCTTTGCTCATGAATATTAATTGTTGTGGAATACTCAGCATTTTTAATTTTTTTTATTAAATATTTATTGTTTTAAAGGAGAACTCCGGTCAATTTTAACATTGAGCAAATTTTTTTGTAAATTTGGAGTGCTGTCAATACAGAGAACAACGACAAAAATCGGTGTTGCCTACACCGTGTTATCCTCTTTTTAAAATTTGCACCCTGTTGACTTCAATGGGGCAAGTTTTAAACCTGCTTTTAGCCTCTTAACATCCTTGATGTGTCATTACAAGTGCACAGGTCATGTGAGTGATTCCTTTAGAGTGAACGCGAGTGAATCTGACTGCAGTAGATGTGAAAGATATGAATAAAAGTGATGTTAATTCAGCCAGCGCACATACCTGTATTTACATCCTGTTTTCGGTCGAAGTCCAAAGTAATCGATTGTCGAGTTCACGCGCATATGTTTAGTTACCTATGATCACGCGCGTGAACTCGACAATCGACTAATCGGCTGGCTGAATTCACATCTACTGCAGTCAGATTCACTCGTGTTCACTCCGAAGGAATCACTCACATTGGCTCTGCACTTGTAATGACACATCAAGGATGTTAAGAGGCTAAAAGCAGGTTTAAAACTTGCCCCATTGAAGTCAACAGGGTGCAAATTTTAAAAAGAGGATAACACGGTGTAGGCAACACCGATTTTTGTCGTTGTTCTCTGTATTGACAGCACTCCAAATTTACAAAAAAATGAGCTCAATGTTAAAATTGACCGGAGTTCTCCTTTAAATGTGAAAGTACAACTTTTTATGCTGTAGTGTCAACTAAACAGCAAAAAATACAAATTATTTTATGGGAAAGACTCATGGATATGACATTAATTTCGATCTTTTTGCCATTATGTAATATCCAAACACATAAAATATCTATATTTGATATAAAGGACGTGATTAATGCATTTCCTTTTTCTGCTTGGGTGTGGAACTGTTTACTGTAGCTCAAACAGTAAAGCATGGCGCTATCAAAGATGTTGGTTTGATTCCCAGGGAACGCAGGAGCTGCTCAAAAATGTTTACTTTGAATGCAATGTAAGTCATTTTGGATAAAAGTATTGGTTACTTTGATAGTCCCCTTTAGACATTCTACACGTCAATCAACTCTCATTAGAGTATCAGTAGACCGGTTAGTTTAGGGCTGGGGTTAGTGGAATAAGTTGCTTATAAAGTTACTTATAGTTCGTAGAATGTCTAAAGTGGACCATCGAAGTAAAGTGTTTACAAATGTATAAATGTACGTGGCAGTTGTAAAAATTGCTTGAATGTTACTACAAAACTTGCCATTAGTGGGAGAGGGAATACTTGAAGTTCACCGCTAATTTTTAGCCAGCTAGCTCAGGGCAAAGTCTCAGTGAGAAGTTCAGGATGAAACCTTGCAGGACCGCAGTTTAGCAGAGAGCACTGAGGGACAAGGCCTTGATGTGAACCGGTAAACACTACAGTCTCCCTGTCCCGGTTTCACACCACTCACCCGACACTCTGACCTATCCAGCTTTCCAGCACGGACTCACCTTCACCGCTCCGGCTTAATGCTCAGGAGGAGGTAAAGGAGGACGTGGGTGGGGAGGGAAGAGGTGCTGAGCCGGGTGGAGCTGAGCGGAGGGTTAAGACTCTCAAAGCCTTTTAGATCCGCTCTTGTCACATTCTCAGTGGTGTGACAGGCTCTTGTCACCTGGGCCAGCTGGAGTCTGGCCTAAAGACAGACACGGAGATAGTGCTGCTCAGTCTATGCAGAGAGATATGGTCAAGAGAACTCTGGGATTTTGGCTTAACAAATCCAAGATTTTCTTGTTTGTATGATCATGATCATTCTGATATGCTGATCTGATGCTCAAGAAACATTTCTAATTATTATCAGTGTTGAAAACAGTTTTGCTGCTTAATATTTCTGTGGAAATCGTGATTTTCCTCCTGGAGTTTGTTAAAAAGAACAGTGTTAATTTGAAATAGAAATTTTTCGTAACATTATAAATGTCTTTACTGTCACTTTTGATCAAATGAATGGATCTGTAAAATCTAAATATCTTTGAATTATCTTTATTTTGGAAGCTTTTTTTTTTTCAGCAAATATTGAAATATGCAATTAACTGCAATATTTTTGATTAATTAGTCAGCTTATTATACAATTATTCTATTCAATTTGAATTGATTGGCAGTCTCTATTAAAACATGTAAGTGCTGAAAACACCAGCAAAATGGCAGCACATAAAGTATCTGAGATTCTGAGTTGCTCTTGCTGCAGTCAAATTAATTTCACCAAAGTCCCACATGTTATTTAGGCCTATCTATTAATCGTACCTAGAACAGATTGTGCCAAAGAACATATCGTGACTAGCTTCTACTTATCTGCTTGCTTTGAGAGTGAAATAATCAAACTTGGTATGAAACTTACCTTACTTTTATCAGTTACATTTATTTAACACTTTGGTATCACGTGTTAAAACTTTCTTTGACAGACATTGTTGGGTAATAATACAGTATAACTACATTAATGTACATTCAGAAATGCCAACTTTGTTTTATGTATTTGAATTAATATTTTAATGTATATGAACAATTTGATAAGCTTTAGATTTGCTAATTATAAGTAGTAATCATCTAGTATTTATCAACGCAGTGTATCCAAAACACCTTTTTTATCCTCCTCAGTAGCTTGTGTCTATTTATATTGCTATCCTAATAGTTATAAATAGCGAGACTAAATGCATCCACCTTTTATCCTCAGCTCATTTATCTCTGAAATTGTTGTAACACAACATTATTTTTTTTATTTCTTAGATGCTTTAAAGAGATACCCCAGCATAGCGCTTGTAATCATATTTATTTAAAGCTGCGCTTAATTCTCATTTTCTGTTTATTTTGTTTTATTTGGCTAATCTTTTAATACCAATACTCCTCGTTTAATGAGTCATTTACTCGGTCAGACCACATTTAAACAGCTGTTAGTTGAGTCAATTAATGGTTTTACCACCATCTGGAAAGCCAATTTAAGGGTACGCTTGTAGTCTTTCCCTAATTAAATGGAGCTATTTTATCATAAAACATCATAAAACTTTCATGAACTTCTGAAAAAGTTTCAAACTTGCCTTTCTTTTGAAACTTTTTCTTCTTCTTATGTGTCAGCTACAGTTGTAGCATACATTCTGTGCTATTATACAGGGCTGCACGCTTTTTGTTCCACTTTTCCTGTAGCCAGCTCTGTGAAATTGGGGATTAACCCCTCGGATAATGGCCCTGATGTCCAGTTGAGTGGTTTAAAATGACTGGCTGCCTGAGAAACACACTGACGCATACATGACTTACACCCTCTGAGCGCTCGCTGTCTCCTTCTTCCTCCCACCCTTCCTATTTCCGCCACCTCCTCGCATGTCACGACTGTCCTTCCCAGCATCATGCACAGAAACGAAAAGCAAAAGAAAGAAAGATGGCCTTGTTTCCCCCATCCCCTCCAAGAATATCAGAACCACCTCAACAAAAACAGGGAAGAGCATAGACATATATGCATGGGTGTTTGTATGAATGTGTGTGTGTTTTCTTGGCCGGAGGAACCCAGTCACTCCAGATCTGAGTTTTTGCTGGTGACAGGAACTGTAAGCGGTGGTGGCAGTCTTTAACACTCTATCCTCAGAGACTTATGTTGCTCTAGCCTCCATTCTTTGCACATTTCTTCCCTCCAATCCCATTACAGGCCTAACCCTAACCTTAACCTTACTACTACCACTTCTTACACCTTCTATTTTGGTGCGGACACAAGCTGGGCTGCGGCGAACTCAATAGTCAGGGTAGATAATATCACGATGTTGTGCTCCTGGTGGTAAAATATTGATGGATAGTGGTTATCGACCCTTATTAAAGTAATTGCTTCCAATCATGTATAATCATCTGAACTGCACTGTTAGATTATGTAGTTTTAAAGGGCTTTTTTTGGCCAATTTATCTGTGATTGTATGTAGTCGGAGAGCTTAATTCAAAGCCATCAGCCTTCTTTTGAAGAACAAGAAAGTACTGTTTTTTTAAAGTCAACATCAAAATTGACCCTATGATATCCCTGATCATCGGTCCACATTATTTCATCTGTTACATCAAAACCACTTTCACTATCCAACCAATTCCCAAAGCATAAAATCAAGGCCCGCGATTAGAAAAGCATGTAGTCTTTAATTTGATGGTTATTTCAGTGAGCGTTTATAGACATCTCAAAGTATTGTTCTGGAATCAGCCCCTCCTTGCATATATCCTTCTCCAAAAATATGAATTGTAAAATATGTTCTTGCACCTGCACGTCCGCTCAGGGCTCTGTAGGGTTCACTAAGGTAATGTGACCCTGCTGTTTCTCTTTTCACACTCTTCCTTTTTGTCATACTCTTCCTTAAGCTTCAGATCCGTCTAGTTCCAGTGAAGCAGAAAATCTGATTAGTCCGACTGCATTCTGTCTCATTCAGTGTTTAGCCGTGTTGCACGTCTGTCAATTGTGTTGTTTATGTTTATTGTTGTTTTGCACTTGATTGCCCAGATTGCCATGTAACTCAGTCGGCCAACGAAAAGATATTAATATTCATTGTTGGTTGCACAGTTGAAGTAGTTCTGAATAGTTACATGAAAAGAACTTCCTAATTTGGTGTGTCTGGGGTGCAAAGTGCCGTTATTTACTGAGCGTATCCTCATTGTCAGAGAAAAATTAATTGGTTTTGATAAAAAGATTTTCAGATGTTAGAAAATACTTCTCACCCTTATGTCATTCCAAAAACGTACCTGTATGAATTTTCTTTCTCAAGTGGAACAACAAAAGTAAAGATTGTCCTAAAAAGGACAAAACAAACCACAAAAGTATGGTTTATGTTCCTAGTCTTCTGAATACATCTGATATGTTTGTGTGAGGAAAAGTTTTTAGCTGAACTATCCCTTTACATCGGCGACATTGTTCAGTTGTTGTTCTTTAGAACAAGTCGGACTAAGGCAATCGAATCAAAAAAGCCTCAAGCGAAGCAGTTGGAGGCTAACTTAAAACTATTAAAAAGAAAAAAAAGTCACTTGTCAATGTCAGTCTCTTCTTCTTTCAGTCTTCCAAGTAAGGTGTATTTGTACAAGTGGACATGGGAGAGGCAGAGGATTGATTTGATCTTACAAGCCATCAGGTTGAGAGGAACTTTCCTAAACATGACCTGAAGTGTGCCGGCCCCGCAGCAAACGCTGCTGTCACTATAGTGAACGGGAGCTGTCACGCTGCAGCCGGCCCGATGTGAGCTGACAGCCTGAACGCTCACAAAACAAATCATGGCCCCATTTGATAACACTCCACGTCCCTGCGATTTAGCCCCAACCAGGACGGTTTCTGTGCTGCTCGTAGAGGATGCTAGTAGCCTAGTGGGGATATCTGCGTGTGTGTGAATATGTAGTGCGTGTTCTGTGGGAAGTCGCATCTCAGGCCCTGTCCCAAATGGTACACTTCATGTGGTCTTGTGGACTTACAATGGCTGCCGCGTGCATGTGTCTGTTAAGTCCACGAGAGCTTTACGTGTCCCATTTGTCATTTTAGGTTTTTGAAGGGTGCTCGCTATATGCGCCCTCGATGCGCACCTTTGCTCCGCAGCAGACTTCTACTCGGCAGTCAAAGTGGCGTTACGTCAGGAAAGTGTGGACTCAGAGGAAGATCGCGAGGGCTTAGGGACAAGGCCTCAGTGAGGTGTCAGTGAAATCATGTCTTGGCGGTTAGCAAGAGATGCTAGTGCAGGCATCTGCTGTCATGAATCAGTCTATGGGTGAATCTTACAAAGACTGGATCATATTTAATGTTAAAAAAGATCAATTAAGACAATTTTCCTGCCCAGTCCCCATTCCTGTAATGTGGAAAACTGTCTAATTCTCATTACTGTGATTTAGCTATTTGAAATTGGCATTCAATTTTAATTGAATTGCAATTCAGTGGTTGTTTGTTCAAACAGACTTAATTCAGTCTCAACTGATTGAATCAAAACCACTAATTCATTTAGGAACAAAACAAGTGACTGTATTTACAGTATAAACGAGTCATTGAATCATTCGCTCAGCCGATATCTGAATCATTCATGAATACAAGTGATTTTTGTTTGTGGAGCAAAAACAGACAAAGTCACTGGCAAAGTTTTTTCAATAATTAGGCTATGCAATTAAAAAAAAATTTTTTTATTTTTTTTTATTGCATTGCAGTAATGCATTTATTTATTTTTTAATTACTGAAGGCTACTGAGAATTGTGAGTTCATGTGTTTAACTGTCATGAAAATAATCTCATGTTGCAAAAATTGCCCTAAAAAAGGCTTGTTTTTATTTGAAATATTATTTTGTTGTTTTGGGGGTAGAATACAACCAAGACATTTTTTTGACTGTTTTTGTGAGATTCATCCCTATGCTTTTCCCCTCTTCCCAGTTGAGTGTATGTTTTGTGTTTCTCTCTCTCTTTCCTCTGTGCACATTCAAGAACAATGCATAACCTCATCTTGCTCTCCTCCCCCATCTCTCTATCTTAATGATTATAGCAGAGATGCTCAGGTGTTCACTGTTCAACCCTTTAATCATGATGTTTCTCTCTGTTCGCTTTATTAGCTGCCAAATAAAATCACCCAGTGAGTGTGTAAAGCACTTAAACACAATCATCGCCTCTCCTCTTCTCACTTTTCTCTTTTTTGTTGCTAAATTGTTTCATTTAATTACCATTTTGTGAGTTAGTTGAATAATAAAGTGGAAAATGGAGCTGCCAAACAGATAATTCATTTTTAGCGAGGAAAGGTGATGGCTGTAGTCCAGAAGACAATCAGCCTGAAGCCATCAGAGCTGGCCAATGCATGTCACCTGCTTCAGAATGGCATTTTAGTGACATTTAGTGCTTAAATGACTTTTTACAGAGATAGAAGACCTCAGTAATAACAACTCAAAGCTATGGTCAATTTCTTCTGCCAGGTTTTGTGCTGGTAGGCGTCTTTTATGGAGGCAGGTTTTCGGTGATAAGTGAGAATTCCTAGATTTTGATGCTGCGCTCCATGAAAATGCAATTCTTCTCTTGATTTAATATTAATCTTAAGGTTTCTTCGAAATGCATAAGCGGTTACCAGCAGTGTCAGGGACTGTCAATTGTCTCACTACTTAAACATCTTAAAGCTGTTTGTCACACAGATTTGGACACCTTAAAATGAAGAAATATTTCCTGATTGCCAGGCTCACATGCAATCTGCGTTTCTGCAGAATTGTGTTTTTCATTTATTAAATAATTCGACTAATTTGATAATGCTGTCAGCTTCTATTGAAGTACTCTCAGCTCCATTTAACACATTTTACCAAATACATTTCACACAATCCGGTATATTTCTTCCCAAAGTAGTGCAAAAAAAACGTGGATGAAAAGTCTGCAGATTCCTGGTTCATCTGGGCCTACTTCTTACTCTGGTTCATTGGCTGTGTTTGGATTAGCATATTATTATACTATTCTTGAAGTATGTAGTATGTATACTGTGCACAGTATGTGAATTGCCTGTTTTTATAGAATACCCGTATTGCCGAAATGTGCAGCAAACAATAGAGCACATTGCACACGATATTGTATCCCACAATGCCGTGCTCTAAATCTGACATTGCATTTCTAATGTGACAAATTAGCTGGCAGATGTTAGCTGCTATTTCTCTTTTTTGACTCTGTTAATACAAGCTCAAAACCGAATTTGCTGTATAATTTTGATTACCGCTAGCCTAGAAATCTAGACACACCCTAGCAGCAGCAACATTTATTTTGCAGCCAGGGTAGTCTAGAAACTCTCCGTTGACTTTCAGAGCTGTAAAAACCTAAATTGGGTCAGGCCAATCACAGCGCGTATAGAGTAGGCGGGGCGGGCTTAACATAATGACGACAGAGTTGCGACGGTTCCCTGCTACTTGAAAACAAAGAATGGCGGAGCTGCTGGCGAACAGTCTTTCGAATCGGCTTTGGCCGCGACTCTGGAGGACTTGGAGTTAAGTTTTTCTTTGAGAAAAGAGCAAAGAACGGCACTTAAGTCATTCTTAAAAAAGGAAGATGTGTTCGTAGTTTTGCCGGCCAGATTCAAAAGTTGAATCTATCAACTAACGTTAGCTCCGCTGTTGGGAAAACGCTCTGGTTGGTTGAAGCGCTGTCCTATTGCGTGCAGAGGGAATTTGAAAGACAGCCGTTTATCCCGCCCCTCGGATTGAGCCGTGTCTATGGTGAGTTGCCAGACCTAACATCTTGATGTAGGTCTGGCTTGCCTGGCTAGATTACCGCAGAAAATAATTTAGACTTTGAAAATAAGTGCTTTAACAAAGATATGGCCTTCATGGTGGATTACTGTATGTTTTTTGTGCTTAGTGCAAGTCAAAATGATTTTCTGTGGTTATCAGCATTATGCTGAAAATAATGTTTTGTTCAGCTTCATTTTTTAAATACATTTTCTGAAATCTTGAATTGCAAAATGCAAAATAACAGGTTTTATTTTTTTAAGATAGTGATACCTGGATACCATTCACATGGAACATAATGTGGTCATAATGTGTGAAAACAATGTGCCATACTACTGTTTAAAATGTTTATTAATGCCAACTGTTTTACAGTAATCTACAAAGTGTATACTAGTGTAAGCTGTAGGAACTTGTGGTCTATTTCCTGCATCTACTGCAACTGTGCTAACCAGGGTTTCTGTATTGTATGTTGTCTTCCGCCAGACTCTGTTCAGGAGAAGCAGCCACCCGTTAGTCCAATGAATAACCGGAAGGAAGACATGGAGATCACGTCGCACTACCGGCAGCTCCTGCGGGAGCTGAACGAGCAGCGGCAGCACGGCATCCTGTGCGACGTGTGTGTGATCGTGGAGGGCAAGATCTTCAAGGCGCACAAGAACGTGTTGCTGGGCAGCAGCCGCTACTTCAAGACACTTTATTGCCAGGTGAAGAAGGTTTCAGAGCAGCAGGCCACCATCACGCACCTGGACATTGTCACGGCCCAAGGTTTCAAGACCATCCTTGACTTCATGTACTCTGCCCACTTGGCGCTCACAAGCAAGAATGTGATCGAGGTGATGTCGGCCGCCAGCTACCTTCAAATGACCGACATAGTGCAGGCATGTCACGGCTTTATCAAGGCAGCGCTAGACATCAGCATTCGCTCAGAGCTCGCAGATGAACTAGCGGATATTGAGATGGGCAACGTGGTGAGCTCTATTGGAGGCGGGGCTGGGCCTGGTGTGGGCGGAGCCTCGGAGGCACTGGCGTCCATGATCTCGGCCCGCAGCTCCTCGCCGTGGTTGGCCAGGCGCACTAGCCCGGCAAATTCATCTGGAGACTCAGCCATCGCTAGCTGCCATGAGGGCGGTAGCAACTACGGCAAAGAGGACCAGGAACCCAAAAGCCATGAGAGCCAGGAGGATGCTTGTTTGCAGCCCCTGTGGCCTGCTGATTACCGGTCTGTCCAGGTCAAAGAGGAGCAGGTCTCCCCCTCCAATCTGCAAGACGGGGCTGGCCGAGGGGCACAAGGCACACCCGGAGAGCAAGGTGGAAGAGGAGAGGGGGGCTGGCAACCCCCTGGCTCGGGCCGCAGGAAGAACCGTAAGAACAAGGACACAGTCAGGCATATAACCCAACAGAATGAAGGGGACAGTCGGACAGCTTCTCCGTTACCGTCCATGCTCTCCACCCCTGGCTGGAGCTACGGCAACCAGGACATTCCAGGTAGGATTGCTGAATTGGTTGCTTTATTGCTTACTTTATTAGTATCATTATATCACATTCACTGGAAAACATTTGACAACATCATTGAGCCGATTGTTTACCTTTTAATGAAAGTATGTTAGGTCTTGCAGAAGGGACTTGCTCTGCATCTGAATATGCATGCTTCCCTACTATATAATACGCTCTTAAAAATACATTTTTTTTTTTGCCATCTACGGTTCCATGAAGAACCTTAAACATCCATCGAATCTTTCCATTCCATCCAACATAGGTTTTTTTAAAGTGGAAAAAGATTCCACTATTTAATAAAACGTTCTTCACATTAAGAAAAAAGGCTATTTTAGGCTATTAACTGTTCCCAAAATGGTTCTTTAATGGCATTGCTGTTAAAAAAGCCTTTTTGAACCTTTATTTTTAAGAGTGTAGGTGAAAAACAAAACATGAAATGAGTAATATGTCCACATTTGTAGTATTCATAAAACAGTAGGCGAAAAGTACCCAGGTGACCACCTACTTCCGGCGAGATTCTGAAGTGCGCATCCAATGGACACTTTACTATCCCATGAGGCCACGGGAGAGGATTTGTTAATGGCAGTACTACTGACGCTGTAGGTGGCAGATGTAGTACATCCGGATTACATTCATACTATGTGCAACATACATTCACAAAGCTCATTCCTCAACAAATGTAGTGCTTTTTCAGACAGTATGCGATTTTGGACGCAACTTTATCACATGCAAGCACTGCCTCGTCGATTCCCGTGAGAGTCAGATCTTCTGGAATACTTTACCACCGTGTTTGATTGTATAATTCAAACCTAGATAGAAATAGAACTCTGATGAAGATGAAAATTATTGTTGTAACACTAATAGTATAGCAGCATGACAAACTACAGATTGAGGTGGGGAATTTGGGGTTGAAAAAACTAATTTCCTCATTAACTTCGGAAAGACACATGGGACGCGAGGCAGCCTCATCAACCTAAAAACAAAATCCGTGCTGAGGAACAGATCACGCTAGCAAGCGGGGAAGAGGCCCTACCTGTCTCAGATACAGTTGCTTATAGGTATGTAGATCATTAAAAGTGTGGCAGCTCTAATCTCTGGTGTATTTGTGCAGGCCGACTGTGAAATGGGCACACACACACTTTAAGAAAACAGGATAATTGAATTGACCTTGGTGGCAGAATGAGGATTAAATTGTAAGTGTGTGTGCGAGTGTGTTGGGATGGGGGGGTGCCCCAAGGTCTTCTGAAGTGTGGAGAAGAAGGGATAAAGTGAAGGAGAGAGGGAGGGGAATTCGCGGAGATCTGCATCAGCTTAGCGCGAGTTTACCTACTTAACTCTCGAGGCACTCTCTCATCCTCTCTGTTTGCCAGCCCTGCTACCTGGGGCTCCAACAGAAATAACTGCGCTTGCTGACCCAACCCCACAGATCAAATATCAAGTGCAAGACTCCACACATCTAAGTACACACCGGCTCTCTGTGCTGCGTACAAACACATGCTCGCAAAAGTCACGCCCATTCCTTTGTGTGCAACATAAATAGTACAAATTTATATTCCTCACGCATTGGCCTCTATAAGCCAAACTAATATTCTAGTCAAGCTTTTGAGGTCAATTTAATTACGTTGTAAATGGAATGGAAACATTTTCAGATCTAAAATCATCCCTCTTAACCGTGTGTAAATCTCAGTCCGCTAAGGAACCGAGGACTTGCAAAACGGCAAATTGCTTTGGATGTCATTTGATAATATGGGCCATATCTCGATGCTCAGTGAAGATGAGAAAATTGTTTGGTACACATTACATGCTCAGGCTTGGACGAGTCAGATCAGGGTGAGAGAAAGAGGACTTGTTTTGCGAAAGCCTTCATGCCCTGCTTCGGGTTTTGGACTCGGCTGTAATTTTCCTACTGAATTAGTAGATGTTTGAGGACTTGAGGCAGACAGGTTTGTCCTCAAAACCCAAAACGTAGCCGCTAACAAAGTGCTAGGTTTTTTGTAGCTCCATATGTTTTTTTTTGTTTAAACTAGGGATGTCCCGATCAGTTTTTTTTTTTTTTTTTTTTAAAGCTGCAGATAAAAATAAACACTAAATAAATTACTTCCGAGTGATTCTTTACAAAAGTGCGCATCAAATATTAGGGGTGGAACGGATCGCAGTTGATCCGTGATCCGTACGGATTAGGCCCCCCGGTTCGGCACGCATGTGATTCGCGGATTAACAGCTAAATTTAACCATCACAGAGTGAAAGTTAATAATTTGGATGTGTTTTGTCTTGCCAATTTACACATTCAAACAATTTTAAACGTGGAAGAAGAGGCGAAAGTCGGGAAGCACCTGCTGAGAGAGAGAGAGAGAAAGAGAGAGAGGGGCGCAAATACCGAATTGATTCCTCTTTCGTGTTTCCTTGGTCCTAAAGTGACAGCAGACACCTAATATTTCTACTGTTGTCTGTGTCATTAATGTTAATAAAACAAAGATAAAACTGTATTTAATTTCTGCAGTGAACAAATAGTGTTATTTTACATTTGTAATTTGTGTAGTTGGTCTTATTTTATTACTGACTGTTCACTTATTTTAAATAATGTGTGAACTTTATCAGTTCGGCTAGTAGTTTTTGATGTAGTATCGAAGAACTAGAAGAAGGATCGAGATTAGGACAGCCAATACCAATCAGTAAAAAAAAAAGAAGCTTAATCGGCCCCAATACCTATCCTTGAGATCGTCTCGGGGCATCCCTACTTTAAACCTAACTCAGTCAGTTGCATAATGTAGGGGTTTCACTGATTAGGTGATTAGTTCTTTCACTCGTCATTGCTTTTATGTATTACATGACATCAGTTGTGCTAATCTGTATTAGTTATAGAACCCATGACATTTGCTTTCTATAATGACCTGTAACGACCATATGCATTTCAAGCTGCATGACAGTTGCATTCAACAAAGCATATTATGAGCAAACTTGGTTGGTGTGATAACCATGTTAAACGGTGAGGCTGCATATGCATTGTGTGTCAGACATGCTACATACTGCTAAAAACTTTGTGAAAGGCCTATTTCTTCTACATACGTTTTAATTATAAATTCTATATTTAATTAATAAATAAGTAATTTTGAGAAAAGTTACCTGTATTTACTTTTTATGAAGTACTTATTTCTCATTGTGACTTTGAATGACTGTAGAGAGTAAACAAAGATTATTTATTTTTGTGTATTTTATCACCCACCTGTTATATTTCACATAAGCATGTTGAGATGAATAGAAGCTTTAGAGCTTCAGTAATTAGTAGGACTCTATAAATGCCTTCATACGTGATTTCAGCTTCCATGCAGTCCGTGTCTGTGTTGATGTCCAGTCACCAGGTAGTTTTCCCAGATTTGGTTAAAGGGCACAGGAAGTGTCTAGTTGCAGGGGTAATGGTTTGCACGGTAAAGGGTGCTGTTTGCTGACAACACTAAATGGGATCTCAGGATGCTGATGTCCAAGTTGCATTGTGCACAGACTAATGGTTTTAAGAAGCTTGTAATTGGTGGTTGGCATGTTTATAGAACTGTATATCCGAATTACCATGCTCTTGGTATGACGTTCTGGCTAACAGCAGGATATCACTCAACCTGCATTTTGAAAAGTGTGTATGTGTGTGTGGCCTGGTAAACTCTACAGTATGGGGAAACAATTTCCCAACAAACGGGGACATTTTTTGGTCCCCATGAAGAAAACAGCTTATAAATCATACTAAGTGATGTTTTTGGAAAATATAAAAATGCAGAAAGTTTTGTGTGATGGGTAGAAGTAAGGTTAGTATAAGGGGATTGAATATACAGTTTGTACAGTATAAAAATCCTTATGTCTATGAAAAGTCCCCATAAAACATGAAAACACTTGTTTGTGTGTGTGTTTGTGTGTGTGTGTGTGTGGATATGGTTTTTAACATGATTAAGCAGCCAAGACCAAAAAAGACAGTCAGGACTGCGTTGTAAAGCTTCTAGCGGTTTCTCTGGTCTTCTAAAAAACGTAATCACTTTATTTATCTCAATTCTTATTGATACTGTTTTCTGCATAAATGTTGTAAGATAAGAACCAGAAAAATGCCAATGGGCTGATTTGCATACTCATTCTTCTTTGCATACAGTATGTCCTTGGGTTTCAAATGCGCCCTTTTGTTTAGGGCTCTGTTGAATGGATTGGCCATGACTGGACATTCCCTTTCGGAGCATCTTACTGACCGATGGCAAACACAGGGCATCAAGCCATCACAGTTCCAGAGAGGGGATGTGAGGTTGCACTGGATGTTTAGCAGGTGTTTGGTGTTGAAAGGGTGTTGAAGCTGGATGCAGAATATGCAGGCGTCAAAATGGACGTGTTTCCCGAAATGCAGATTCTGAAACTTTGAAGAAACGTCATAATATTACAATCAATATGTTTCTGTTTGTTTGTTTGCATTCTGCTAAGTTTAAATGAGATGTACACTTCTACATGTTTCTAGGCTACACGTCAAACCAGGATATGCTAGGTGATTATTCTTACATTAAAGGCATACTATGCAGTTTCCGTTTTCCTCAAACAGCGACCCCTAGAGTCGCTGTGGAATACTTGTATTTAACGTTAGTGTCGTAAATACCACTCTGCAGTCTTCCGACCGCGCTTTCTTCGTTTTCTTCGTTGACTCTGCCATGATTCACGTCTGAAATGCGTGCTAGTGTCTTCCATAGAGGCTGCTTCATATGTTGTTGATGTATGTGACGTCGTGCCGTAAAGCAAGTCGTGATTCTCGCGAGATTTGGCGGGGCGCCACCTCTCAAACCAGCATTTCTGATTTTGCCAGTGGCGTTCCCCCCCCCCCCCCCGCTAAACTACGAGTTTGTTTACCATCGAAATGATTTCGAAGCTGTTATATTAAGGTACAAATCTTGCCTAGTGTGCCTTTAATGTCGTAGGGCCCTATGAAATCTGTTTTATTTTTTTCCCCAAATTCCATGTTTTCCATTACATTTTTCCGGATTCCATTTTAAGGGTTACTTCAATCATAATAATCATGTGCGGTGTCCTCTTATAGTGAGACGGTAGATGGTGAAAAACCAATAAGCCATTCGTGGTTGAGTAAGTGTAGTAGATGAAACTGCGCCGCTCATTCACACAGAGACACACAAACGGAGATGTAAATATTTAGTCAGCACATTAGGAGCATACATAACTGTTGTACCGGTACTTAATGTGCATTACTGTGGCAGGAACAAGGGGGCGGTAGAGTTACCCTCAAATGTCAGTGCCATTTAAATGTGTTGCTTATGTATTGCTTTCTGAACTAAATCATAACACTTACATTTCTTTGAACTCATACAATTTAATCTGTACGTTTTCCTATGATATGCTTACACTGAGTTTCTAAAAACAATACGTTTCCGAATTCATCTGAAATCGCCACCTCGTAAAATAGTTATGGGTTGTAAATGGCACATGAAATCAAGCTTCAGTAGCTAGAAGTGTTTTCAACTTTCATTTATTTGTGTAAGGTAAAGTTAAGCAACCTGAAGTGTTTGTGAGAGGAGCAATGCCGCTATCAAAGATGCATGTGTTCATTTCTTTGTTGTCATAGTGCTCATCTTTCTTCTTATCATCCTACAGTTATTTGTTGTATAGTAGTTGTATCAGTTTGTCCCCACCCATCTACATGTGGTATGATCACGTTACTCATTGTCAGGAGTGTGAAATGTGAATGTAGAAACTCAACGCTCTTCCGAAAGCCAGACCACTCCTTTGATCGAGCAGCCACGCTCTTCACTTACAAACAAACACACTGTGGTTGTTACACAGACCTGAGTCACAGCTCCCTGTCTCACAGTCTCTTAAAACAACAATCCTTTTTGTGCTAGTAGACTTTCCATAGCCTGAGTCTAATGCTAGAGGCTACGACAGTATATACATTAGCATTAGCATTAGCACTCGCTTTTCAGGTCACAAAATTACCACCAAAGAGTGAAGTTTCAGAAGGAAATTTACCCATGTGTCTGATGTGATGTCATGGTATCTGTGTGAAAGTGGCTTGTTCATTTCAGGGTTGTTCATGTCTCAGGTTTACTCCCTGTTGAAGAGGGGGGTTTCTGTGGTTGACCGTGTCTGTGAACTTCACGCTATCTTTTGGGGGAATTTTTGACGCTGCTCAGGAAATGGTCACTGAAACTCTATTTTAGATTGTCTTTTCATGTGCAAGGATATCGCTTGATCAGAAAGATACTAGGAAAATGAGAAGAAGATCATCTTGGCTTTCCCCTTCCACAAGACAAAATGCCCATGTTTAGGTCATTCATTCGTTTTTCAAAAGTTGTACTGTAAATGTGCTATTCTGGTTTTAAATTGTGAATCTTCATCAGAAGAGAAGTGGTTTTTTTTTTTCAGGTATCTGTGTTTATTTGCGTACAGATGCACATGTGGCCATTGTGTGCTTGTATGTGATTTCAGAGTGTTTGTGTGAAGAAAACACACACACACTTCTGGTTTACTGTCTTTGTTGGGACTCTACATAGACGTAGACGGGTTTTTTACTGTACAAACTGTATTCTCTCCCCTTAAACTAACTGTACCCCTAAACCTTCGCATCACAGATGGTCCCCATGAGTCAGTGCACAGGTTGAAGTCCCCACCAACACACACACACACACACACACACACACACACACACACACGCACAGAGTTATACAAACATTTGTGTAATATTCATGCATTCATTCACTTATTCATGTTTTCACTGGTCACTCAGTCCTCGGTACTAATTCATACTAATTCATTCATTCATTCATTCATTCATTCATTCACTCACTCACTCACTCACTCACTAATTCATTTATTTATTTGTTCACTTATTCTCATTTGTCTATTTACGTAATTTACTCGCACTCATTCCACTCACTCATTCATTTGTTCACTCACTCACTCACTCACTAATTTATTCACTCACTGACTCACTTTTTCATTCTTGCTGACTCATTCATTCATTCATTCATTCATTCATTTACACACTCATTGGCTTACTCATTAATTCGCTCACTCACTCATTCATTCACTCATTCACTGACTCATTCATTCATTTTATGCACTCCACTCATCATTCATTCATTTACTGACTCATTCATTCATTTGTTCATTCATTTTATTCACTTATGCACCTTCCACTCATCTTTCACTCACTCTTTCAATCATTCGCTCAATCTTTTGTTCATTCATTCATTATTCACGTAATGCCCTTCAAATGTGTCTTCATCACACTCTTAGTCTTTTACCCAGCTCATCAGCTTTATCTCTCTGTTTTTACACTCACTCTCAGTTCCCTCGTTCTGGGTCTCTATAGTCTAAAGGTGTGCGCTTGAAATAATGAGAGTGAGGCCCCTTTAACCCCCATCCTCTTACCACTCTCCCCATAGTATTTACACCTCATTAAACCTGAAATAGCTTTAATATTTAAAACATCGTGAACAGATCTCAACCCTCCCACCCTGAACACCTCTGGATTTTCCCCTCCCTCGTCGCATTCTCCCAGTTTAAGAATCTACTTTCATATTTCCTCCCTCTGCAATAAAACTAAAATAGATTATATATTTCACAAGTTGAACTTTTACAGAAGAAGTTTGGCAGTCTCTCTTCCCAACCCTTTTTCTTTCTTTCTTTCTTTCTTTCTTTCTTTCTTTCTTTCTTTCTTTCTTTCTTTCTTTCTTTCTTTCTTTCTTTCTTTCTTTCTTTCTTTCTTTCTTTCTTTCTTTCGCCTTTACTCACTCCTTATAGCAAGTTTTTTTTATGTTTGGTTCAGTTTTCCTTCTCCCTCTCATCTGATGTGCCTCCTTATTTTCTTTTGATTGAGACTCTCCATCCCACCAGATGACCTTCACAACGCTCTTCTCTCTCTTTCTTTCTCTTGTTTCTCTCTCTCCCTCTGTCTCCCCCATGGCATTCTGGGTTGCCCCTCAATGTAGCTGAATGCTTGTTTGTTCTGGGGTAAGGCGTCATGTCGGACTGTCAGACAGAGTTCTTGTGTTCTGCCTCGTTCTATGCTATTCTGTCGCCTCTCTCTTCAGTCTCCCTCTGTTCCTCCCTCGCTAGAACAAGTCTTCAACTACAGTAAGGTGAAAACAGGCCAACGTTATTAGGTATTAATTGACCAGGTAGCGTTTTTAACGTTTAGTTTAAGTACTAATAGTGGTCAAAGGAATCCAGAGTCTTTGGTTAAAGAGCCAATCTTTTCTTAGGTTTTGTCTCTAAAATGTAAATTAATTTTAAAATAGTTGTGTTGATGGTAACCTAACATTGTGTGGGTCTCATATGCATCATTTATAGACAATGCAAATCTCAAAATAGTTTAGACATGACATGAAAAAGTTTTGCGGTCAGATTTTATTGGTGATGTGATAAATGCAATAAACATAAGCTTAGCAAACAGTTTTGGAGATTTGGGACTTTCCTTTTTCATGTACTACTTGGAACAATTGGACAATAGCTGCCCCAGGGAGTTACCAAGATGGCCACCAAGTCAGCTGTTTGCCTGATTCTGAAAGGGAATTTTTTGTTTTGTTTTGTATTTTTCAACCTAATGTCAGTTTACTGCTTGTGTGACACACTGTTAATTACCACAGTCAATAATTTCTCAAACATTTCAGACAATAATCACTTAAAGTGTTGTGAGTATATAGCAGGAAATTATCTTTGTTCTTTGTTGTTGGTCAGTTTATAATTTATCTAACCTTTGTGTGTTCTTTTTTTTGTTGGTCAGGTTTCAGGTTCACAAACTGCATTTAGGTCTCTTCCCACTGTCCTTGTCTCTCTTTCGCTCTCTCTGCTTGGAAATGACATGTCTGTCACTCCTCCACACCTCCCACCTATGTGTCTCAGTGTCAGTGTCTTTGAAAGTGAACACTCTGGACTTTATCATAGGCAGAAAAATCCAGACTTCCTTGTGGTGGAGTTCCCTCCTGCTTCAGTTCTCTGGTCTCTGAGTACCTACCCCTCCCAGAATCCTTTACACATGCACTATATATAGACACTTTGGCCTCTAAAACCAAGAGGTGCCTCAAGCCAGGACACACCACGGTGCCTCGGCTTTGGCCAATGAAGATGACGATGAAAGCAAAGTCATTTTCCAAAACGTCAGCACCCCCTGCCCTTGTAGCAGAATGCCTGAGCTGCTCGGCAGATCGCAGGTCTGCCCCTTCCCCACACTTGAGTTGGGTTAGTCAGTAACAAATGTAGCCCAGTGCCCACCTCTGCCATCCGGGCTCCATCCCAATCCCATGGGGCAACAAATAGCAGTGTTTCCCCACAGGATTTTGTGAAACTGGGGTGGGTGGACCTTGTTCCTTCTAGGGGTGTCCGGGGGTATGGCCCCCCCAGGAAGAACATTTTGTACATTTTGAAGTTATGTTCATCAATCTGGTTCCCTTTGAGAGTTCAGAATTAAGAGCTTTTTTCCGATACCTCAAAAACTTCTGTGATATGATTACAATACAATTTTATTCAGGGGTATATTGATCGATATGTCGATGTTATGATATTATGTGCCTATTTTACACAACCAGTTACATATTTATTTAACTCACAAATGCAACCAAAATATATAACATGAACATTTATCTGAAAATTGCACATCATGTACGCACTTTATTTTATTTTTTTATAATAAAGAAAAATAAATCAAGTCACACATGAGATCAGTAATCTGATGACAGCTTATGACATGACATCAGTCAAGAAAGTCTTTCAGGCTTCTGTGATAAAATGTGCAATCTGTAAAATCTAGTCCTCATTAGGAAACAACAAAAATGAGGTACTCCAGTTGTATAACAAATACATTCATTTAGAAAAATAAATGACAAAAACAAATTGCAAAAATAAAGCACAAAGAGAAGCGAAAGAGAACTCAATTCAGTTTTTGCGCACTTGAGTTTATCTTCTTTCACATCTTCTTGCGCTTGAATGATTCAATTGGCAAGGCTTAAAAACACGTGCAAATGACAAACTTTCGTGACGATGCAACACTGGCCCGATTGGGACAGTGACAGTTCCGTCAACTGTCCCACGCCATCAGGCAGTCCTTATTGTAAAGCTTTGGCAGGCGAGTTTAAACGAGAATGCACACGAGAATGTGGAGAGTGTAAATAAAGGTGCCTCTGAAACGAATATATATGCGATTTTACGCATTGCATTGATAATACCATTAGACATTTGATCGATGCGTCGATCCATATCGAAAAGCACCAGCACTTGTTTGGAATCAGTCCAAATCAAGCCCCACCCACAACAAATATTTCCTTACATTAACCAGTTTAAGGGAAAACAATGCCCATCTGGCTTATTGGAAAATAATAGACATCTTGAGAGGAACACAATGAGACAAGCCTCTTAGTATCGTGGTGGGCTGTTTAATGAAGGATAATCCCTCTAATCACAATACATAGGGTGGGGGAAAGTGCTTTGCTCTCGCCGCTCGCCTTCAGAATTTCCGGATGCCGTGGGGGTTACAGGGATTGTCCTGCTATTATTCAAAAGTTATTTTTGTGTTTCTTACCTTTTTAATGGAGAGGGCCTGTCCACACTTGTGACAGACATGTTGTGATCAGTTTAATTGTATTTAGAGACTGGAGAAAGCTTGAAGCATTGGATGGATAGGAATGCATAAAGATCCATTTTGAGAGTGTGAAAAATGATGGATCAGTTTGAAATCAGCCAGGAATGTGGCAAATTGGGTTTTTCAAAGCACAGGTTGACCCGTTGGACTCCTGGACTCTTTGAAATTTCACTGATCAATAGATGCCGTCCAATCCTGATCCTGGAGGGACAATATCCAGCAGGGTTTGGCCTTGTCCACACTGAGGCGGCGTTTTTGTCCTGCGAAAACTGAGCTTTTTGAAAACATGGGAGCAGTTGTGTTTTAGACCAAACATATAATGGTGACTGAGTGCGACCTGCATGTATCAGTGAATATTTTGTTAAATAAAATGATCCTGCCAGAAGAATAGCATGAGAATGTTAAGATGTCTGTTCCATCTGTATCATCTGAGGTAAATCTATAGTTTTCTGAAGTTTCAATGTGGATGAGAAACTTTTGGAAAATGCTTGAAAAAGCTAGTGTGGACAGAGAACATTTTGAAACGAAAATGGATCTGGATTAATGTAGACATAGCCTTTAGCTCTATCACTTATTAAACACACCTGAACCAGCTAATCAAAGTCTTCGGGATCAGTAGAAACTTCCATGCAGGTGTGATTGAGCTAAACCCTGCAGGAAAGTAGCCCTCCAGGAGCAGTATTGGACACCCCTGTGTTACAGCAAGAGTTTTAACTTTTGGTCGGATGTAGCATTCATAGAAAATCCTTGCAGGTTTCCTTTACGTCACTAATTTCCAACTGTTCCACAAACTCTCCAATAGTAGACATTTTGGAGGTTTATCTTATCTAACCCAATCATTTCAGATCTTAGGGTCTCATGTAACAAGTTGATGAGTTTGTTTGATCAAGGAGACATCCCAAATGTGTCCTGTTGGGGAGCTTCCAGGAACAGGGTTGGAGACCACTGCTCTGTGTCCTTGAGATGCACTATCACAAGGAGTGTCCAATCTTTCTCCCCGTTTCCTGCAGGATAGCTCCAATCGGATAGCTCCAATTAAACATAACTGAACTAGCTAATCATGGTTTTCAGGATTACTAGAAACTTCTAGGCAATTGTGTTGGAGCTAAATTCTGCAGGACTTTGGCTCTCCAGTCGTAGGATTGGACACCCCTGCTCTATCCCATTTTGAAATCAGTAGATTTGCAGTGGTATGTATAGCTGGTAGCCACTCTAAAGACCGATCACTGAGAGACACAGGGGAAGAGAGAGAAGAGAGCATTCTGGGACATGATTATAGGCCTGACAGGATATATCATTTGACTTGTCTAGTGTTTAGACACTCTGAAAGACTTGCATACGGGTCCTCGCTGTACTTCTTGTCATCGCCGTGCACTAGCTCCGAGCTCACTGCTGTGGACGGAGAGGGTAAGAGGTGCTTGTGTGTGTATTTGAGAGTGTGTGAAGAACACCACCAAACCATCAAACTTCCCTATTCAGGGCAGGACAACGCCCTGCTGTTTGTTTTCTTCTGCTGTATTTTACTCCGTGGCTTTTTCTTCCTCTTCTGGTTTTACGGGGGGTTTCTGTTCTTTATAGACAAACCCCCACCCTCTCCTGTTCTCTACCCTCCAGTCAGACTGGTTTCAGCATAGAGAGAGAGAGTAGAGAAGAGGAAGAACTGAGCTGTTTGGACAAACGGACGCCCCGGGCAGGATGTGGAGGTTCGCTGCCCTCTGGGTGTGTCGGATTGGCCCTGCTACACATACACACTCACACAACCGGCGTGGGAGGGCAAAATCTCCCTTCCTCACACACACTCGTTTTTCAACCCCACACCCTCCCCAACTCTTTTCGACCCTCCACCCTTTGTCTTGCCCTTCCCTCGCCTCCTCCCTGTGGCTGCACCCTGCTCTCCCTCGCTCCTAAATAAGGAGAGGTTTAGGGGAGAGGGCGTTAAAGGTGCAAGGGGAAATTCCTATGTCTGTGTGTGTAAAGTGGGCAATGGCTGATGCATGAACTGTTGCTACAACACCACAGCTGCGTGTGCACAGAAGATGATGCCATTGGTTTCTGTTGCAAGATGTGCTATGTGTGTGTCATATGTGCTCACAGGTGTGATCATGGAGCAGTGGAGTATGAGTGTGTCCATAGAAGCTAGATAAATGGGTGTGCCCTAGGTAAACTACTAAGTGCATCATACATAAATAATGTTGTATATAATAACATAAAATATGCATTATTATTATAATGAATAAAAATCCAAAACATTTTCTTGAGGAGTAGGAATAAGATTTGGGTTTGGGTTAGTCACAAGTTTGTTTGTTTTATCCCATTTTCATCAAGTTTAAAGTCAACAATGAAATAAAAAGTAATAATATACCTCTTAATATTTCATTTTTAATCATTCTAAAATAATATATATTTTTATTTTTAGAAAATAAGGTCATACAAATCTGTTGAATATTTAATGCATTTTGAACAAGTTAATAGATCCAGTCAGTTAGCATTATGTCTTAGCTGCACCATTTTGAAAAAATATATATTCTCCTTTGATGGCTATTCAAAACATTATACCAGTTTTTTTTTTTTTAAAGTAACACAACATTTTTAACTCAGATGACTGGTTCAAAAAAAGTGTCCAGAACTGAGTACCCATGAACAAAGATGGTAGATTTCAAATGATGTACTTCCTGCACCAGCCAAGCAATTGCTGCTGAGATGAATGGAAATGCTAACGGGTCTGTGGCCATCACAGTTTGCTTTACGTAAACATGGTTGAAGTCTACGTTATGTCTACATGTAGATAACTAGGTAAATGCACATGTGGTTTAGGGGGGGGTCTTAGTAGTGATGCATACAGTGTACAAATCTCTTGTATGTCCTCAATTGTGCCCCACCGATTCAGTGTGTCACTTCTGTTTTCTTTCAAATAATGGACTGCAGCAATTGTGTGTGTGTGTGTGTGTGTGTGTGTGTGTGTGTGTGTGTGTGTGTGTGTGTGTGTGTGTGTGTGTGTGTGTGTGAAGGTATGCCCTTGAAGAGATGCAGTATCTTTGGGTGTGAGCTTCACACCGTTAGAAGCATTCCCTGGCTTCTGTTCCATGCCCACACACACACACACACACACACACACTCACTCACTCAAACTCAGACACACAGTAAGAGCTGCATTGTGGTTTTCATTGTGAATACTCTTGTACCGAGGTGGATTTTTTGGACCAGCTCACTCTATGACAGCGGTGTGAAGTTAAAGGCTCCTTTTTCCGAGAAAACGGCAGGAAGCCAGCAGATTGCCCACCCTCCCCGTCTTTCTCTCTCAGAGGTATTGTGTGAGGTGAGAGAGAGAGTGAGAGAGGTGTCACCGTCCTTCTCTTGAGGTGATCAGTATGGAGGGTCTGGGCTCATCACCAGCTCGGCTCCAAACAATCAGAATCTCACGGCAGGAACTGCACACACACACACACACACACACACACACAAACACACCCCTTTCCACAGAAATAGTGCTGGAGCCAAGCCAGGGGATCTGCGGACCACTCTCAGAACTGGCTTATCTGTCGAGTGACGTAACTATGTTACTACATCACAGTTTTTTTTTAGTTTTTTTTTTTTTTACAAGTTGCAGATCTAGTGTTAAGAGTGTATTTTTACTATGTACTTTGAAGCTGCGGTACTGAAGATTTGGCCCTCTAGTGGTTAAGGTGTTAAACTGCATGTTACTTGTGGAGGAACATTGTATTGTTAATTCTGAGGTGGGCTTCGGCTCAGCTTTTCACAATGGATGAATATGATTGCTTGAGGGTTAATGGTGTACCCGTGGTTACAGGCTGTCATTTATCAAAGTGAATGTCACTATTTATGTCAAAACTTGCTAACTTGCACTTCCAATTAACATACATGAATTATTGATTTGAGATTAAATTATTATTTGCACACATAATTATTAATTATTTGATTAAGAAAAAAGAGAGAAATAAGCACAGCTATGAAGGAAATCGGTTGCCTGGGACAACAGTCATAAAGTGTCTTTACAGAAAAACTGCCCAATCAGAATAGAGAATTTCAGATGGCCATGCACTAGAATATAGAAACAGGATAATGATATGATCTGATGTTTCTTTCTGTTCTGTGTTTGGCTTTGTAAAAGAATTCACCACAACCTTGAAGCAGTCTCACTTCACAAGGTTTGTCCTCCTCTCGCCTCTAGCTCACTCTCATTCTTTTACCCCACATCCTCCCTGTTTTCTTTTTTCTTCTGGCACAATTATGGAGAAAGAGGGGCAGAAGGAGGAGGATGTGAAAAGAGAGAACTGGAAAAAGGGAGGGGGAAAGCAAGAGAGAAAGAGAGATAAAAGTTGTGACATCCCGGCCCCTCTTTCTCTGATAACTGGCTCCAGAGTCTGTGGGGGTTAGGGATTCCTGTCTGGTCTATCGGGCAAACACACACACACACACACACACACACACACCAGAACACACTCAGATCCACCCGTCCTGCATTCCTGAGACCGCATGAGGAAGCGGCCGTTACTGTCCTCCCAAAAAGTCAATTTCTTTCCCCCTCTCTCTCCACATTCATCCTGTCTATCCTTCCCTATTCCTCTATTTTTCCACTACTTCCAGCCTCCATTCCTTTTCTTCTGAGGAATTACAACTATGAGGTCAATTATGTCTCATTCCTTCATTTGCTATTTTCCTCATTTTACCCACTTCTCTCCCTCATTTTTCTGTCTAACCTCTGGTTCCCTACACTCCCTCTGTATCTTTTCATCTCCCTTTGTACTGTCTTTCCTCTTTTCTCTTATATTCATTACCAAAGTATAGTAATTCGTCCTAGATTTTTTTAAAGATTTTTTTTATCGAGTGTTGTTAAGAGTGTTGCTGCCTTTTTGGCAGAGGCTATTTACACTAACTCCACCCACTGACATCTAGTTGGGCCAGACAAAATAACAGAAGATGGTGAATTGTCGGCAGTAGTAATAGTGTAGGGGTAAGGCACGTGGCAGAAAGTTTTGACTTTAATCGACCCGTGCTAAATTCGTCTTTTGCCGAAGTCACTCTACTCCCTTTTCCCATCACATATCGGATCGGATAGGCATTTATTTAAAAAAATTTTTTTAATAAATATCCAAAAAGTGGAAATAAAGTGTTTTTATTCATTTTCATGATTGCATACCGTTTAATGTACAACAACACTGAGGTGCAAATAGTATCTGCCACTATTTATAAGTGCAAATAGCATCTAACTTCTATTCACACTTATTGCATAGAAAATACTGCTATTTTTACAGTGTAAACAGAATCTATCACTAATTAACTTAGTATAAATAGCATCTATTGCTATGGCCGCTGCCCATTTTTAAGGCATCATAGGCGCACAACCAAAGCAAAGTTGAGAAAAGGGAAAATCTCAAGATGGCAGACAAAGTTGAAGTAGAAATGACAATAGATGTACTTATTTTACATTCAATACTGAGAAGAATTGACAAAAATTGTTCAGTCCAATAAAACCATAGCTATTTTACCCATATTTGTGTGTGCTGTTTGCATGCTTATTAGACATATTCGATATCAAACTGTTATTTATGAACCATAGTTCAGGGTAAATGCCATATTTAATTGAACTTGAATGAAAATGAAGCTTTAAAGATTTAGGACATTAGTCCGTTTAACGGGGATACCTCTCTCCGTTCATGCCCAGTCTTGTTCTCTCCTCCCCACTCTGTCATTAGCTCTGATGCGTTTTGATGAGTGAGAGAGTGTGTGTAACTGTGTGGCTTATTACCCACATGTCAACTGGGCCAGCTCTGTGGCCCCCGCCACAAGTGGAAGAGGAAGTGACACATCAGCTAGCTTAAATAAGACCTAGAGTCTCTAACTCTCCGTCCATCATACTCTAGAGGAGGGCACCTCCTTAATCTGCCTTGATTCAGCTGATTTGATCACATGCAATTAATTTCAATGACCCAACTCTCCTCTGGCGAGAGGGAATAAGAAGCTTCCCATTCTCTCTTGCTTTCGTCCCCTCTCTTTTCTCTTTCCCACTCTTCCCCCTCCTGAAAACCTCTTTATTGTTCCATTTTAGATTGGCACGTCAGTCACAGTAACCTTGTACAGAGTTATATTAAGATTTCAGCAGATCACACACAATCACGCCATATCTCATTGTTCTAATGAACTCTTGCGTTTACTTAAGAACTGCCTTGATATGTAGAACGTCTACATGAGGTGTAGTTGCCATGGAGCTCCAATGACCATGTGCGATGGGCACAAAGTTGTATGGCGTGTTTTGAAAGCATCGAGATTACATGCGGAAACCTTGCGTGGAATTGTATTGAGATTTCGAGATCACATCACATGCAATCCTGTCATCTCTCATTGTTCATTTGTTGGCTCTCGTGCTCATTTCAACTGTGTGGAGTTGAAATGTAGAAGCCTTTGAATGAGATCCTGTTGCCATGGAGCTCCATTGACCATGTGGAGCTGCAGACTGCACATCGGTCACACGCCGGACATGCTTGTTGTAAAGTTGTACAGCGTGTTTTGACAGCTGCAGAATTACCTACGGAACCGGGAATATGTGCATGATTGATCATTCAACAGAATCATTTCTAATGATCTTATTAAAACGTTAAATGGATTTTGACCCAGTCGACGCTACTGATGATGAGCTTTGAGGTTTCTCTTTTTGTTTGGAATTGTATCGTGTGTCAGATAATCTGACATTAAGGATTCTGTCTATACGCCTGAAGACCTGGCGTCTCCCTCCTGCTCATTTCTCCTCAGGCTTTCCATTTGGCCTCATACCTGGAGTATGTCTGCACTCTTATGGCGGACCTTTACATCTATACTTACCACTTTACGTCTTAATTCTCACTGTCTCTCTCTCTCTGGGCTCTTTCTTCTGGCTCCTGTGTTCTTCTTCGCCCAAGACAGAAGTTACCAAGGATATGGCCATACAGCTGAGCGAATACAGTTCATGAAATGAAGTAAACGTGGAATGGGACGCATACACACATAGGCCCAGTTTACACCTGGCATCAGATGAGGTTTGGAAAATGACTAAAGCCACAATCAAACTTGGGAATCGGCTGGACAAAAATGCTTCGCCAGGCCGTGTCGTCAACATTGCTGTTAAATTTACAGTAATTTAACCTCATTCAAAGTGTCTGTCAGCAGACATTCCTCACAGGTACAACACAAACCAACATCTATCAGCTGTGTGGAAGCTTTCTGTGTGCAAAATGTTTGTGATGTGTATGTTCAGGGTCCAAAATTAACAGTCGTTAAGTGCCAAATGTGAGTAAAATTGCCTTTGGCGAGTAATTCAATTGGAGAAACTCCATTTGGCTGGTAGCTTTATAACGATTTGCAACGTAATATGTGGCTTAAATTGAACTGTAAGAATGATAGCCTGTTCTTTCACTGATGTAAGAAACTCAACGACAAAGGCCTATCAGAGAAGATTTCTAACAACTTTTTTCCGTAGTGAAAAGTGTATCATCAGAAGTTTATTCAGAACTCCAGTGTGGCGATACATACTGTATGTGGAATATTCCTCCCATTAAGCTTCATTTTCCAGAGAGCTGGAAAGAGACTCATGCTGTAAATAACTGTTTATATTAAATATACAAGGACGAAACTAGCTTTAAAATTCCATTATATAACAGTTAGCTCCGGTCCTCGAATCTGATTGGCCGAGCAGCATTGCAAGAGTACTGATATAACAGTACAACAGCACTGGGACTTTGAAATGTTTGTATCGCACCGCTTTTCTGTGTTTGCACATTTCAGTCTTTTCAAAAACATTGATTAATTCAGGAACAAAACAAGTGACTGTCTTTGCAAGTGAGTCATTGAGTTATTCACTCAACCAATTCATTCAAAAACCAAATATGCATACCCCCTACTACATAGTAGGTTCAAAACTGTATGTGAAATGAGTAGTATGTCCGAATTCATAGTATTTGTAATGCAGTAGATGAGAAGTTACCCGCATGACCCACTACTTCCGGCAAGTGGTTATCCAATTGACACTTTCCTTCCCCATGAGGCTACGGGAGAGGAGTTGTGAATGGCAGTGAATTGACACAACTGATGCTGGTAGGTCATAACAATGACAACATGTGGTAATGCATTGTAAATTAAGCAATAGTTGAGAACTATTTATGGCGGATCAATTGTCCCAGTTCACCATCAGGTTCACTTTAGACCATATGTACATGTGTTTGGCTCTCAGAGTGCACGTCTAAAAAGGGCCGGTCCTGTTGGCTGCTCTTTAAACCCTGATTTCTGGCCTGTGCTCTGGATTTAGCGTCGGTCGCACCCTCCCCAGAGTCGTGCTTTTAGCACAAAGCCCTGCGTGTTTGCTTCCCCTCTCCACCCAGCATTCCATTTTCCCCAAGATCTCCTCTCTCCCACTCTCTCCGGCCCTCCCTTTCTCTCTCCGTCTGTCTTTCTCTGTCTCTTACGCCCTCTCTCTTTCTGCTGCTTTCACTGTCTGCCACTTTGTGCTCCCTCTCTCTCGGTCTCTCTCTGCTTTGCTAAGCTGCATTAACTCCCCAGATTACCTTGAGCCCTGCAATCCTCCACTCCTCTTCTCCACCTCCACCCCTGCTCGCGCTCACCCTCTCGTCCTCTCCGGCGCCCACTCAACTCCCCCCTCCATCATTACCCACACTTCTCCTCTCGTCTTTCCTCCCTCCTTTCTAGCCTTCAGGGTTTGTTTGATTTATTCTCCCTCTATCTCTCTATCTCTCTCTCTCTCTCCTTGGAGGTTGTGGCCCGACTAGTCCCTAAAAAACAACAGCGAGAGAAAGAGAAAAATAACAACCTCTCTTTTACTTTCCATCATGCCTCCTCTTTCTTCTTTTTTTTCCCTCTCATCCCCCTCTCCCACACTGCTTTTAAATTGCCTCTGAATTCTTCGGCTTTTTTAGTGCCTCCCTCCCTCCATTCCTTGGAAATTACTTTTTACCCTTTCGAACTCCAACCACGCTGAGAAAGCAGGCCTGACCTTCCCCTCCCTACCTATAAGCCGGCTGGACACATGAGTGGCGTGTGTGTATGTTTACATACATGTGCGTTCGGTGTCCTGAGGGGACGTTTATCGTGGCTAATGAGTGCATGTTTCTAGTTCTGATGTAACGATGTAGGAGATAAGAGTTAAACATGACAGCTTAAACAGCTCTCGATGTCTTATCAGCGAACAGAAACAAACTCCACGCTGTGTGTGCGTAAACCTGATCTCTGTGCGAGATGGAGAGAGTCCAGGGACACCTCGAAACCGGCTGAAACAAAAGACAGTGTTGAGTTTCAGCCGGGGAGGGTCGTAATCGCCACAGCAGCTGGAACAGAGGGTCACTGGGTCAAAGCCCATCAGCTGACCCTTTTCTCTCTGTCTTTCTGTGTCTTTCTCTCGTTTATTGTGCTTTAATAGACATTCGCCCAACCCCATCCCCTCCAATAACTATTAACACGCACAGATCACACACTCTCAATGCTCACAAAAGCTCTTTCAGAGACGAAGCGTGCATTCAGTGCCGCACCACAAGGTCTTCCATTAGCCACTACGCACGATTATTACACACTTATTCGCATTTCTGAATGCATATTCTCTCATGCCGAGAGTTTACATTCTAGAACACGACAAACCAGCGGACGCCCACGCGCAGACGCACACACACACACACGCACGGACACAAAGCCAACACGGTGGGTCCGCCTATTTGTGTCTACTCTTAAAAGGGTGTTTTATTTAGCATAAATGTTGAAGCCAAGAGTGCCTGGCTGCCATGGCAACCACATTAAACTGAGATCCCCTTTGCAAGAAAGAATCAAACTGATTCAGGCGTTCTCTTATGAGAGAAACGGGGGACAATACGTGCCATTATTCCCACTGTAATCTCACTCGGGGTGACACAGCACTTCAATCAGCGCCCATTAAAGCTTTCGGATTACACACATGAAGAAAGATTCCATAAGCGTTCCTCAATCACTTAAGCTGCTATCAGAAACAAAGGCGCAACAATGCCTCCTGTATCTCAATGCGCCGTCTCGAGTGGGACGTAATAACGGAGAGGCATTAGTAAATGTGTCTTGTATGGTGTGGATTGAATAAAATAGTATTTAAAAATTGTATAGTATGTTATGCTTTGTAGTATATGATGAATAATTAGTGTTATAATTGAATACTTGAAGACTCTCTTAGGGGATTTTAATACATCACTCTTTTGAGGAAGTGCTTTTCCATGAATTGGCCAAACTGGTTAGTAAAAATGAGTTCGGGGTTTGAGTGCGAATCATTTGGATGGATCACTCATGCACTGAATTGTGTCTCACTCTGTAAAACTGGAAACTTCAGAATACGGAGAACAAAAAGAGTTCTAGATGAAGTGGAACATTTTCCTACAATCATTTAAAACAAACATGCAAAAGCTCCCTACTGTTTGCTAGCGATGAAGAAAATCATGTGCAGGTAAAGACGTTTTCTGACTAAAGTATCAAAACGATAGAAAACTATATATTGTATCCTGTTTTCGTCAATAGCATCATACATAAACATGGTAATAATTCACTACCATGGTGTTTACACTACCGTTGTTTGTGTACGTACGGTATTTGTTTTTGATGTTGGTTGAAAGAAATTAGTACTTTTATTGTGCAGGGACACATTAAATTAATCAAAAGTGAGAGTAAAGACTTTGACACTTTTGAATGGTAGTATATCCAAGTAGCCTACTATATTTTTTTAACATTTGATACTCATATTGAATCATTTTTTATTAAGTGTGTCTTTTTCTACCCACTGACAGTCTATTAGAGTAATATTAAACATGAAAGTCAGATGAATAAGCCTACAAAATGACATAATTAAAATTAAATTGAATTCTAGGCGGTTCCACTGACCCTAGATCACTTTTGCTCCACCCTTTTGAAAACCCCTGCTTGTCTTTTACTTTTTTTTGGCAGTTTGTGCATTTTACACATGCTTAGCTGGTACTTTTGTTCATGTTTATTTGTCTGTCATTGTGCATATTTATGACTCTGCATATCTTCCCAGGATTGGTACCAGATGGAGCAGGACTGGCACTGCTCACTGACTCTCCTATAGGTTTCTATATGTGTTTTTAAACCGTCTTGCCGTGCCCGTATTGCCTGTTGATGCCTGTATAAGAGAGTATTTTCTTATAGACGACCACTGTTCCTCATGCATTAGTGTAGTGTGTGTTTGTACTTTTAGATGTGAATCACAGTGGGCTCATAATGGCTATGGGAATGATCCCTCCTGTATCTCCATGTGGTGCGTTGAGTGGGACGTAATGAACAGTGAGATGTTAGAGCGCAACAGAGTGGAATATGTTGTGGTTAAAATAACGGCATGCCTCAGTATTGTGTTGGCTGTAATGTGTTTGTGTTGGGCGAGGGGTCAGGGCAGGTGTGTAGGGGGAGAAATCGGGGTCAAAGGGGCGAGTTTCTCCTCTCTTCATTGTGGGCGTCGTGTCTTGGGGCATTTGGGAGCGGCAGATCCATTTTATTGATTGACTCCTGTGGCCCCGGCCCACAGATGAGGGGTGAACTTATCTAATGAATTCCTGCTTCCCGTCTCCCCACTCCCCCAACTTAATTAACTCTGCCTGTGCATGTTTGTGCACATCAGTGTGTGTGTGTGTTACCTGTCCACTGCTCATTTCTTTCTCCTGCTTGTCCTTTTTCTGCTCATTTGTCAACAACATTTCTTTCCCATCTATAGGTAGACTGTCATTACTGGATTTATGTTGCATTTCCTAGTAAAGTTATCAGCCAAACTCCAATTTATTACCCACTGACCGTAAGTTAAGTTGGGCAGTGTTTATTTGTACAATTTCATCTGACACTATTCAAACCCACATTTCCCACTTGAGCACTAAGGCTCAATGTGTCCTGACCAACGTGGGAAGCGGGCGCGCTAACATAGAGGCTAAAGACCACAGCCCATAGCGTCAGTCGCTAGCGCGCCTCTTGAGACCAGGGGAGTGAGGTTTAGATGCTCAGCTCTTACTGGCCTACATCTGTTACACTCACCCCCCCTAATCCTCACTCCCATCCGGGTCACGGCACCAAATGTAACCGGCCCTACTCGACTCGCTCCGAGTTGGATTTGGGGTCTCCGATGTGGGAGGCGGGCGCACTAACAAGGACACTAGAGGTGCTAGTGGGCCTCTTGAGGCCATGGGAGTGAGGTTTACACGCACAAATCTTACTGGCCTACGTCCTTTACACATGCATCTTATTTACTGTATTTTTTTCAATATATATTCATTTACACCCTCAAACTCTGGCACACACACAGGTTATGTTTGGCTGATTGTATGATTTTTTCTAAAGCTCTGGGTCGGTGAGGGTCAATTGTATGATGGGTGCTCTTTCGCTCTCACATACTTTGCTCACACACACACACACACTGAATTGCGTTTAATCCGCTGGTTTTAGTGGAATGTTCCCCTGTGGCAATTGAGCTACACACGCAGTCAGATATTCATGAACACCATTCAACATTTCTTTAAGCAACAAGTGTTGCAGCTGCACAGAATCTATGAATGAGAAACATTTTCATAAATTACACATTAACCAAATTATGATCTTGAAAGGATGAAATTATGTTGGAATTATCTTGTTTTAGTAGTGAACATCTTCATCTCTTTCTCTGTCTCTCTCTCTCACCTCCACATTTCTGCTTCCTCTCTCATTTCTACATCTTCCACATCCTCTCTCTAATTCTGTTTCACAACTACTTCTTTCAGCACCTCAAACAGTTAGAATAAGATGTGTTCTCTTTCTTTCTATGTTATTTTTATTTTATTTTTTTATTGAAAATACTCTCACATTGCCAGGTTAGTGGTTTTAAATGGTAGAGCTAGATATTCAGTTTTTCTTAAGTCGCATTGTGACTTAAATTAAAGTTAAATTGATATTCTATACAGTCTTGGACCAACAATGTTTTTTAATTATTTCAAGACTCTGTTCCACTTCAGTTTATTTTTGTGCTATCGACTTGTGATGGTAACAAAAATAGGTTTGATAAACTCGTCCCTAAATAGCGTGTAAAACGAAACAACTTGTGGCTGGTTGCCTTATATGTTGGTCAGAGCAGACCAGTTCCTGTGAAAATGGGCAGATCTCGGCCAGTATAAACTCTAAAGTGGATCAGACCATATGACATGACACGCATTTATTCCCCCAAATATAATAATTACATATTAAAAATGCATTAAAAATTCACTTTACTCAGGCAATGACTTAAATACACCTATTCTATGATCACTGTGTATGTATTTTGCAAACATAAATGAATTAGTTTTTTTGGGCAGCATAAATATCATAATGAAGTAAAACAAAATCATTTAAGGGATGAAATTCTTGAAAAGAAATCCTTGAGTAATTTGGAATTTATTATTATTTCTTAAAATATATTAAGAAAACAGCTTCACTTCTTATTATTATTTGAAAGAATGATCTTGAAGAGGACCCCTGGAGACCCCCAATACAGTGTCAGGAAGTCCTTTTGAACTTTTTATAACATGACAAGGTTCGTTTGGGATGTAAATGTCATTATGCTTCAAACTTGAAATGATTCATTACATTTATTTAAAAAAAAAAATACTTTTTACCTACACATTTCAAGGTGCAAGGAAATGTAATTTCTGTTCACTTGATGGTTACACATGACATTTTTAGAGTTATTAAATGAAAAACCATTGTTGAAAATTATATATAGCAGCATGAATACATTTCTAAGAACTCCGCACATTTGTTTTTTCAACTGGATTTTTAAAAACAGTTTTCCTCTTCGTGATATTGAGGACTCTTTTGAACAGTCACTTTTTATTAGTCATTTTATTACATTTTATTAGTCACTATCCTTTATGCTAACCAGCTTTAAGCGAGCTTGGCAAGACGACTAAGGTACATTTTGGAAACTTATAATCTACAGAATCTGCTTAAACAGCACTTGTTTTCCAAAAATAAATTTTAATTAAGTTTGAATGATGGAGACTCAGTTGTTCACGAGAGACCTTTTTGTGAACTCCAGGTTGTGGACACCAGAAGAGATGATAAGATCTTTATGGGGGTCACTGCTTCATGAGACACACACACACACACACACACACACACACACACACACACACACACACACACACAGGTTGGGTTTGTCCCAAAAAAATGTCCCCACAAGGACACACACACAAACACAGGAGAGTCGAGAGAGAGTCTTTCTCTCTCTCTCTGGAAATGAGCCAAATCCTCCTCTAAAACTCAAAGTTGATGAAGTTGATGCTTGTCATTGGGAGGCCCTCAGATGAAGTTACAGTGTGTATGTGTTGAGGGAGGGGGTTTATAACACTCATTATGTTTCATCCCCTCACACTGTCTCCATTTCTCTGTCTATTCTTCCAGACCCCAGAGAATACTGTGTAAACACAATACATGCTTCAGAGCCTAGCTGTGTGTGTATGTGTGTGTGTGTGTGTGTTTTCTGCTAGCATGCTGTCCTAAAGTAAGGTGTAATGAAGTGGTGTGAAGTATGGCAGGTTGTGCACAGGTCTTGCGGTGCCGTGACTGAAGCCGTTCGCCGGCTGGGCTGTCACTCATGCTGCTTTGAGGCTTCCAGTGATCTGAGCTTCACTGACAGCTGTTTTGAAAAGCTCTTCTCCTTTAGGCTGTCAGTTGAGTCTAAACAAGCCTTTTTGGCTCTCTTTTGGTAAATATTTTTTTTCGCTTTTGTCTTGCCACTTTTTTTTACCGTTGTTCTTACAGTTTGGACATCCTTACATCCAAGCAGTTGTCCTTGTCTTTTGACAGGTGGAGTGTGTACGTGTGTGTTTTGGCAGCCTTCTCTGTGTTGCCTGATTTGACAGTAGTTATGAATAGGGTGGTAAAACTGACATGGCTTTTTTTCTGTTTAAAATGATAACTGCTGGGATGAAATTGGTTTCTCTTTTGATGGTTTATTTATCAGTTGTCTTTTTTGTTCAGGGCTGGAATTCAATTCAGGTCCGTTTTGCCAACTCAATTCGATTTAATTCCAATTTCGATTCTGATTCATTTGGGTATAGTTCAGTTTTAAAGTCTCAATGAATCAGAATGAGCGACAGATATTTTCTTCAGTATTGTGATGTACATCCGAGCAAAACGGACTAAATCAAATGTAGGGCTGGACTCGGTTCAATCAATTGGTTGTTAATTGGATGGAGCAGATCTGAATGCAAGCTTGCAATCGATTTTAAGAAAGATTAGTTCTCGCTAATGTACGAACAAAATGATTGGAGAAAACCTGCATACGGCAACATAGAGAAGAATGTTGTTTCACCAGAAGATCAAGACATTTTGATTAAAAATGATAACAATTGTTCACAGAAAAATCAGTAACATGCATTTAGAAAATAAATTGAATGAAAATCCATTTCATTTTACATGAAGAAAATGCTGATTTTTTTCTGTTAATGTTGTAAAATATACAGGACAGTTTTTCAGATACAAAATGGTAATTTGTCTTTTTGAACCATTCATTAAAATAACCTGGTCATAAGATTTGTGACCCTGGACCACAAAACCAGTCACATGGGTCAGTTTTTTTTAAAAATTGAGATTTATACATCACAAAAAAAGCTGAATAAATAATTTTTCATTGATTTGTGGTTTGTTAGGATAGGACAATATTTGGCCGAAATACAACTATTTGAAAATCTGGAATCTGATGGTGCAAAAAACATTGAGAAAATCCCCTTTAAAGTTGTCCATTTATTTTTGACATAAAAGAAAAATGGATAATTTTGACCCATCCAATGTATTGTTGCCTGTTGCCACAAATATACCCATGCGACTGGTTTTGTGATCCAGGGTCACATTTAGTCAAGTCATGAGATCAGTCTGGGGATTTTAAGAAGTTCTACAGTATTGTTCAAATAAAAGTCCCAGTTAATTGGAAAATATGGCTATTTTTACACAGCCGTATTCGTCATTCGTCTAGGCCTGAACCTGTTCTTTCAAGTTAGTCGACAAATTCCCATCTTGTAATGTGAGTGTGTATATTTGTGTCTCTGAGCATTTCTTATCATTCCTTCTCTTTCCTCTCAGGTGCAGAAGTGACGGAAGCCAACATGTCGGACGGCCGCAGCGAGCGCATGGACCTCCTGGTCAAGCAGGAGGAGTCCGGCGCGGTGGACAGCGTGTTTCTGTCCGCGGAGCGGGACGAGGCCGTGTCCCAGGAGAGAGGGGGATCGGTGGCCAACCTGCGGGCCGCCCTCATGAGCAAGAACAGCTTGCTGTCTCTGGGGGCAGAGATGCTCGGAGAGGATAACCCGCTTCTGTTCGAATACCTGCCCAAGGGAGGACACTCTCTTTCCCGTAAGTCACACTGTGGTTCGCTGCTCTCACTCATGGAGTTTCCATAGTCTTAGGTTCTGATAGAATCCCACTGGGATGTAGATGTGCTCCTGCTAGAACAATATGTGCTGTGTGTTATGTGCTATCATTGGGTGCATGAAGACTCTCCAATAGGTTTAGACAGGTCTTCATAAACCACAGGGTCCTGTAGGGACTTTTAGGTTCTTATCTGTCGCTGGGCTGTATGTGCTATAGTGGAGTTTTTGTAGGTCTTCTCTGTAAACATTGATGTTTCTAGAGGATCTATAGGAACTTGTATGTGGTCCTGCTAGAATGGTAAAGGCTTTCTGTGCTGTCATTGAGTGCTTCAAGACCCACTGTTGTGGAGTTTCTATAGAATCTTATACAGTTGTGCTCTTGCTAGGATGGTATATGCTCTTTTGCTACTATAGAGTGCTTGAAAACTCTCTTATATAAACTCTCTCTGTATGTCTTTGTGTACCTCGTGCCCCTGTGTCTTAATAAATCCTATTAGTTGACTGTGCCTAGAGATTATCAAGTTTTTTTTAAACTTTGGGGCATCATATTTTTTCATAGTGTCATTATTTAATACAACCTGACACTAGTATAATTTCAGATTTAGTTTAACGATACACTTTAGAGTGGAGACAGTATTGACAGTTACTTAAATATTAACAGAATTGCATGATGAAATATTGACATTTACAACATTGATATTACACATTCTCAAGAAATTCCATGTGTGAGGGTGTGTGTGGTTCAGGTAAATGGGGACAAAATGTCCCCACAAGGATGGCAAAATCCAAAATTTGTGTCCTTGTGGGGATATTTTCTGGTCCCCATGTAGAAAAAGCTTATAAATCATACTAAGAAATTCTAAAAATGCATAATGTTTTCTGTGACGGGTATGTCTACGGAAAGTCACCATAGAACATGGAAACCCAACGTGTGTGTGTGTGTGTGTGTGTTAATATCTTTTTTTATGATGGGACAGTGAAAAATGATGTGATGTCTGCTACCCTGTAGAGATGGTCTGTATTCCAGTGTAGTCATTATGACTCTAGATGTAAAAATACTGTTTTAAATGGCTGCAGACAGAACGCAGTGTTGAATTTCACAATTGAATGTACTTCAATACATGTAATACAATGAAATAACTAGAATTTCTAGTGTAGTTTGTCATGTTTAGATGCATCCATACATATTTATACCCTCAACACGTTCTTTTGGTGAAGTGTGTGTGAGTTGTAGCATTTTTGTGGTTGAATACCTCCTCCAAAAACACCAGAGCTTTTATGAATGGCACTGAAATTCATAAAAGCTTTGGGTTCGCCAAACCCAATCTTTGCCCACACTCAATCACTTTGTCAAAGTATTGAATGTTTGTGGGTCTGTGAGCGTGTTGTTATTTTTGGCTATTTCCTTTTGAGAGTTTGTGTCTCCTTGTCTCCTTCTCTCTCCCTCTGTCCTGGGTTGGTAATTGTCTCTTTTGTCTGTTTAAGTTCAGTCTTGTGAATAGGAGAGGGAGGACAACTCTGAACCACTCCTGCTCTTAAAACCCTTAGGGCAGGCTCAAGAGTGTGTGTTTGCTGAACTACATTAAGTCTTAATGGCCACTCTTGAGGATGAAACACAGTGGCTGTCACTCACGCCACAGGAGCTTTTGTCTCCCAAACTCTAGCTAAAAGACGACGTAGAGGAGCATTAATCTGATCATCTCGCTAATGTACAAATCCTCCTGCCTTCCACCAGCACTGGCAGAATGTTCCTGTGATCTTTACTTCTGTCTTAAAGTCACCATTTTACTGTTTAGTGTGACATATTTCAGAGTAAAACAGGATATTCATCAAGAAAATTGCTGCGCATGAATTGATTTTAATTGCGTATTGATTGGATTGTGAAAAGTGGACTCTAAATAATGTGGTTGGATTACAAAAGATAACCTTTTTTTTTTTTTTTTTTTGGAAAACAAATGTCGTTATTCGCTAAAAATCATGCTTTAGCTCTTCTTGGTACATTCATGAGGAAAGTAGCAATTCCTGATTCCTGAACAAACTTAAGTCAGATCTTCTTAATAGATCAGTTAATCCAGTTCACATTGGTCTAAATGATTCATTCACGAAACGGACTGATCCGGTTCTCGAGTTCAAACCCAAATTTGGTCACTCATAGCTAACATACGGCTTCAGAAATGCACAAGTTGTACGGATTGATTGTATGGTGCTTTAAGCCCTTTTTGAAGCTTGAAAGTAAATTATGTGGGTTTGAAACGTGAGGGAGAGTAAATAATGACGGAATTATCATTTTTGGATAAAGTGTCTCTGTAAGACCAGTGTATAATAATGTCAATAGATTTATTTCTTTGTGATTTTATTAGAGATATGAAAATCCATTCTTTTTTGTTCATCGAATCTCAATATTAAACAATAAGATCTTGAGGATGTTCCACATGAAGGGATGCGTGTTGAAGTCGGCACAAACACACTCTCGTTAATATGTAACCGATCAACCAATGATTGTTTGGGGTTCTGCACCCTCTAAAACAACAGCGCTCGTTCAACCGCACTGTGTCCGCTCTGACGGATCACTAGTCGCCCTCCTCTCACAAACTTCAAAGTAGATTTGTTGAAGTCTCTGGGAAAGGAATTGATTTGATGGGGCCGAGCAGGTCACGGGGGGTCCCCTTGCGTCCTGCAGGCTGCTGTTATTAACCCAGATTGTGTGTTATTGGCTGATCCTGGGTCAGGTTTAGTGGTGTAACTTGCTTTAGGTGTGTGCCTGTCTTCTCCATTGATCTATACACACTGACAGCAGGCTGACAACCTGTCCTATTCAACGCCACTGCCGGAGTCTCAGGGGAGTGTGTGTGTGTGTGTGTGTGTGTGTGTGTGTGTGTGTGTGTGTGTGTGTGTGGTTTCACGCATACGGATATACAAATTCACACTTACTAGGAATCACTGAGTTGTTCCAAAGAACAAGCTACACACTCAATGTACAATCCAAACCACATACAATACAGTGTGAACAATAAATGATACACTGATAATACTACAACACAGTAAAATATACAATGCTCTAATGCAATACAATACAGAACAATGTACACTACTGCACATGGGATAGTATGCATAAAATATTTAGATAACTAAATAGGTTTATGATTATGAATATACATATACCATATTAATACTGTATTCTGTCCTACTGAATTTGTCCTTGCTGTCATATTTGTAGATATGTAACAAGCACACCTACATTACAAGGTAAATTTGGACACATTTTTTAGAATCTTTTTTTCTTGTTGTCTTTTCAAATATTGATCAAATGATGATTGACTGGTAGTATATGCACTGTTACATTTAGAATACCTTTTTCTTTTTCTCTTATCTTTAATCAGTTGTACTTTCATATTTTCTCAAGATGTTTAGAAATAGTGATTGGCAATGCAAAAAATAAAATCAGCACTCTTGACTGTAAAACATTTCTGAAGTATTGACATAGACCAACTGAGCAAATTCAGTTTAAATTGCTGTAGATAGGACATGCTGGAGTACATTTGGAAATTAGTTGGAACTAAGTATATTCAATTGCTTAGCTTAGGTGGAATTCAAATGAAGGTGCTCGTAATTGTGCATCTGTTGGCAAGCTGTCAGCAGAAGTGAGCTGAATGTTTGGTTATTTTTGGCCTGAAATTTCATTCAATTAGACCTGAGCATGTGCCTTCCTGTTAGGTGTAAATGCTTCGCTAATGAAGGTAAAACTGTCCTGCAGTTCGAGCTATTTCTCTGCTTCCTTTTCTGCAGAATTCATAGATCATTACTCTTTTCGGTGGGTTGTAGCTAGACAGTTTCGTGTTTGATCTGCCCATGCTAAACATAAGCTGCATCCGGAACAGCATTCTTAATCCCTACTATACAGTAGGCAAAGAGTATATGAAAAGAGTAGTATGTGCAAATTAACAATACACATAATACAGTAGGTGAAAAGTACCCGAATGACCTACTGCTTTTGGTGAGATACGGCCATGGGAGAAAAGTTGTGAATGGCAGTTAAATGACACTGGTAGGTCACATGACAATGATAACATTCATACTATACGGAGTATGCGATTTCCGCAGCCAAAGCTCATGCAACGAATCGTTCTAAGAGTAACTGTCTAAGAGTAATTGTTACCAATTAGGCATCATTAAGGGAACGTACATAGGTTTGTACCGTTTCCCTCAGAAAAGACATGGCAGCTGGTGGTTAACCTCAGTGTGCCAGTAAACCTGTGCTAGTTTCTCTTAAATCTGGTGTATCATGAGCTGTAATAATAAATGATTTCCTGTATCCTCTCATCTACATTCAGATGAGAATTTTCTCCCTGTAGATTCCATTAGATTGGGAAACCAACCGTAGGACATGTTACTTTATTTAGACAACTAATAGGAGAGAGGTGAAAGTTAGTTTATTTTTAAAGCTTTGCAGGCTTGATCAAAACCCTGACCTGTGATCAGTGTTTAAATATCTATTGTAATGGACAATATCTATTGGTGGTAATCGGGTCAAATGGCTGCCCCAGATCCGATCACTCAAACCTACACCACATTTCCACTTACCCTCCGAATAAGTTCCTGGAAAGTTTTGCAACATACATCAAAGCACCCGAGTGCACTTTAGTTGGGAATTTTACAAATGAGAATGACAATGGACTAATGTTTAGATGCGAACCATACATTCGGTTTCAATAGCTGTTAATTGACGAGGAGTTTGTAGCACACATTGCAGACACGAGGAAAGAGAAATGAGGGGGTGATGTGTGCTGGATGGGAGTGGACGGTGTAGGAGTGGAGAATTCCAGGAATCTGTTCGTGGTTGTGCATTACTGTAGCATGTGCATCTGTCCACTTAGCTCTTAACCAGCAACTCCGGCATATCCCCAACAACAGAAGTCCACAAACATTCTTCTTCTCCAAAAAAAAAGAAGAAAGACCAGAAGAACATTTAGAAACCGTGGCTTGAAAGTACCTGTCTCACACATACTGGCTGTTCACATATGACCTTGTATATAGTATAGATCTAGCACAGGTCTAATGAGGAAATATATTTGTTATTATAATGCAGAGTTTCAATGCAACACAAATTCTTGTGACAGACCAGTAAATCACAAAAACTCTTTTTCAAGAGTCAAATGCAGACTGACATCTTTGTCCAATGCGAACACAGTATCAAGTAAAGCTTTAAAAAGGTGAAACTTGCTAGGAAAATCCCTTATTACAGAATTACATATGTCGTAGGGCATGATTCATTATTTTTTTACATTTATGCACTGAATTAACACGTTAAATTGACATGCCTAATAATTGTACATTTTTGTTCTCTACAGTAATTAAAGACAAATCATCCATCGAAGAAGTCAAATAAAAATGACACATTTGTCCCTTAACATTATATAATTGGTGTAAATATTTCATTTTTCTCTGAACCTTTGCTACTCTTGGTGTCTGCCGAGTAAGGCAGTTACAATCTATTTCGTGTACGTTTGAACTTTTCGCACGGATTCTGGCAAGTAGCCTGAGATGTGGTTTTAAAATGAAGAGAACTTCGGCCATTATTTAAAAGCCTCTTCTTTCCTATTTCTTTATGGCTCACTTACACACACACACACACACACACACACATACAGCCATCCTTTGTGTGTGCACGTGGGTGGATGGAGAGGACCAAAAAAACAGAGCGAGAGAGGCCAAGCCCTAACCCCACTCCGGTCTCTTCATCTCTTCCCTCCTCTCCCTCTCTGGTTCTAAATGAAGGCTATGTGTGCCCCTTGCCCCCTCCTCCCTCCTCCTCCTCCTCCTCCTCCTCTTCCTCCTCCTCCTCCTCTCTCTCTGCTGCTGTATGGAAGATGGCCGCTGGTCTGAGAGTAGGTGGGTGAGACTCATTTCCTGTGCTCCTCAGGGCCTCGTTGCTCCAATGGCAGCAGCAGCTCCCACCATCCAGGGGCCCTGTTTGGTAGCAAACACGGGGCGTCTTCATCTTCTCCTCAGTCTACTCTTCCTCCTCTTCCTCTTCTACTGCCGCCTCCGCCATCTGTGCTGCGGCCCCCAGGGGCCCTCGGTATGTCACAGTTTGGGGGCCCCCCAGACAAGCTGAATGCGGAACAGGCCCTGAAGGCCTCACCCACTGAGGTAAGTCCAACAACACCCTATAGGCCACTTATCCTTCAGCTTTATGTGTGTCTCTTGGTATATACTGTATCCTCTTTATTAAGAATCTGTCGGATTTCTGTAGAAGATTTGTTGCTTTTTTTTTCTTCTTTTTTCTCTGCTCTGTTCTTGCATGTTCTCTGTTTCTTTTTTTAATTCATGTTTCTGCTTTTTCTTCCTTTCCGTGAGAAACATAGATCAAAAATGTTGGTTTCATTATGTCTTTATCCAATCATGTAATCGAGTATTTAAGATTGAGGGGACCAAATGTAAAAGTTATATTCGGACAAGAACCAATGGGTTATGTCCGCCTTAATATATAATATCTTAATAACCAATACATTTTACCATATTCACATCCATTCCACAGAATTCTATATTTCCCCCCTAAAATCAGTGCAAAAAAAAAGAAAGAAAAAGTGACCGACTACAGGATGTCTATCGTCCTCAGTGCGACCTGTGCATTTGTCATTCCGTGAATCAAATCCCAACTTCCGCAGCTTCTGGTCTTCTGATAAGAGGGGGATCCTGGTGGTGGTAGAAATCAATAGAGAGGGACAATGCTTAGGGGAAGGGTGGATTTTTGGGTTTAGTTTTCTTTAGAGTGAGCAGGAAATTGCATTCTCCCCGTGTGTGCTGAGGTGGCATTTGGTTTCACAGGACCTCCCCCCCAAGAAGTTGTACCATCTCTGTGGACAAGCCATCTGTTTGCTTAAACCATAATGTGTCACTCTTATGCAAGGGAGGGCGGAACGAGAATAAGGGGGAAGGGCCACATATATAGACATTCAAGTTGCATTCATCTCACAGGACGGTTGAAAAAACACAATCGGATCTGTAACCCTCCACCTTCCAAACAAACACACACCTCTCCTCATAGACAAATATTAAATATCCCCTTGTGAGCCAGGGGTTTTCTCTTTGTCTCCACCTGTTGGATATGCTATTGAAAAACCCAAGTTGAATGAATAAATAATAGAATACAAACATAAAAATAGTAGGAAAGCCATTAAAACTTTACGTAAATCTTGCTGGTTGCTCGCCAAATGGTACTTTTTATTCAGTAAAAATATCTAAACATCACTTAAGATTTACTTTACAGAAAATATATTTTGAATTGTTTTTTTTATTTTTCTTACCCTACTGATAAAGAGTTAACATTTTAGAATTATAATATATATAATAAAATACATATAATCCATTTTACGGAAAATGAGCCAAGAAAAGATACTGGTTAAAAAATATTTTTGCACGAAAGACCGTCAGCTTTCTTTGCATGCTATTTATTTATTTTTTTGTGTCTCAGGTTCTGTTGCTTCGACTGTTTCTTTGCTTTTCTTTTTTCCTTCAAGGCTCCCATCTCTCTCCTCGTTTTCCAGTGTGTCTGTTTGTGTGTTTTACCTCATGAACTTGCATGCCTCAGGAGTACACACCTCTATACAGACCTGGGATCAAATGTACACAAGTGTTGATTTGCATGTTGTGTGTATTATTACAGGAGGAAATGCAAGAGGAAGACGACAATCCAAATAACAATGCAGGTATGTGTGGCGTCTGTGACGCCGATGGCCCGCCACATGACTGCCTGTTATTTTTTTCACATACATAAGCCGATATCCTGGCGTTAGTTCTCACCTCTCGCTCTCTCTCAGGGCTGGAGCGCATCCAGGTTCCTGTAGAGGAAGATCAGATGGTGGAGGAGAAGCATGGAGTGTGTGTGGCGGAGGTGCAGGGCGGAGGGCCGGGCTGGCGGCAGGAGCTCGCCTGCTCTCTGTGTAAGCAACTGTTTAGCAGCCTGCTTCAACTGAGACAGCACGAATACAGCCACACGCTCTCGCTCATGGCCCTCTCGCTGGACTGCCTCGACCACCATCGCCCCGTAGTGGCCGCGTCCCCGCTCAACCCTCCGCCGGCGCGCTACCACTGCTCGCAGTGTCCCGCCAGCTTCACCCTCAAGTCCAACGCCGACCGCCACGAGAAGACCATCCACCTCAAGCGGAAGCTGATGCAGTGCGTTTACTGCCTCAAGCACTTTCGCGACCGCACCGACCTGAACCGCCACCTGTCGTCCGTGCATTCCAGCGAGCGCGTGTACACGTGCCCCGCTTGCTCCCGAACCTTCAGCACGCAGAAAAACCTGGCCACCCATGCCAAGGTTTGCTGTCATTCGGGAATCTCGCCCAGCGAGCAGCTGTGGAACCTGCACAGCTTACGGGAAGATGACCACGGCCACATCCGTATAGACGACTGATTCTCCAAACCAGCAAGACTCGTCATTTCAATAAGGGAATGTTTTACAAACTTCAGGTCATCCCAATTCAGGCCTTTCCCCGATTTTTGGCCACAGCACTGTTGATATTTCTACCTTTCTTTTTAGAGTATGTCAGATTTATATGTTTTTGGAATATCTAAACCGTCAGGTTGTTTTATGACTACTGCATATGTCTGCTGATAGGCACAATTGCTATGCAAAATAAAGACGTTTTATGGCATTTCTCTTGTCGCATATAGAGCTGTCTGCTTTTTGTACCACGCAGGATTATTCAAGTTCTCACTACAGACTGGAGAACACAGTGATCTCGGTGCATTGGATGCCAATGCCTTCTTTTTTATTTTGGGTGGCATTGCACCCATCTACCAGTGAACCAATCCTATGCTTAGACTGCAATACGGACTCAGGCACAAGGGTCTCGATGTTGAGTAGTGAATTCAGCTGTTAAACCTGTGCACAATGCTGCCCTCTGCAGGGGAATCTCTCTCTTGCATTCTCCGCTTGAGTGGAAGGAGGTGATTAGGGATGAGGGAAGATTAGGGAATGTCCTAAATCTTTCACCCTGCTATGTCTTTTTCAAATGTGTGTGCATGACTATGCGAGTACACTGAATTATGTCAGTAATTAGCTCTTCTCTGCTCTCATGCTGACCCTAAATCACACAGATAAAGGAGATGTAAGAAGAAAAAACGCAAGTCCTTTTAAGTTGTGTGATCTCACGCTAGTTCCGAAGTCTTGACTCTTAACACAGCCAGAGGGAAAGTGAAAGGGCATTTAGGGTGTTTTCTGGACCCTTGCTAACGTAGATGGAACTATGGTTGTGTTTCGAGAGTTACCCACTTTTAGTGACTGACTGTTGAAGACGGAAATGTCTAAAGTGAATTAAGATTTTCTTTTTTTAATCTTTAAAGTTGGCCGTGCCATTGAGTGGTCAGACCACAAACTTGTCTAGTAGAGAGTTCTGGGAAATCTTCAAGGCAGTCTAATCTTGTAGTAATACCTGGAGGCAAAGATATGCTAATTGTGATTTTCACACAACATATGTCATACAGTTATGACGTGTTTACTAGTGTAACAGTGGGCGCTTACACACTAGGGGAAGCTCTGATGGAGAATTCAGGATGTGTTAGATCCATTTGGAGAGTGTGGAAGAGTTTAGAAGTTAGTTTGAAGTACAGCGAATTGATTTCTGAAACTCGATTCACCTTTCAAAGAATCTCTGCGATTGGCCATGCCTGTCAAGTGCGCTAAAGTTAACATTTGCACAACTTTTGAGTGTCACTGGCATTTTTTCTCTTTGTCTTTGTGACGGACTGTCCTAACTGAAATCAATGGTTTTGCAGTATTTTCTGATGCAGGGTAAACTCTAGCGTGTAGGCGCACTTATGCTGTAAATCAAATTTGGCAGTAACTGAATGTGTCAACATCATTCTTACTGACACCGCAGTGAAAAAAAAAAAGTGGATTATCCATGAGTCTCCTAATTTAATTTTTTTTTCTTCTCAGAAAATATGGAGATGTTTGTCTGGCATCTTTGTGGTCTTGAAGGTCTTGATCGCGCTCTGCTCTGAAATACTTTCCACTATGTGTGTCGTATGTAAAGCTTTGTTGCATTTCTTCCTCATTCAACATGTCTGCTTGGAACACAACTTTCCAAGTTTCAAAGTGAAAGTGCGATCTAATGGTTATCTTTCAAACTGTTGAGCGTGGTGCTGTGTTGTAAAGCTGTCAAATTGGCTGAATAACAACATTCTAATTTTTATTTAAATCTTACTAATATTTGGATTATATTTAAATTTAAAAGGCATTATTTCAGGGAAGGGAAAAAAAAGCTTTTGGCTTGTGTCCTGAGGCCACAAGAGGGCGCAATGAGCAAAATATTAATGCACTGCATTAAATTGTTTATTCAAACCAATGAAATAACATGACTGTGTAAAAAAAGTGCATAACGTTTATAAATCAAATCTAATTTCGGAAATTGCTTGAACAATTATGAACAAAACAGCGGCATGTATTTATGCATAGTTTAATAAAAAAGTGCCGAAGCGCCGATCACACAGAGCACTTAAACATGAGATGCAGTGGAATGGAAAAAAACCCACAAAGTCTCGAGACATGTTTTTTAAATGTTGAACTTCTTTTAACTACATGGCTTTCTAAACATGGCTCTCTTGTGCGAGACGCAAGTGTAACGGTCAAAGATGTCCGTCTAGCGCATGTTTACATAGAAAAAAATGGAGAAGCAGCGCAGAAAATGCATTCTCTGTGTGTGAACGGTTTTAACATAACCAAAACCTTCTCTGCATTGAGCTTCTCTATTTCTGCAGTGTTTCGAATGAACAACGCAGCGACGCCACATCAAGTGGGTTCAACTGGATAGGCTAAGAAAAACATTAAAACGTGTGTTTTTCCACCGTTTTGTGGATTTTTTTTATTTTAAATTCGACAAATATTCGAAATTGGAATTTTAATTTGCCACCTCAACTGTGTTGAATGCAGGGTGATTTGTGAAAGGAATCACTGTTCAGGAACTATGCAAAGAGAGAGAGAGATTTGCACTGCAAGTTTTCAAGGTCTTAACACTTTCTCCTCAGGAAATTAAATGACTGATATATTGTTTCAAGAGGATTGAACGGTGGGTGTGAAAACGCATCGGAAATCTCAGTCACGGCTCTTTTGAATTGCACTATTTTTATTACCGAAATGAACTTAAGCACAGATTTCTGTAAATGATGTATTCTGGAATAATTCTATTGTGTAATTGTTTGGTTGTAATTTTGTAGACAATAAATTTTGCTGTAAAGCATCATGAAAACTGTGTGGTTATTTTATTATCAAAGAAAAAATAAAGAGCACAAGCTACACATTGGAATTGTAGTACTACAGTTTTGTTTGGAGGATCGCATGGGGTTTATTTGCTACCTCAAATTTGAGCTTGTTGTCATAAATCAGGTGTTTAAAAAGTGTAGATTGTCAAAGCAGGGCAGCTGTTCATATTCTGAAGTAGTAAATGTGCTCAACTGAGACATGTTGGTGCTCATCAGGTGTTTAATATGGATTACGGGTAAACCTGGGCTTCGGGTCTGTTCTTACCTAAATGTTGCCCATCGGCTTATTAGCTGAGCCAGTCTAGATCACTGTCTGATGACATTACAGTCATCGCAGTATAAAGCATGGTTGCCTCTGACTGAATCTTTTGCTAACAGAAAATGGAAGAATTAGAACAAGAACATGTGGAATTGATGTTTGGTTTTGTGAGTTTGGGTTGATAATTTGTGCAGCAATTGTTCAGCAAACAATGAGATGCTATGCTATGCTGCATTGTGGGTTTTTCATCTTTCTTTGTTGAATTTGAGCAGTAAAATCTGTTTCAGGGCTGTGGTTGCTAAGGAAACTGTCTTTTGGGGCTGTTTTTGGTAGCTAAGGGCAGGTGAGTTAGGGAGAGTATCTCTCTTGCAGTTTGTAAGTGATAGAAGAGCATAGGCTATCTTCAGTGTCTGCCACTAGATCACGGAGTGAAAGGATTGGAAAGAATGTACAGTAACTGATGTGAAAGTGCCATTAATAATAATAATAATAATAATAATAATAATATGATGAACACTGACCATTTATGAGTGACCTTACTGTACTTTTTTGCACTGAATACTATTATAAAATAGGTTGCACTTTGTTTTACAGTATGTGCACTTGTATGTACTTAGTCAGTACTGGGTAATTTAAGATAATTTAAAGTTGCATTCCGTAACTTTTTTGGGGTTAAAAATGATCCAAAATACATTTTTGAGCAAGTACATAAAGATTCACCCGTTGTAAAATGCGAAAGACTTCGGACTTCGGAGTGGCTACAGAAAAAAGGGACTGCAACCGGGCCCATGCGAAAACAAGGATAATATCGGAAGGGCATTGAATGTAATGCTGATGTTGTTAACATTAACAATTTGAGAACAAAGTATAATTTGCATAGTATAGTTTGACGTGATAAGCGATGGTTAGATTTAATCAGCGCAATTTACTGCAATGCTTTTTTTCCCTTAGTTGGTCAGAACAAAAGTGGATGTTACTTGTTCGGATGACATTTTCCAGTGAAAATTCTTATGTTGGTCATACTTCCCAAAAGTAGAATCTGTGATTGCGAATGCCAGTATCCACACCGGCACGGTGACTGACAGTCGCACATTCTCCTCAAAACATTAGATTCATCCGTTCTGTGCCGTGCCGAGGCACAACCCACGTAAAGTTGATAATTCCGTGAATAACTGCAATTGCAGATTTCGAACAGAGATGGCGACAAAGAGGAAAAACTACGGACTGCAGCTTTAACTACATGGGTTAAGGTTAGGTTTAGGGGTAGGTTCAGGGTTAGAACCTAGTTATTACAGTTATTGTAGTTACTATAATATATACACGGGGAACAGGACTATAAAATAAAGTGCTACCATTAAATAAATTACATAAAATATATAAATTAAAATATAGGTAAAGTGCTGTGCAAAAGTCTTATTACGTTAGTATTTTAGGTTTCTTCGAGCGTCTTGAAGACGTTGCCGCAGTTCTTCTGGATTTAGTCTGTCTCAGTTTTTTCTATTTCTTCATGTAATCACAGACAGACTCGATGATGGTGAGATCAGATCATATCGGCTGTTGTCAGACTCCTTGTGCATACACAAATCTCACTGGATTATTACAATTAATGGCAAAAGTGATGTTTGATAATGTAAACTGATATTTCCTACTGACACACTACAGCGAAATATATAAATAACTGACTTTTTTTTTTTTGGGTGAAAATACTAATGTGCCTAAGACTTTTGCACAGTACTATATATATATATATATATATATATATATATATATATATATATATATATATATATTCCCATCAGTTCCCAACTTGGATTGAGGGGATGTAAAAAATAATAATAATAATAATAATCTTGCATCTCAATAAGTGTATTGTGATTGTCAAATCATTTTAGTAACTAAACAGACTTTTAGGTTTAGTGACAACATGTTACAATGTTTACATGGTACAATTTCTGGTAAGCTAAGTTTTTTTTTATTATTGCTTGGCACAAATTTCATGATTTCAATTCAGTTCTTGTGATTTGATTCAATATTAACTCATTTGGATAAATATTAGGCACACAAGATAGGCGTTAATTTTTCTCAAGAAAAAAAAAAAAACTCAACTAATGCTGTAAACATACAGAGAGCCCTATCAGATGGTAGTATTATTTAAGGTTAAAGTTAACTCAGATTAAATACAATGCATTTTTTATTATAATAACAACTTTATTTAATGATATAGGTAAAATATAATAAATATGTAATATAGTACACATATTTAGCAAAATACTCTCTATAGCTCTTTTTTTCTAGACAACTAACGTGCTATAGCCTATTATGGTCATTAAATGGCTTTCCTGAGGTACATGTTATGTGACACAATTGTTCTGCAGCTGTTTTATTGACCCTTTCCGCGGTTGAAAAACACTGATTGATCGATATTATGTATGAGGAACATACATTTTGGTAAGTTGTACTGTCTCTTTCAACCGTGGTCATTCGTGTTTATTTACTAGTAGAGATGATCGGTTCGCGTGCCGCTTGAACTGAGGCGCTAGGGATCTGTCACGTCACATTTACAAGCGCCAAAACGGTATGGTTTGAATTTTGTAATAGAATTGACAGAATCTGAGAGCTGAGATTTTTTTTAAATATATATATATATATATATATATATATATATCATAAGTAACCTGCTCTGTCTTGTCTGTCGGTCTCTGTGTCCTCTTTGTTTCGCGATTTTTCTCTGCGTGAGCGTGAGATGTGTGGCGTGTGAAAAGTGTCAATAGCGTGAGTTGTCAGATATGCATCTGTAAAATAACGCAATCATCGACATTTTAAACAGCATATAAATCAAAACTGCCTTATGTTACTGAATGAAATGTCAACTCAGGACGAGCTATAGGACTGTGAAGCATTAGGGGTGTTGATGGACTCCGTCTGTGTTTTTATCATAGTTCTGAATCTGATCTGGAAGTAGTGTTTGACAAAAAGCTTTTTGCTCAAAAATTTTTTTTTCTGAAACTTGTCCACATTCAAGTGTTGATACAAAAGGAATGCATGAGGGGAGAATAAAACAGGTTTTTTTTTTTTTTTTTTTTAAGCAGAAGCTGTTCTTTCTTTTGACATATTGCATGTTCAGATATTCAGACAACAAAATATTTTCAGGGCCATGACATTTTTGTGAAAATGGTCGAAAACACTGGCGATGGCTGGCAACTTTTTATTTTTTTAACGCTGTAGTTAATTGTTACATAGATACATTTTTTATTTTATAAATGAACATTATAAATGAACATAAATTGATGAACAATAGTATATTTACAAATTAGCATTAGCCTAGATTTTGTTTAGTGTTAGTTTATGATGCCTAATGTATTGAATAATGTTTACAAACTGCCAAATTTCTGCATCACAGAAATGTAACATTTGGGGTTGATAAATGTTTAATTATCATAAAAATAATGTTACATTGCTATGGATGCTTGTTTACGCCACTAAATAAAAAATGTAATTGTGACATTTTTACCTCACAAACTCTTTATATCACGCAATTCTGAGAAAAAATAACGTTTTTTATTTTTATTCAGTGGCGGAAACTGAAAAACGTAATGGTAAAACAAAAAAATGGGCATTTTAAAGCAAAATATGTGTCCTTGCTTTTCATGACCTTAACATTACAGTTTGCTCATTCTGATGTAGATTTTTTCTTCTTTCATCCTTTATGGCTTTACAAAATGCTAAAATGAGAAGAAGCCCAAACACCACCCATTAAAATAATTAGGGTTAACACGAATCAACTCATAATGTTAATGCAGCAATGGTGGCTGTTAATTAAAGTCATTCTATCCAATAGAGAGAGAGAGAGAGAGAGATTAGCCCAGTGCTTTGGTAAGTAGGTTTGGCATTAATGCCTTGTGCAGGGCTTTAACACTTCTCACATATTAACTCTCATACTTCCAGTGGCTTAACCTGCATGTGTTCATACTCTGATCAGCTCTCCTCACATCTCTTCATCTCTATCCACAGTAAACGACTTCACAGTGATCAGGAAGAAGTTTAAGTGCCCGTACTGCAGTTTTTCCGCCATGCACCAGTGCATCCTGAAGAGGCACATGCGCTCGCATACGGGCGAGAGGCCGTATCCCTGTGAGATCTGCGGGAAGAAGTTCACGCGGAGGGAGCACATGAAACGCCACACGCTGGTGAGTGCAGTACCAACAGGGGGCGGCAGTGAGCGCGGAGCAACTGGAGCAAATACTAAAGTATACGCCACTAAAAGTACACGGCACTGCAGACTGATTAAGATAACGCTGTGGATGTAAATACACCTCCAAATAAAATGCTCTTTATTAAATATTACAAATTTTGAAGCACATGGTTAAACATTTAATTCGTTATTTTTTTGAAAGACTAAACAGCATATGTGCTTTTTGTAAAGATGTTTGTGTGGGAGACATTCGAGTCTCTAGTGGGCCCCTATTAAATACAAGATTCTGCCATATCCCATAAACCCCTCTTATCTCAGTTTTTCTCTGCCCTTATTGCCAGGAGTCTTTTAACACCTCCTCTCCTTTTCTCTTTCTTAAAGCCTGCATTTACTGTATCATCTCATGGGAGGCACTCATAAACATGCTTTGGCACGTTCTTGGTCTCTGTGTGGCTAAGCGACGTGCCACAGAAATTAGCTCTGGTTTTGAGCATATCAAAGGGCCTGTAATAGTGTGACATGATAACAGACAGCGCTGCTTCTGCTTAGCGCTGAAACGTTTAACACCTAAACATTGCTTAATTCATGATCCGCAGCATGATGGATCGCACCCGATATGCTACACCGCCGCATGTTGTCAACGCTTCCTTAAAATGTGGTGAAAAATTCAAAGGTCTGCATAAGAGACTGTACTTGGCTGAAATGCTTCTTTTCTCCTGTGAAGCAAGCAATGTTAGCACAGAACATGTATACATGTAACGCTGATAAAGTGAATGTACCACAGTAGAGCGCGGCATTAGCAATGTCAAGGTCTTGATTACTTTGAATCCATTGTAAGCCGCTTTGGATAAAAGCATCTTTTAAACGCCTAAATGTGTTCAAAGCACTGATCTATATAAATGACTGGATTGCTCATTGCCACTGGAAATGTTCGAGCGCCATCTTACGATTCTCTTTCTCTTAAAACATTGAGCTAAAATCACCCGATTTGCAGCGAATCACTCGCACATATCTTTGTAAGATATATGTATTAATTGATACTTCAAACGTTATCTGCAATGTTTATGGTCTTTTCGGGTAGAATAAGCGATATATAGAAATCGTTAAGATGGGTGTGTCTACATTTTTATTATGCAGGAAATATTAGGCATGAACATATATCTGGGATTATTAGCAGAAATTGAAAAGAATGTACAATAAATATTATAATACATACAATCCCGTTACTAAATTGCACTATATTATATTAAAAAGGTTTACCATCATGTCTTTAAATCCATACGCAGTCAGCGTCATTTGTCTGAATAAGTTGTGAAGCATGTATATTATTTCCTGATGTCTTTTTGTTGACCAACATCCACTTCAGACACTTGGAGATCTTGAAAATTGTTAAAAAGCCACAGGTCAGCTCAAATTCTGCGGCTTTTTACTAGCATGACAGTTTGCATATGAATTAAGTGTTATTTTTGATTATTATTGTTGAGCTAATTATTCATTTAACCAACGTTTAATGTGTTGTCTTCACTGCTTCGAAATACATGCTGTTAACAAAAACACTGTTGAATCATTTACAGTTACTGTACGAATAAAAACAGTATTATTTAACAACATAATTACATAACCACAGTGAATAACTGAACGTGACAAATTAAGTTGTGTGCGCATGCCTTGCAAAGCATAAATCTGTATTCAGATTTCAGAAGAATCATTGTGAGATTTTTGAAATATAAATGCTGAGGTGTCTTATCCGTCGCTACTGTAATGAACATGAACGTAACTTTTAATAAATTTCCGACGTGTACAAGGAGACTTCGATATAAAAACGCTGACTCGTTAGGTAATGTTTTCTCATTAAAATCAGAAGATTTCCTATTAATTCAATGGAATGGGAGGGAATACTAGGGAACACCAATATGGCTTTTTATGACGTCAATGAGCAATCCAGTCATTTATATAGATCAGTGGTTCAAAGCCATTATAAAGCGCAGATAAATTGTGGATAAAACGTACATTCTACATGAATGTGGCATGTTGCTAGGCAACTGTAAATAGCCTAATTAACTGCTGTATATTAGTGATTCCCAACCAGGGTTTCACCTAAGACGTACTGAAGCAGGTTATTGAGGTTACTGGCAAAGTTTTGTTTTGGGAACCTTTCAAAAGATTAAAATTACAACAATATATCTCAAAACAATATTAAACCAAATGCAGTTTAAAATAACAGATGAGAGGAAGCTACTTGGTGAGTCTGAATACTGTCTTTACCCACAGTAGAGATTGTTTGTAGTATAGAAGTAATATAATAATGATTTGTATGGATTTGGGGTAAAAATCCATCATTCAACCATGCATGTCACATCATGTCCGTCCACAGAGAATAGTGACTCTGGCTCTGGGCAGTGTAAAGCTGAACATTTGTTGTCACAACAAACTAAAAAAATTGACGATGGATCTTGCAAAATGGTAAAAACTAAATAACTACAATTTATTTGTCCATTGGTTCTGATGTCCTCTATCTGTGTACACCTTTGCCTCAAACTACATTCATCCACACAGAGGAGCAGAGCCAAAACACAACCAGTTACATGGTGTAGCTTTAATATTACTGATTATGCTAAATGATATCCAGTGTAAATTAAGGTAAAAGAGAAACACATATCTGATTTCTGTTGATTAAGTTCAAGTACTAAAGGAGCTGTGGGGTACAATTAAGGACAAAAAGGTTGGGAAACTATATTATTTGGTGAAAGAATTATTCTTAATATATCAAACTATTGAGCACTGGGGTGTTTTATATTGCTGTTGCTTTGGCATGTCATGTTGAGCAAAAATCTCATTAACTTGCTTGTTAACCGTACCTGTATTAACTGAACTTTGGCTGTGCATGATTAACTGTTGTGGTTGTATAAATCCAGTGTGGTCACATGCAATTTTGAATATTAACAAATATAATTTGAGTGTTTCTCGACCTCAAAATAACCTGTCGGACTCCGTTTACACGTTTTTAACACTGTCCACCTGTGAACAGGAGCATATTGCATAAACACAGCCACTTTTCAGATTCTTCTTCCTTGGTGTTTTACGCAGTTGGTATCCAAAATGTTGCCGAATTCAAATTGAACCAATTTAAGTCTCATGACTTAAAATTGTGAGTCGTGACCACTGTTGAAGAGAAAATTAGATGACTAACTTGTTTGCAACCGGCCACAGATCACCTGAGAAACATCTTAAAGGGATAGTTCACCCAAAAATTTAATTTCTTGCATTATTTACTCACCCTCAAGTCATTCCAAACCCGTAAGACTTTCACTCATCTTCAGAACACAAATGAAGATCTTTTTGAAGAAATCGGAGAGCTTTCTGTCCTTCCATTGACAACTACCACGCTGATGCTTCAAAAAGTTCATAAAGAGATCGTAAAACGAATCCATATGAATTGAGCGGTTTAGTCCAAATATCTCAAGAGACTCGATCGCTTTATATGATGAACAGATTGAATTGAACTAAACCGCTCAATTCATATGGATTAGTTTTGAAGCATCAAAGTGGTAGTTGCATAGCTGTCAATGGAGGGACAGAAAGCTCTCAGATTTCTTCAAAAAGATCTTCATTTGTGTTCGGAAGACGAACGAAAGTCTTACGGGTTTGGACCGACATGAGGGTGAGTAAATGATGACAGAATTTTCATTTTTGGGGGAACTATCCCTTTAATTCCAGGCTCAAACAGGGTCACTGTAAAGGCCTGTTCACACCGGGACGAATTTCGCGCGCGATATTCGCCGACGTTTAACGCCTCGTGACTAAACAAAGGGCGCCAATGTGAGTGTGCACACCGGCGCGGAAAACGGCACGCGTAAAAGCGTCATTTTTTAAAAAACGCCTTGGGTTCGTTTTTTTGGTTTGACGCGCCGTGTCAAAAACTATCCGACCAATGAGATTGGCGCTTTTGTTCACGTGTCTGGAGCTTCTGAAGTTACAGTAAAACACAACTTGGGGGCGCTCAAACACAAAACGGTCTTGCCGAGCACACATACCTAACGGCGAAGAGGATATACACCAAGTAGCGTCTGCACTGCCGGGAAGAAATACGACGAGGAAGATGCAAGGCAAGATGAATGTAGAGCTGCTGGTCTCGTTGGTGTCGAACTATAGAACTATATGACAAACGCGTCAGCGACTACAAAAATCTTGATAAAAGAGAACTGTTATGGAGTGGTTTCTGTTTTACATTAAGCGCCATCTAATGTCAGGGAATGAATTTGCATGTTCACTCGGCTCATCGTCAGCGAGAATCGCTTGGGTGTGAACACAAAAAACGCGTTGAAAAACGCTGGCGAATAACGCACGCCGATATTCGTCCCGGTGTGTAGGGCCCTTAAGCCTCTCGTATCTTATAGCCTTAATTGTACTATGGTGTTATAATGGTTTTGCCACAGTACTTTTTTGTAAAAGACATGAATTGCTGTCTCTCAACAATGCGTTGTCACTCTTTCTCAGGTGCACAGTAAGGACAAGAAGTACGTGTGTAAAGTATGCAGTCGCGTCTTCATGTCGGCCGCCAGCGTGGGCATCAAACATGGCTCTCGACGTCACGGCGTCTGCGCAGACTGCTCGGGTCGAGGCATGGCTGCCCTGCTGGACCAGAACGGCGAGGACGGCTCCCCAGAAGAGGAACTCTTGTATCCCGGGGACCACCGTTTCCCTGATGACACCGCCGACGGAGACGGGGAAGAGGAGATGATGGTGGAGGCCGAGCTGATGGGAGAAGGTGAAGGCGAGGAGGAGAACGGGAAATGGCGAGCCGGCTCAGGGATGTCGCAGCGAGACGACAGAGCAATAGACGATGGCAAAGAGGAAAGTGACTCGGCTCTGGAAGGAGACGCCAGAGCGGGAAGCGAGAAAGACTTCAGTTGGATCTCCTAGTCCAATGCCTGAATCCTATTCCAAGGTCGACCACCTGTTCCTGTAAGGAGATATGCTTAAGGTGAGGCACTCGGATCTCAGTATGTGGTTGGAGCCGGATACAGAGAGATCCTTGAGATGCCCACAGGGCTGCCAAAGGAGAGACAATGGAGAGTCTTCTCGCCCCGACTCCATGTGCTTCTGACCCAGGCTTCAGTTTGTCTCCTTTCTTCCTTGAGGACCAAACGGGTTTCTGTGTATGTGTTTGCTATTTCTTCAGACAAAAGAGATTGTGTTGTCTTGGGAGATTGTCCAAAATCAGTACCATGCTTCGATGGGTCAGACAGAAAAAGTGTACGAAAGATGTGCTCTTGCCATATAGTCAGCTGCCACCAGGGGGCGCTGGCGAATCTATTGCGCAGCAGTTCACGTCAGAAGACTTGCACCAGTTTTTCGGCACATTGTTGTTTTCTGCGAAGAGAAACTGCAACAGACTTGCACTTTAAACGTTGACTAGATTCCTATTGATTCCCTGTTTCTGTGGTTTACATTTTTATTCCAATTTACATAGATGAATATGGTGACCGCACCTACCTTTAAGGATACGCAGTATGTCCTTATGACTGTTATATATGAACATTTGTGCTAGGTTTGCTAATTATTATGTATGCCTTGTAATGTTTTATTTGGTTGCAATTTTCATTCCTAAACATTTATATCAAGGGGGAAATCATGTATATAGATACATATAAGTGAGATGTTGATTTTGTGTTTTCGACAAAGAACGCTTGTGGGGAAGGTGGGTGAACACTATGCAGAAACGAATCTTTCTAGTTCTCAACAATCTTTATTCTCTCTATTATGGGAGAGAAAACGAGTCTTCAGCAATGGCAAAGGAGAGAGACCGGAGGAGAGAGAGTATATAATATAATATTTCCTCATTATTTGCATTCCATAGTGGACACAGTCAGGGATGGGTTTGGTTTTATACAGAAGGTTTCCAGTGTGGCGTGTTTATAAGACAAAAACAAAAAACAAAACCTGTATGCAAATGTGTGTATTTTGTAGGTTTGGTGTGTGGGGGGTGTTTCACATCATTCAAAAGCCTTTACTGAAGCGCTTTCAGACTCTCTCCTCTCGTCCCTCTTTTTACGTATTTCGCGTTTCCTCGCAGCCTTGCCATTGTACTGTACTGAGTCTGCCTCTGAAATCTTAAAGCCGTGTGATGTGACGGAGATATCATGCCTTCCCACTAAATATTTATTGCTCTAACTTCTGGAATATTCAGAAATATGCATCGATTTCTTAATCAGTGAACCACAGCTTTCTTTTGTTGTCAGTCCATTCGAAATGACGAAACACAAAGACGCACCCTGGGGATTGATGTGTGCTGTAGTGAAATTGCTGTTCACTTATTGGGATTAAATGGTTATTTATTTAGTTTGTGTGTGAGAGAGAGAGAGATTGTCTAGTCTTTTTACACATCTTTACCATTCTGTTTGACACTTTGTGTGTGTGTGTCCGTGTGCGTGTAGGACCGGGTTCATGAATGTCTTTTTATTCATTGTTTTAACAATCTGTGCCAGAATCTTTGACAATGGGAATAAAACGCTTTATTATGCTTTACTTGTTATGATTAACAAATTTTAATTATTATGGTTACTGTTGATATTGTTGTAATTCTTATTGTTATTATCATTATAATTATTGTTATTATTATTATTAAGTGCTGGAGGCTAAGCTTTATTATCTGTTTCATTTTTACATTTCCTTTCTTGAAAAACAGTGTAAAACTTTCCAATCTTGCCTTTCTATGGACAGCAAGCCATGTGGCTTTCAGAAGTAATTATATTGTGCCAGTTCCATGCATTTCTGAGTGATATTTGAGAACATTTTTTTGTTTTTTTCACATTTTATTTTTGAAGGATGATCCTTCTGAGAGCTTAACTTAAGTGTTGACAGAAAGGTATATACAGCAGCACACGCTTCTATATTACTAACGTACACTAAGTAATGAATATTATACCAAAAAATAATAATCCGGTATACTTTGTATACATTTAGTGCTTTTGTTTCGATTTGGTGTACAGGTGCAAAGCTTTGATCAAACAGTGATTTGCTTGGTTGATTCCATTTTTTTTCCCCCCTCTACTTTGAGAAAGCACAGATTATGGTGTTGTGTTATGAAGAGCCACTTGAAAGTACATTTTTAAAGAAGAATCGCAGCTTTAATTCTGTTGCCCTTGGAAACATGCTCGAGTTTTAATGAATGTGCTCTACTGTATGCCATCGCCCTGTATCTGAATTTAGAAGGCTGGCCACTGTCATGTGGAATTATGGGAAATGTATGCTTGGCAAAGAGTATTTGTGCAAGCTTTAGACCTCAAATGTCACTGGTCTAAGTGCCAGGCACAGTTGCTATCCAAATCCCTCCAAACGATTGGACATTTAGCTTTTTTCCTGTTTGTTTAATTTATTGTGTTCTTTACCTTTAATTGAAATAAAATCTGTTGGAATTTAAAGAGAAAATGGATCACATTATTTGAATCCATCACCAATTCAGCTTTTATACTTCTCGGTGATTCACAATCAGGGAACTTCTACAGGTTGAATACTAAAACAAAAAGGCCTCTATGAAAAGGCCTGTACAAGTGTGTTATTTTTTGTGAATGCATGCAAAAATAGGTTTTGCCCATGCTTACCATTTTTTAAAGATTACAGATTCTGCCAATATTGGTGCACAATATGGTGTTTCTGGCTTTGTGTTCATGTTTGGTTTAGCTGTCCTTCCGTTAAACCAAATCTTCTTGCTACAACCTAACAATAAGCCCCTTTTCAACACTGCAGAATTATTACAACTACAATACACATTGATGTATAATTAGTGTAGGTGGGAGAAAATTCTACATGGGAATTATGGTAATTGCTCAAACCATGTTGAGCGTCATTAATGTAAGAAAAAAAAATGAAACTGCTACAAGGGTCAAATGCAGATACTATATTTTCATACACATAAACATCATTATTTGTTAATATGTTGCATGTTATTGAAGAGACAGGAAAAACGATGCCATTGAAAGATTGTTTCTAGGATTATTACTATTCATTGATTTAAAGTTTGTAAAAGTACAGAAGAACAAGGATATCATGTCAGTTTATATAATCTTTGTGGGCATAAATAAACAATTTAAGCTGTTTCCATTAGTATATTTATAGCTAACCTTCAAAAAATGTTATTAGTCTTTGTTGGTCTTGATCTGTGTAACAAATGATACAGTATTAATAGATTTAGAATATACTGAATGCCATCTATAAAGGGATCACCAAGAATATTATAATATGTAACACTTTAATGGGATGCCTTGTTTTCCTGGTGTAATATTATAAAATGAGTGGATATTGTGATTATGCAATATTTGTATTTTAAAGTGACTGTCAACCCACAATTATTTAAAATTTTTGATTTTTGAAACTCTCTCAATGTCAATATGCAATTTTAGCTTTCCAAACATTTCCAACAAACTACACTTGCTCAAGTATTTTTCCTCTCCAACGCTAGACGACACTAATGTTTGTGGAGTCTTTCCATCCTACATCAGCCTGCTTTTCCTGACCGCCTGACTGTTGTGTTCAACATCAGACAGATTTTATTTCTGTCCTCATAGAACTGTGGAGGATTAGGGGTCAAATCAAATCAAATCTATATATTTCTACTGCTGATGGTACGCAGCTTTTTAACACATGGAACAGGCCTGTTTTACCGGCCTTTCAAACAGCCAGGTTTACAATGTCTATTTTTCTTTGGTCATCCTGTAATTCCAGTTAAATAAAATGTTTGTAGCTGAAGTTAGCGTCTGAGCCACCGGGGCCGCTTGACTGGCATGTCCACCTGCTGCTGTTTTTCTCCACCCTACTCTCTCTCTCTCTCTCTCTCTCTCTCTCTCTCTCTCTCTCTAGTGTCTGTCATGTTGAAATTCAAGGGACGGACCAGCTGACTCAAGTTGCTGAAAAAAGTCTATGTCTGTATCTCCTCACTTGTTCCATAAATACCATCCCCTCTGTTGAATGGAGGTTATTTTAGATCGTACATGCGGCATAAGGCCTTGAGTCCTGCCACGACGCTCGCTGCGCTTCAAAACCAGTGGCTTTAGTTGAGTTCTTGAAAACACTAAGGTGGACATGTCTGAGCACACGGATCAGGAGTCATACACAGAGGAGATCGATGAGGACGAGATTCTGGCCGGCCTCTCGGCAGAGGAGCTCAAACAGCTCCAGAGTGAGATGGACGACATTGCTCCTGACGAGAGAGTGCCGCTGGGAATGAGGCAGAGAGACGCTTCTCATGAGACGACAGTCCGAGGTATTTTGTTGTTAATATATTCAGCCGTTTGTTGGCATTAATCTTGAAAAAAGATAGGTGATCTTTGTAAAAAACTCTGAGGTGCTGAAAGAAAATGAGTTTAACACTCAGCCTACTCCATCTCTAACTAACTCCCAGTAGACCAGTGCTAAATCTGGTGGTAGTATCGCACTGTAGTTTTAAGTAATGGCGCTTTAAAATATATTTAAGAAATATCAAGCTCGCATTCGTGGTGTTGTACTGAACATATTAGCTGTCCTGACATTCAGTACAAGATGTGTAATATCACTTAAAGGGATAGTTATTACAATTTTCAGACAAAAGTTTTGTATATTTTTATTCCCTTGATTGTCTGACTAATATCAGGCAGGGAGAGTGATTGAGAAACCTGTTTTGGTGATGCCAGTGGCACAGAAATTACTCAGCTATTTAACAGCAAACATAAGGTATTTGTGCCCGATATCCAGCTTTCATTGGTTTAACACAACATAGTCACATTTATTTTTAAGAAAACAAGTAAATTCTAAGTTGAACTTTTTTTAACGATTATTTTACGGTGTATATTTTTTTCTATTTCAGATTGCAGCGAGCCCCAGTCAGAAGAAGAGATCGATGAGGATGAGATTCTGGCAGGCCTCTCGACAGAGGAGCTCAAACAGCTCCAGAGTGAGATGGAAGAGATCGCTCCTGACGAGAGAGTGCCAGTGGGAATGAGGCAGAGAGACCAAACTGACAAACCACCCACTGGATCATTTGATCACAGATCACTGGTGGAATATATGTACTGGGAGAAAGAGTCCAAACGCATGCTGGAGGAGGAGAGAGTTCCCACAACTCTATTACCCAGTCAGGTAAGATAAGTTATTGTTTGCGTTGTTTACATTCAGAGCATGTCATGTCATAGAAACTGTTTTGCTGAAGTGCTTCGAACTCTGATTATTAATCATCAAATTTAACTATTTATAACTGCTGCAACCAGGAGGCCAAAAATACCACAACAACAAATGCTTTGAAACAGCAACTGTGCTGTAAACAGGACATTCTATTTTTAGGCTTTGAGTAAGTTGCTGGAGATTAAATGTTTCATAATTTGTAGTCTTTAAAAGTTGTTCAACTCTTCAGATTTGACCCTTCTGTCCATTTGTCATCATCAGAAGAAAACCGATGAGGAGCTTGAAGCAAAAGAAGAAGATAAAGTTGAAGAGGTGGAATATGTCTATGAGGAGATTGTTGAGGAGGTTGAGGGAGGAGAGGGAGATGTTGTTGTTGATGAAGTGATTGAAGAAGTGATAATGGAGGTTGAAGAAGAGGACAAAGCAAGCAAGCAGCCTGTCGAGATAGAACTTGATGCCACCGACCCCATAGTGACCTCAGAAGATGGTTTACAGCCGCCTCCAGAGGTTGCAGATACAAAAGTTGAAGCAAAGACAGAACAATCAGAACTTAATGAGACAGAATCTAAAGCGAATGAGGAGACGAAAGCTGATTCCACCAAGTCTGAACCTGCTCCCTCTTCATATGAGAACTGGGTTCCCGAGAAAGAGGAAAGGGTCATATCCAAGCTGAAGATCCCGAAACTTGCCCTAGGTGGAAGTACTTTTGTTAAAAAGACCGCAAGACCTTCTGGGAATGAAACGAATTTGGAGACCACTTTGGATAAGATCCACAACAACAACCCCTCTGTCACAGATGTCAATCTCAACAACATTGAAAACATTCCCAAAGTAATGCTCCTTGATTACGTCAATGCTCTCAAGAAGAACAGACACGTTAAGACCTTCAGCATCGCAAACACCGGTGCAGACGAAAACGTGGCATTCGCTCTGGCTAACATGCTCAGAGAGAACAGAAGCATCACCACACTAAATATCGAATCCAATTTCATCACAGGAAAAGGGATTGTGGCAATAATACGTTGCCTTCAGTTCAATGAGACACTTACTGAGCTCCGCTTCCACAACCAAAGGCACATGTTAGGACACCATGCAGAAATGGAAGTGTCTCGTCTCCTCAAGGCTAACAACACTCTTCTGAAGATGGGCTACCACTTTGAACTCCCTGGGCCTCGGATGGTGGTCACCAATCTCCTAACCAGAAACTTGGACCGTCAGCGACAGCAGAGAATGGAGGAGCAGAAGCTCCAGCAGATGAAAGAGCATAGGAAGGTCATGGAGATGTATGAGAACTCCCTCAACTTGCCCCCTGGCATGTTGGAAATGCTAGGAGGCTACATACCGTTGTCCCTACTGCAAGGCTCTCAAGATGGGGCTGAGGAGAGTCCTGAAGGTTCTCCTGAACCTTCACCACAACCAAGTCCTCCTCAGCAGCTCCGCAAGACTCAATATCTTGACCAACAACAGCATCCTCGAAGTTCAGACACAGGAAACCCCTTAAAGGAAGTACAACTGAAAAAGACTCCAAAACGAAGGGATCCACTTCTGGAACTGAACCAAAGGGATGAGAGGAAAGAGGGAAGAGCTAATGTTCAGCTGAGGAGTGTTCCTAAACAAAGAAGCACGGCAAGAGAAGGACCTGCAGATGAGAGAGCCAACCTAAAAGATATGATAAAGACTCTAAAGCCGGTTCCTCGAAGGCGACAGCCACCTAAAGTGGACCCAACACCTCGGGATCAGTTGCTCAGCGAGATTCGACAGAGCAACGTGGCTTATCTCAAAGCGGTATGTAGTGTTGAAGTCTCTCAAGTTAACAATTAGTTGCTGTGTGCACAAACTAGAGTGGGGGCCATTGTCAGGGAGGGACAACTGGGAACTGTTGTTCTTTTAACAATGGGGGCACACTAAGGTCTTCTATGGCAGTGGTTCTCAACTGGTCTTGCTTCAGGACTCCGATCAAGGGGAAAGTCAACACAGTACAAAAATGTCCGTAAAAATCAAACAATATGTACAGTATTAACGTTTCTTTGTTTATGTATTAATGTTACTATGAACTACACAAGCCTACATGCATACAAAATTAATAACAAGGCATCGTCTGAATTAGCGATGCCAATTTACATAAATTCCCATAATCTAATGTTGTTTAAATTAACAATCGGTTAATCGATAACCAATCTCTTAAATCCAAAGCGGGCAGAGGGGGTGCAACTAAGTTATCACATTGGACGTGATAACCACTTGCTTAACCAACACAAAATAGCTGTCGTTTTAAAGCGTAGAAGCTTGGTTTTACAATTAGATGTGCTCTATTTTCATAGAGTGAAAAAATAACTGCTTTACATGAAAATGTGATCTGTAAAATCATTGTATATAGGCTAACTTGTGTCATGTATCATTGAAAGGTCTCAACAAGCAATACAACAAACGTATTTGTTTCAGTTGGACCAAACTATACCAAGTATTGTATGAAATAGCGCCACTGCCGCATGTGTAAACAGTATCCATATGATGCCATGTATATATTTTGCGCCAGGTTTTTGTTTGTACCTTCACGAAACATTAGTAAACCATAGTAGATTGTATATCTTTATTTGAAACAGATGGTCTCAAGCGAGCCCAAACACAACATAAGACACTGCATAGATCCCAGAGTGGCATGACAGGCTGCTTGGCTAAAGCTATAGAACTTCCAGGATTGGATCATGTTGCAATTATAATGCAGTGTTTTCCAACGTCATTTGAACGTTCAACCAATGGAAACTGGATTTCGGGGGTGGTGGGTGGGTATAGTGGATAGGGAAGATGTGTAGAGACCAATCTGACACTGTTTTACAGCTAGAGTGTGCTTGGATTGGTTTGATCGCTCAGACTGACAGGTTTTTATTTATCGTGCGCCATAGAATAGGAGCGCACAGCTGAAACAGAGCTGGAAAACCATTACTCATCCACCAGGATCTTATTACTTGTTTATTCTATGTACTTTTATTGTGGCGTTTACACAAGTAAGTAATTATTTTGTTCAGTAAAATCACTTCCAAGGGTTATTTGACTCTTGTTTAATTAGGAGCCAGATTTACTTACAGCTTGCACCATGCAAACCCTCTATTGGCGGCAAAAAACTACTCTCAGGATTTCTTAAAGACACGCAGTGAAAAATTTGCGGTGAAAAAGAATGGACGGTTATTTTTGTGGCTGACCTTATTGCATATGCATTTGTAGGAGTTTCCCTTTCAGATGCAAAATTTATGGGAGGAGAGTTTTTAATTAAACAAATCAAGGTGATTTACTAAGGTTTGCGCTCGTCAATTTACTGGTATTTGCGCCATTATTTAACGGGCCAAAAAAAGCATGTCTTAAACCAGACGCTAATTTGCGCTGCTCTTGGTAGATTGCATTGGTCATTATGGAAATGATCCGGCTGAATCTTGTGTTCTTTAATTTATGTGTCGTCAGTAGATCACGCGCAGAACTTTCCACTCCCATCGGAGCTTTTGTGGGATTGCGCTCTCACGCTAATTTGCCATGTTTAGTAAATCAGGCCCTAAGTGTGTTCGACTTGACATCGCGCAGACGGATTGGTGTGTGACATCAAAGTACAGCAAGAGCGATTAGAGAGCAGATGCGTCCCTGTGTGTCTGTTGTACGTGTTTTGCCCATGAGCCACACACACCTCAAAATTACACAATCTAATGATGACCTTCGACCATCGATAAGTTATCGATTAAATAATTATCGACAATTAATCGATCTTCGATTAATCGTTAGCGTCCCTAGTCTGAATCTAGAAAAATTTATAATTTTGTAAACTATATTGTTTTAATAATTTTTTTAGCTATTTTAAGGTAATTTCAAGGTATTTTCTTTTCCCTTGTGTAGTTTTTGCATTTGACTGGCTTCTATGAAGTCTATGCTTCTATGAAACAGTCTGTAGCTTCTATGAAACATGATTTCTTCTTTTTAAAAGCTGACTTGCCATTAATTTTTCCATGCTAACTTTGCATTTAGCATAGTTTTTACACAGCAGTATATGAGAACAGAACAGCAAAACACACTAAACTATCAATTGAGAAGCACTGCTTTATGGTTCGGCATAGATTACTCATTGTGCGTCTGTCCCTGACCCCCAAGAATTTGAATGGCCGTGCTAGTGTGAGCAAAAAAATAAAAATAAAAAATACATTTTAGATTTTTTAAAGTAGAGACTTGCTGCCACCTACTGGCGGTTTTTGTTTCCCATTTTAAAAGTAGGCCTATTATTTATTTATTTTTTCAACTTTTTATATTTCTATAATCAGTTTTATATTCAAAACATTAAGCTCATAACATTATTGATGCGATTTTAATTGCAGCGTAAATGCATTAATGCCACATCTTAATATCATTTCATGCAGCTTCTGTGCTATACTGTGCAGAGCTAAGATGGATTTTGTGTTTACACTGATTTCATTTGATTAGTAACAATAGCCAGACTTTTCTATGATATCATGACAACCCCATTGAGGAGAGTTGTTTCCTTTTACACAGACATATCTTTGTTATTTTATTTACTTTGATATTGTGATGCCAACTGAAAAGCTGTCAGTGATCTTGAAATGTACTGATGGGCCAAGAAAGTAGTACCAGTGTTGTGTTAATATCATTTCAAAAGAGCTTACGTTTGTTTCACACCCACAGGTACCTCTTCCAAAAATCCTGGAGTCAAGCGAAACCAGTCTGTTCTGAGCCACACTCATGACTTCAGAGAGAGAGAGACCACACAGAGGGACAGGGCAGGCCAACATCACACAGATCATGGAAACGGGGAAGTTCATGTGGCCAAATGATTCCATGGTGCTCCTCAAGTAATGGAGAGAGTAGTGTTACGTAATAAGAGACAGAAGTTGCATAATAATAAGCCACACCACGGTGGGCACTTTCATGATGTCCTGAACTGTAAAAGTCAACATGCACACCTATTTATATTAACCCCATCTCTAAATGTCTGAATGTTTTTTGGCTACACATAATGCACATGGTAAAAGTATTCTTTTGCTTGTCTGAAATTGTGTTCATGTATTTATAGTGTTAATAAACATAACAGTGTATATGTCACTCTGGACTTTTTCTTAATTATGTTTTTCTAGTGACTGTTATTAAGATAATTATGTAAATGCAGTAACGTTTTTTTGTTTTCAGTAAGCGCTTTTTTTCTCAGTTACATTCCTCTTCCTACACAAGGGGCAGCCAATTAATGTTTGATCTCAAACTAATTTATGAAAAAATATTGCATTAAGCAAAAATACATTTGATCTTTAACCAAAGCTACAGTCAAGAAGATAAAGTCTAGCTAAATTCGACTTCTACATCAGTAATGATTATTTAATACAGTTTAAACAACATAGCAAAGTACATAAACAACTTATTATGGTAGGCCCTGTTATTATAGGCCAGGCTTAATATGCACACTTAATTTTAAACAATATAGTAAATAGGGTTGCAAAATTATGGGAATTTTCAAAGATGGAAACTTTCCATGGGAATTAATGGGAATTTAAGGGAATTAACAGGAATTTATGGGAATAAACGGGAATAAACTGGGAATTTTCAAAGTTGAGGGTTGGCTCTTCATAGGGAACTTAAATATAGTTGAGGAAAGTATATTTTAGAATAATCTTGACTAAAACAAACAGATGCCATTCAAATACACTTGAATATCCATGCCATTCCTCAATCACATGCACATAGCACACTGCTTACTGCACTACTGAGACCACACCCCCTACTAGCACTGTGCATGCCGCCATCACATGTACAGAAGCCCAAAGCACAAGACTATTGAAGGCACACATTTGAGCCTGTGGACTAAACAAAGTTTTGATGATATTATGGGGAAATATATTTATTAAATGTTTAAATTGCAAATATCACATACAAATGTATTTATCTAGTAGATAGCAAGCTGATAAGTTAGATGCTAAATAAGCTAGCATAACTTTATTTACCACATAACTAAGTAGGGCTGGGCGGTATGACGGTATAATATCGTTACTGCAGAAGAAAATGTCAACCGTAACAGATTTTTTTATTCTGTGTATACCGCGACATGTAAATAAGTAGGCGTGGTTAACTCGCGTGCAGCGTGCGTGAGACTGAGACACTGATATTTGTCAAAGAAACATGAAGAAAGACCAAGAAGATCCACAAAAGGAATTACGTTTTCAAAATTAACATGATATTTTCGAGGGGGAAGGCGCAGAAGTCAACTAGAGCAGTGCAGCACACTGAAAGTTTAGAGAGACGCACATGCTCGCAACGGGGCTTACTTGACAACAAGTTCATATATCAATATTCTAACGAATAGAAATAACCTTAAATAATGTATCTATCCGTCTTTTATGTGTACAGTTACTTTCAGAGTGGACGCGCAAGCGGTTGCCGTGGTAATGAATATTTCCAAAATTCCCCAGCTTAACTTCCCATGGAAATTTACCGGAAACTTTCCGGAAATTTACCGGAAATTTTCCGCCCCTTTGCAACCCTAATAGTAAATCCATATCTTTATCCACCAAAGGGTTCTTAACCTGAGAAAGATTGAAATCATCTGCATTAACATGATTAAGCAAATCTAAAAAACAGTTCTCAGGCAACGACCCGGAGTCAGTCTGGACAGGTCTGAGGAACATCACCATGTACAAGACACCACCCCACGATCTGTGGAGAAACAACACCTGGCTGAGGATCTGAATATGTTTTACCGCCGATTTGAAAAGCCCAGTCTCATACCTCACACTGCACTTCACACATACACCAACACCTCCTGCAACCCTGCGCTTAAAGGACAAGTTCGGTATTTTACACTTAAAGCCCTGTTTACAGATCGTTTCTGATGAAATAGAACGGTTAAGATTAAAATTTGGACACATGCTGCTGTCCCGAGAATTTTAGGTTTATTTCGCTTTCCCCAAAACCTCTAGAATGGGTGTATAGGTGCACTGGAACAATCTTTCATAAAACGCATTAAACTTTCGTTTACAAAGACGTGAAACTCACCGAGTGGTCAGGGGTGTTCACTGATATGCTCACACAAAAATCGCTGCAAAAGATGCTTTCCAACAGGTTTTATCGTAGTTTTTGTCCAACTCCATTGACTTGTATTGAATGTGCTGTGTGAGGTACGGTATTACTCCGCCGCTTCTTCTTCTGCTTCTTCTGTGTATTCAATCAAATGCCAGCAGTTTGCTTGCAATTGGCAAAGGTGCATTATCGCCACCAACTGGGCTGGAGTGTCTATTATTCAAGCTCTCAACGGAAGAAGTTCGGGTGTGAGACGTTTGGAAAAATAGATCCACAGTTTTACATCGAATGGTAAAACACCTGTTGGAAAGCATCTTTTGCAGCGATTTTTATGTGAGCATATCAGTGAACACCCCTGACCACTCGGTGAGTTTCACGTCTTTGTAAACGAAAGTTTAATGCGTTTTATGAAGGATTGTTCGAGTGCACCTATACACCCATTCTAGAGGTTTTGGGGAAAGCGAAAGAAACCTAAAATTCTCGGGACAGCAGCATTTGTCCAAATTTTAATCTTAACCATTCTATTTCATCAGAAACGATCTGTAAACAGGGCTTTAAGTGTAAAATACCGAACTTACCCTTTAAGGTCTGTGTGGAGGACGTGAGCAGAGTTTTCAAAAAACACTTCACCCTCCCTGTATAAAAGTCTGCACTGCTGACGAACTGGCCCCAGTCTTCACACAGATCTTCAACAGATCACTGGAGCAGTGTGACATTCCCCGCTGCTTCAAACGCTCCACTATCATTCCAGTCCCCCCAAAAAACAAAATCACTAGACTTAATGACTGTCGCTCTTATGTCGGTGGTCATGACGTCATTTAAGAGACTGGTGTTGGACTACCTGAAGGACTGGTGCTCCTCAGGGTTGTGTCCTCTCCCCACTGCTCTTCTAACTGAACACAACTGGCTGCATCTCTAAAGACCCCTCAGTCAAGCTCCTGAAGTCTGCAGACGACACCATCTGCCTCATCCAGGATGATGAAGAGTCTGCATAGAGACAAGAGGATCTGAACACACTGAAAACAGTGGAGATGATCGTGGACTTCAGGAGAAACACCCCAGCACTCCCCCACTCACCATCATGAGCGGCACCGAGGAGCAGTGGAGTCATTCAAGTTCCTGGCCAACACCATCTCTCAGGACCTGAAGTGGGACACTCACATTGACTCCATTGTGAAAAAGGCCCATCAGAGACTGAACTTCCTTCACCAGCTGAGCCACCGGAGCTGCGGACACAGTTCTACTCAGCCGTCCTGTGTTCATCTATAACCGTCTGTTGTGCTTCAGACACCAAATCAGACATCAGGAGACTACAACGGACAGTCAGGACGGTTGAGAGGATTATTGGTGCCCCCCTGCCCACCCTCCAGGACCTGTACTCTTCCAGAGTGAGGAAAAAGGCTAATAAAATCACTTTGGACCCCACACACCCAGCCCACTCTCTCTTTGAGCTTTTGTCCACTGGCCAGCGCTACAGAGCAGAAGCACAACAGTTTTTCCCCTCATAGTCACTCTGAACAGTTAAAACTCTCATAACTACACATCGTCTATCATAACTGTCCATTTGTACAAAACAGATAGGCTATATTCTTTGTTTCTATTACTGTACTATATTCCATTATTTACATTTTGTTGTCTTTATAATATTGTGTTGTGTTTCATTTTTATTGTGTAACTATGTATATCTGCACTATGTCTGTACTTTCCTTCAGCACTGTAACCTTGTGTCACCAAGACAAATTCCTTGTGCGTGTATGTAAACATTTGGCAATAATTATTGCTCTCTCCAATAATTTTGCCAATTCCACTTTCAGAATTAGAATCAGAAAAAGCTTTAAAGCTGTTTCTGATTCTAATTCTGAAAGTGGGATAGGCAAAATTATTACATTGCTGCCCTCTGGTGGACCACACAGTTCAAGTCTCATCCTATTTAAATATATATATATATATATATATATATATATATATATATATATATATATATATATATATATATATATATATATATATATATATATAAAATACATAATTATAATTATAAATATATATATACAGGTGCTGGTCATAAAATTAGAATATCATCAAAAAGTTGATTTATTTCAGTAATTCTGTTAAAAAAGTGAAACTTGTATATTATATAGACTCATTACATGCAAAGTGAGATATCTCAAGCCTTTATTTGTTATAATTTTGATGATTATGGCTTACAGCTTATGAAAACCACAAAATCAAAATCTCAGAAAATTAGAATATTACATGAAATCAGACAGTAATTATTACACAGTAATCCCATGGTCATTGAACCAGGTTTTGGTTATTATGGCAATGTGGGCAGGTGCAAATCCTGCTGGAAAATGAAGTCAGCATCTCCATAAAGCTTGTCTGCTGAAGGAAGCATGAAGTGCTCTGGAAATGTCCTGGTGGACGGCTGCGTTGAGAGGACAGCACAGTGGACCGACACCAGCCGATGACATGGCTCCCCAAACCAACACAGACTGTGGAAACTTCACACTGGACTTCAAGCATCTTGGATTGTGTGCCTCTCCATTCTTCCTCCAGACTCTGGGACCTTGGTTTCCAAATGAGATGCAAAATTTGCTCTCATCAGAAAAGAGGACTTTGGTCCACTGTGCTTTATTAAATCCAGAGTCAACGCAGCCGTCTACCAGGACATTTCCAGAGCACTTCATGCTTCCTTCATTTTCCAGCAGGATTTGCACCTGCCCACACTGCCAAAATAACCAAAACCTGGTTCAATGACCATGGGATTACTGTGTAATAATTACTGTGTGATTTCATGTAATATTCTAATTTCTGAGATTTTGATTTTGTGGTTTTCATAAGCTGTAAGCCATAATCATCAAAATTATAACAAATAAAGGCTTGAGATATCTCACTTTGCATGTAATGAGTCTATATAATATAAAAGTTTCACTTTTTTAACGGAATTACTGAAATATTATCAACTTTTTGATGATATTCTAATTTTATGACCAGCACCTGTATATATATATATTTAGGTATATTAGACATGAACAAGATGTTAGCTTGATAGAAAAGTTTATCTGACTGTCAGTAAATTATTCAACCACCCACTAGACCACATAGTGATCGCACGGTTTTACATCAAGGCCTGTATTTAGTTTTCAATAACTTGGGCGGCCCCAGTCACAGGATGAAGTGGGGTAGATGCCAATATTCACAAACACCACAATGCGTAAAATGAGGGAAAAGTAGGCTATGCCAAACCTTGTGCCGTCTCCGGCTGTGGGGAAAAGCCTCTCGTCTGTCGCGCTGTACATCCTTCTGGAGGAGCCCGAAAACTAGGCCGCTCGTTTTTAACAAGGACCCCGGTTATGTCAGTATGATTTAAACAGTTTGTGCGACACATTTGAATGAGGATTGTTTTAATATGTCGCAATGTAATGAGCTTTACAAAGAGGCTGTTATTGAAGAATGGAGCAGTGAAACTATATTGTAGTTGACGGCAAACCAGAAGTTCATCAAAATTAGCGCGGCATAGCGAGAAAACTCTTCACGTGTTACTTAAAAGAGTGTTTAGACAGGAATCTTAAAGGCGCCACAACATTATTTTTTTTATTATTATTTATTTGCTTTTAGTCCGTGTGTTTCCATTTAAGGTCACCTGTAAGTTAGCATACTCCATAGTTTGAAAAAGTGTAGTTCAAAGGAAAATTGACTCAGTGGTGTTTACACGACAACGTTGAACAAAACAAAAGTTTTCCTTTGCGTTTTTTTTTTTTTTTCATACAGACGCCAACGTTGTCAACGAAAACGAAAAAAAGCACTGTATTATTAATAGCAGACCAGTAGTTGTCGAAGTCACTGTAAAGAAACACTACTAGCCTATTGACTGAACACGATTACACATGCGCATGGCATCACCGTTTTCACAAATTTGCATTTTTGTAGTTTACACAGAGACAATAGCGTCTGAACATTTCAAAAACTTGCACTTTGAATCCTGTTTTAAAAGTTTGCGTTTTCAGGCCCCCAAAACACCATTATCGTGTAAATGAACGGCCAAAACGCATAAAAAGATTTCTGTTTTAGTTGAAAACAGTGTCCTGTAAATTGATTTTGTTGTCCTATCATTTACAACCAACCATCAAGCAGCAACTCATGGTTCATGGCTGGGATAATATCCTGTTTTTACTTGCTCCTCAGATTACAGAGGTAAAAAGGACATTTCTTGCTTTGAATGAAATGAACTATTCTTAGAAGCCATAACTTTCACATCAATCAAAAAAAAAAAAACTTTTGCCAGGATAATGACACCACCACATAGGATGTTTACTCTCCAATTTTATTGACAAATCTCAAGTAATCTCAACATTGTGAACCACTTTTACAAGGTCACTTTCCTGTTTTCTGAAAATAAAATTATGAGCATCAGAGCATATAAACACTGTAAACCGATTTGAAACCTATAAGATGGGTGTGAACAGACAGATGTGAGTTAAGAGTCTGATGAGGAGTCTTTGACGTCTGTGCTCTCCGTGGCCTCGCTGACCTCACTCATTTCTTTACTCTCTCCTCCGCTGTCTCCATCTCCATCCTGCACCGTCAGCTTCTCCACCAGGCCAGTCACAGATGTGTCCTGAGATGCCGGAGCCTCTGAGCCCCACAGGCGAACACCTGGTTTCTGCAACTGCACAACAGGAAAAGTTAGTGTTTAGCATAGTGGGGGCCAAGTCAAAAACTTTTTTTATACAAGTAAACATGTCTCTACCAGGGTCAGCCACTGACTATAGGAAGGCATACTGGTAAATGTAATGTGTTAAATGTGTTTTTAAAAGAGAGAAACTACCATTAGCTTTTTACATTTTGAAGGTGAACCCAATTTAACCCTGTATAATTTTCAATTTAAAATCTGTGGAAGGCGCAACTCAATCGCAATGACCAAATGTAGGCGTGTAATTTCTTTGACTGCGTTTTAGTCACTTTACCACCTACAATAATTGAGCAACTTACAATAATTAGCTATGAGAGATATATGAAAATATATGTTTTTGAATAGGCATTCAAAAACCACTTCAAATGTCTGAGTAGAAAGGAGCCCCCTTCTGAGTTCAGCAAAGATTCAGCAGCCATGACTAACGTTACAGTCCAATCAAACAGTTGGGAAAATCCAGGTGGAGCGAAATGGAGTATGTGTGGGCCGTTTCCAGAAGATATATAAAAAAATGTGCCTGTGTTATTCTTCCACATATGTTCAGTGGGTGTAGAGGGTCAGGTTACAATTTGGGGAATTTAAATTCAGGGGAAAAAATATTTTGAAGCTCTATTTGGCATCACATAATTATGTATAACTGCACCGCCACATACCTCATCTGCCATCTGTGTGAGATTCCTCTTCATGGCATAAGCATCTTCTCCATCGGCATAATATTTGGGCTCAACTTCACTAATCCTGCAACACAGTATGAACAGAGATGAAAACATTTTGCATGACTATGATATATCGCAGTATCAGCACATATACTGGAAAAAAAATGCACTTAAAGGTACAGTAAATGATTTCAGAGAAACACTGTTGATATTTGAGATCAAACCAAACAAAAACACCCTCCTTTTTTGCTCCACCCCCAAAATGCATGAACACATTGCAAGAGTGGATGTCTCTTTATCATAGCTGAAGCGAAGCAAAATAATGCTTCATGAAAAATAAAGTGAATATGACCAACAAACGACAAGGACGGACAAAAAAAATAACCATACAGTACACAAGAGTAAATATAAGTAAGAGTTTGTTGTTAATCACCAGCAGCTCCTTTTACTAGAGCTAACATTACAACAACAGCATATCTTGGTTCTGATGAACACACTCAAAACCAATGATACTCGCCTATGGAGCAGAAACATCTGTTTTCAGGCCTTCCCGCTTCGGTCTCTCTTGCACTGGAAAGCTATTCTAATATTAAAGCAGGTTCTGGAGCTCTTGCCTGATCATAACACTTCTTTTTCCAGTGGTATTCCTATGAGCTTTTCTCTTTTGTAATGTCTCTCAGCCATCTCTCTTTCTACAGTCTTTCTCCAAATCTCCCTCTTGCTCACTCTCTCTCCTCCCCCATCATGAGTGGACACGCCCCCTACTGCTGATTGGCTCACTCTCTCTCCTCACCCATCATGAGTGGACACACCCCCTACTGCTGATTGGCTCACTCTCTCTCCTCCCCATCATGAGTGGACACACCCCCTACTGCTGATTGGCTCACTCTCTCCTCCCCATCATGAGTGGACACGCCCCCTACTGCTGATTGGCTCACTCTCTCTCCTCCCCATCATGAGTGGACACGCCCCCTACTGCTGATTGGCTCACTCTCTCTCCTCCCCATCATGAGTGGACACACCCCCTACTACTGACTGGCTCACTCTCCTCCCCCATCATGACTGGACACGCCCCCTACTGCTGATTGGCTACAGGTGTGTTGTGCTGCTCAGTCCGATCCACTTTCAATGTGACTTTGCACCTTTGATGTGCCTGCAATTTAGTTCATTTTCATACAATAACCAGTGTTATGACTGAAACAGATAGTTTCTCAAGTTGCCTTGGAAATATCTTTATTCTAGTGCCGTCTACTTAACACACTAATTAATTATTATATTTAATCTATCAGTTAATTAAGCTGGTCTCAAGACATGTTTTTTGAAGTTGAACTACTTCATTAACACAGAATGCATTCTTGCATCCCTCAGCAATTATTCCATGCTATTACACTCCATTCTAGCCATTTATGAAGTAAAATTTGTAATTAATTCATTTAGTTTTAATAAACTGAGAGTCAGAATTTATTCATAATACAAATAATAAAATGGGGGGGAAAAAAGAAGTGATACTCACTGAAACTTAAGTGTGTTTGAGTACAAGTGAAGAGCGGCCCGGTTACTGAAATACAAACAAATGCAAGAAGGTTAGGAAAATCCCTCCCGCGAATCTCAGATGACAGAGTGTGAAGGCGCTGGTAGATCCTACCTCTTCCTGACATGTAAAGAGACATATTTGGCATTAAAGTTCTCAATCATGGCTCTGCTGGCTTGATCCATCAGTTTTTGAGCCAGTCCAAGACGCCTGTGAGAGCGTTTAACGGCCTGTATTAACACACACAGCAGTGCATTTATTTATACACATGCAGACAGAATGAAAGACAGTATCAGTACAGATGATACGAAATAACAGCCAATGTTTTCAAACACTAACCAGTGATGTAATGTGTCCATGAGGCACATCATCAGGATCCTCCTCCCTTTGGAATTTAAGACACACAGTTAACATAAAATAATACTTATCTTATTTCATTAGAAGGTTTGGTCACAATTTATATTAGATGTCTTTAACTACTATGTACTTACAAGGTACAATGTACTTATTGTGTTGATCTATTGCAAAACGCTTGTGCTGCTATTGAGGTGGGATACAGGTGAGGTTAGGACAGTTTTGGTGATATGCGTGGGTTTAAGGGTGGGAAAGGGCCAACAGTGTCATTATAGATGTAATTACAGAAATCAATTACATGCAGGTTAAAATATAAGTACAACGTAAAAACGTGTCTACACAATAAGTGCATTGTATCAAATCATCAATTTAAATGTGTGACCATAGTAGTTAAAGGGTTAATTCACCCAAAAATTAAAATTATCCCATAATTTACTCACCCTCAAGCCATCCTAGGTGTAAATGACTATCTTCTTTCAAATGAGTTATATTAAATAATATCCAGGCTCTTCCAAGCTTTATAATGGCAGTAAATGGTACCTTCAATTTTGAAACCCAAAAAAGCGCACCCCCTCCATCATAAAAGTAATCCATACGGCTCCAGTGGGTTAATAATAAAAACAATATCCATATAACTATAAACTATAATCACCGGCTTCCGATAACATCCGTACGTGAGTCTGGTTCCGGCGGAAGAGTGACCTCTGACCCGACGCATGACGTTTTTTCGAACGCGGAAGCGTGGAGGAGAGAGCAAAACAAAACACCAGTCATGAATTAGAAGTTTAAAACGAGAATTTTTAAAGAGAAATGTGGGAGGAGCGCAAGTTTGTTTCCCAGCCCTATAGACCAATTTGGAGTAGACGTCTTGCAGCTGCGCACACATAGTGCTGGCAGAAATGTAGCGGTAACAAGTGGAGGAAAATGGGCAAAAACCCACAGAATAAGGGAAAAATCGGAATCAGAATCGGAATGCAAGAAATACGGTCTTCATTTTTATAGAATTCCGTTGTTGAAAAACCCTTTGAAGCTAAACGCAGACGTTTCTGTTGCAAGTCACAGACTGGACTGATGAAACCTGCAATGATTAGTCTACTATTAAAGCAAAATTTTTTATAATATTCACATATGTAGTTCATAGGGGACATGCATGCATAGCAGTTACAGCATGAAATAATATTTAAACCTATTGCATTTTACATAACTTTTAAACATAAAATATTTTTATCTCACAATTCTTGACTCTTTTTCTTGCATCTGCGTGTTTATATCTCCCGGTTCGGACTTTATAACTCGAAATTGTGAATTTATATCACAATTCAGAGGGGAAAAAAGTCAGAATTGCAGGATATAAACTCGCAATTCTGAGGAAAAAAGACAGAACTGTGAGATATAAACTCAAAATTAACTTTATCCGTTTATTCCGTGGCTTTCACAGATTGCTACTGCAGAACTGTCATTTTCTGCCACCAGGTAGGCTCCGCCCACAAAAAAAACATCATCGCTGTTTGCAAACACTAAATAGGTCAATTTGAACCGTGAGAGGTGTCTAAGCTTAGGCTACTCCTGCATCGGGTCAGAGGTCACTCTTCCACCGGAACTAGACTCGGCCGGAACTAGAAGACAGTGATTATAGCTTATAAAGTTATAAATATGGATATTTTTCTTACAAAAACCCATCGCTTCGCTTCAGAAGTCCTTTATTAACCCCCTGGAGTCGTATGGATTACTTTTATGATGGAGGGATTTTAATTAGGGCTGTCAAACGATTAATCGCGATTAATCGCATCCAAAATAAAAGTTTGTGTTTACATAATATATGTGTGTTTACGGTGTATAATTATTTTCTATATATAAATACACACACATGCATATATATTTAAGAAAAATTTGTTATTTATATATAAAATATTTATATATAATATAAATTATATATAATATAAATATATATACACAGTATATACATGCAAATATTTCTTAAATATATACATGCATGTGTGTGTATTTATATATAGAAAATAATTATACACCGTACACACACATATATTATGTAAACACAAACTTTTATTTTGGATGCGATTAATCGCGATTAATCGTTTGACAGCCCTAATTTTAATATAACTCTGATTATGTTCGGCTGAAGAATGTCATATACACCTAGGATGGCTTGAGGGTGAGTAAATTATAAGATCATTTTCATTTTTGGCTAAATTAATCCTTTAAAGACACTTAATATAAAGTGGGACAGAATGTTTTATTTCATTATAATCATTTTTATTACATTATAATTATTTATGGACATATGCAACATCTCACACTTCCGCCCCTTTAAACATTTAACAACAAACATCTTATATATTTCACTATATTAAAGCAAAAAAGAAAAACAACACTTACATTTTTGCCAAAACATATCCAACTATCTTCCCGTTCTCATCCTCTGCGATGTATGACAGCTGGAAAACAAGCAGTTCACCATAAGATGATTCAACTCACATTTACTTGTTCAGCGTGTTTAACAAAACAAGAAGCTGGACAGAAAGGCATGCTTCAAAGACTACAATCCAGAAGCCAGAGGTGAAGATCTCATCAGTGTTTGTCACAGACCTGTGGCCAGGACAGGCCGTGGTAGAAGTAGTACTTCATCTGATAGTTCTCTGGAAGACACAGCAGGTTGCAGTGCTGCATGTTCATCAAATCCTCAGGCTGGAAACATGTAAAAGAGAAAATCAATCAGTCAAGCTATTCACTACCTGTCACCTGCTATAGTGCTGAATCATTTTACACAAAGTACATTAGCAAAAAACTGCACGATTAATTGTATTATTCAGAGAGAGGCTGGAAAGAAGTCATACATAACTAAATTATGAAGTGCAGGAGCTCATGGAATAGAAATGAAACAAAAGTACAGAACGCGGCCCCTTTAAAAAAGTAGCGAAGAGTGTGCAATGTGCATCACAATAAAACCGAATAAAACACAAAAGTTGGATAAAATAAAAAGACAAGCAACTAACACTGAATATGTGCACTCGATGCCTCGTTGTACTATGTCGCCCAAAACGGGTTTTGAGACACAGCCACTGTCTGATATCTGAACTAATGTCTGCTTCTCCTTTCATTTACTCACCCGTGCGTTGCGTATATTCATTTTGATCGCTGGGCTGCTTGATAAATATATTACTTGATAAAATTACAGCTGTCAAATGGACACAAACGCTCTTCAACAGAAGCGAATAAGCAGGCAGATGGAGACAGCTACACCTCTACAACCATGTTGCCCATGACCGGAAGACGGATGTTCGGAGTGAAGTTCTTCCGGTGAAAAATATGATAAAAGTCCTTTAAAAACAAAAAAGTTCAAACCAAATGGAAATGAAGTTACACGAAACCAAAGTTTATTGAGAAAGAAGGCATTTATAGAAGATTTGGTAACACTTTATTTTACAGTGTCCTTGTTACATATGTTACATGTACTTACTATAGTAATAACAGTAAATTATGCATAATTACAACCAAATCCTAATCCTACCCTAACATGTAGCTTAATTTTACACAGTACTTAAACATATAATCAGTAGCAAAGTCTAACCGAAGAATTATTCTGTTTTTTTCTTTCAAACAATTCTTTATATTTATAATCCTATTTATGAATAAAAATCAGAGTACAGCACTATTTGAGCAAAAGTCCATGTATTACATCCTGATGGATTTCAAAGCCCATACAAATTTTTGATAAATGAATTTCCACTACATTTCCAGTCATTCAGGTTTACTGTGTATGTTTTTTTTTGCTGTGGAGGATTTGTGTATGACATAACATAAAAACAAATGTACTTATACGTGTACAAAACTCCATTCTCCTCATATCCAAAAAAAATGTGCATTCATTACTAAAATCCCCATTATTTTCCAGGCCTTAAATGTCCAATGTTATGACCGTGGAAAACAGATAGGCTACTCACTCAATGTCTTTTCCAAAACTGGCCAAAACAAAGAGAACATGAACTTAAAAGACTAGATGGAAAAAGCAGCAGCAATAAGACACATGTGAGGCATCTTAGCTATGCTTTATTGTAAAAGTAGCTGTCTATTATAATAAAATAGAAAACATAGGGCAGAACTTTTACAGAAAAGTTAAATAGCTCACAGATGTTCAAGCATCACCAAACAAAGTTGTTTTAGGCACCCTAACATGATGTTGAAATGTAGTGCTGTCAAAAACATACCCTCAATACATATGCATGCTAACAAAAGTTGTTTTTTGACACTGGTTCAATGTCTAACTAGCGCTGAAACCAAAAATGATATCGAGCATTTTGAGAGCGATGTAACAATGAACATCAAAGCTCGTCTATTAAAGTATTAACAGAGGAATTTGGCATGTAATACCATTTTACCAATACATTTGCTTTAATAAGACTAAACATAATCATGGCTCTTTCAGCCAATCAGTGGAAGCCTTAAGACGTGGTGAAATGTCATATACATTCATGTTGTTAAGTAGTAACAAAGACAACATTACCCATACATTCCTAATCCCTGTACGTTTCTGCAACTTTTCTTTTGTGTGGTCCAATTATACCATTTAAGTATAAGATTGCAACCAAAGTCACGACAAAATGTATGAAGACAACTATCAGTGCAGGAGTAGATTGTACTTTTACACCATGCCTCTGCCTATAAACACTTTTAAAAATGTGGGCAGCATTTAATGCTAAGACTTGCTTGTGAAAAGAGGAATGCATAACAGAAGCTTTGTTTTTCTTAAGGAATAAAGCATCTGAACACAGACAGTATGGAATCGGGTCCACTGGAATATTGAAAGAAATAATATAAGGAATGTCCTATAAAGCATTATATAACAAAATTAGCAGGTTTTAATTCATAACGTCCAAAGAAAATTGTGTTTGTAATCTTGTTTGTTTGTCCTTCTTTAAATGAGTGCTTAGAGTGCATCTTCAAATAACTAAGTGCCTTTTATTTCAGGCACTCATCTTGGGCTGATGTCTTAAACAGGCTCTCTGTCGTCCTCTTCTTTCACAGTTTGTGTGGGTTCACCCATTTGTATGTGCCCTCATAGCGGAAGCCCACCTTCTGCACCAGATCATCAGCCTCTGCAGGACCACGGCTATACGAGAGAGAGAATATGAGACGCATTACACGTCATGTCACTTTGTCAACAATCCCTTTCAGAAAAATAAGCGTCTTACCTCCCGTATTTGTATTTGATGGGTGCAGTCTTCTCTGTCTCGATCTGATGAAGAAGAGGAGTGAAGATTCTCCAGGCTTCCCTCAACTCGTCACTTTAATAAAATAAATCAAATTCAGAGACGGGTCTTTACATTCTTTAGTCGAATTTACATTATTATGTATTCAAAACAAACAGTGTATCAAGTCAAGTTCAACCTTTTTTTTTTTTTTTTTTCACGAAAAGATCTGACCAAATAAAATTAATACCATATAAGCAGGAAAGAGCAAGATCTATGGTAACATCCAAACCATAAAATAACAATTTAAAACTTTACAGTTCATATAATACAGGTTTGGACAAAAACCAAAAAAAAAAATTATAAAATGAAAAACCTATAAATAAATGAGTCAAAATTATCCTGACTGTTTATGTTTTTAGAATGCATATTAACTTCTTTTTGATCCACTGGCTGAATGAGATAGTGTATAATTTTGTGAATGAAAGACTTAGAGAAAGTGCAAAAACTAATTTCCACAGTCTGTTTTGCTCATATTTATCAAGGGTGCCAATATTTGTGGAGCCCCCTGTAATATGATGTACAAGAAAAGTCTTAATTATCATTTCTGGGTCTTAAATTTGGGGACAGAAAAACAGAAATCACAATATGGCCGAATGTGATTATTAAACTTCAAAAGGTGATGATTTAAAGGAGAACTCGGCAACTCTAGCGAACTCTAGTCACTTCTTCGCTGATTTTTCCTTTTGTTGTCGCATGTTTTCCCCACGAGCTCCCCCTACAGCTGTGGGGGGGCGTATATTTCACAATACGGTCGTAAAAAACTCACTTGCGGCGGCCTCCTCCCCCTCTCTACCGCTGCTCATGTGCGTTTGTTTTGATCGGAGCAAGCCAACTGTATCGTGTGGAGCTATGTCTACCGAGGTGAGTAATCTGGTAATACATCATACATGCGTGTGTGTTTATGTCGAATTGCCGTAAAGCGATTCGTGTTTCGCGCTCGTTCTCGTTCTCGTTCTCGCTTCTCACGAGACTTCCAATTTCTATTTTGCCGGGACGGTAGTCCCCAAGTTGCAAGGTTGGTTTTCCGCCTGGGAACGCTGGGGGGAGCGGGGAAAGTCACCAATATCACCAGAACAGGTTGTTTAACCATCCAAATGATTTCTAGACAGTTTTATTAAGTTAAAAAAGTTACCAAGTTCTCCTTTAATTGCGAGCGCTGCATGATGTTTCAAAGTAAAAACGTTCTCCAGGCTTGTGGTTTAAGCAGTTCACGATCAATGAATACCACACATTTATACCAAACGATTGCTTATTGATATTCTGTTGATGAATTATGACAATATTTACTTCACAGTGTTTATTTAATTCCTGCAAACTCATTGGCGTTCTAATAAACGCAGCTGCGTTGTATACACGGGTAAAATTCTGCACATTCATTCGGATCGACTGAGGTGTTTACATGAAGGCTTTTCAGGCTGGCTGAATCATCAATCCAACTGCTAACCTTTTATTTGCGTGTATGTACAATACAGTAGCTTGTAAGAAACTCACCTGCGTACAAAATGCATCTGACTGCCACAAAAGACATCCAAAATCAGACGTTCATAAGCATCAGGCAGCTTAACATCCTTTGTAAAGAGAGAATAGAGAAATGTAAATTTATAAACTAAAACTTAAATAAATGTAACTTAAATAAAGATTGTTTGTTTTTGGTTTAAACATTTGATGGCCAAAGTTGTCTAATAGGATCAAAACATACAGTATGGATGTATCAAAGGTGTCTGTTTTACCCTGTATCTGTTGTGGTAGGTCAGGTCCAGCTCCGTCTCCTCCGGACTGCAGTGGACTCCAGGTTTCTTGCTCATCATCTTGGCGTAGATGGCCTCGTTGGGCTGCACGCGGACCACCAACTCGTTCCGCCTGCACTGAGAGTCAAAGATGTCTCCAGGAACGTCGGTGAACTGCAGCCTCACCTCTGCCTTCCTCTCATTCAGAGCCTTTCCACACCTGAGGATGAAGGGAACCCCTGGAGAGAGAGAGAGCTTGATGAAATATCAACATTCAGGAAGAAAATCAATAAAAAAAATCTAGTTCAACTAAATGCTGCTCTCTTGAACTTTGTATTCATTAAAAAATCCTGAAAAATCCAGCGGGAAATCCTGAAGTAAATCATCATGTGACACTGAAGACTGGAGTAATGATGCTGAAAATTCAGCTTTGATCACAGGAATATATTTAAATTTTAAAATATATTAAACTAGAAAACAGTTATTTTAAATTGTAATAATATTTCACAACATTATTGTTTTTACTGTAGTTTTGATTAAATAAATGCAGCCTTGGAGAGAATGACACTATCAAAAACATTTATTTTTAAACATATCGAAACAGATATACTACTTTTCCAACGTTTAAAGTTAATTTTGTACTTTAAGTCAAAAAACTAATTTGATTTCTAGACCAAGGTGTTAGTACAGCTTCAAATGTACTCATTTAATTCAGCACAAATGCTGCTATTACTTCCAGAAAGATTAATAGTCTCAGAAAGGTCAAAATTTTAGGTCTTTGGCCAGATTGTAAATATTTGCTACTTACTCTAAGCGCATACTCTGATGCACACTGTGTGTATCTTATTACATGTGTGTTGGTAAAGCTCACTTACCATCCCAGCGTTCATTCTTCACATAAAGCACTGCAGTGGCAAATGTAGCTTGAGTGGAGCCTTTAGGGACAGTGGCGTCATCTAGATAACCCAGTTTAGCCTCTCCTTCTCCATCTGGATCTCCCACGTACTGACCCAGGACCACGTCTGACAGAGAGACCGCTTCAATGCACTTCAACACCTTCACCTGTAGGGGGACACACAGAGCATTAGAAAACAGGCAGGCAGAAAAATCTACAATACACTAGAGAAAGAGACATCAGAGATCATTCCCATTTATCTTAGCAATAGCAGTTCAGTTGGATGCTTCATGAACACCAATTTCTTCATGCCATGTGACTGAACACACAAACTATAAAAATTACAACTCTCTGCAGCAGACAGAGAAAAACAAGTCACACTGTTAAAAGTCCTCAAACAAAAGCAAAACAAGGCTTTGCAAAGAAAAAAAACAAAGAAAAAAGCAAAGCAAAGCAAAACAAAGCCCCCCCACCCCCCAAAAAAAAACAAAAAAACAAAAATGAAACAAACAAAAAAACCAGCAAAGCAAACAGCAACACAAAGCAAAAAGAAATTAAACAAAACAAAACAATAAACCAAAACAAAAAAGCATTACAAAGCAAAACAAACCCCCCCCCCCCCCAAAAAAAATGAAACAAAACAGCAAAACAAAGCAAACAAAGCAAACAAAACCACAAAAAAATAATTAAATTAAAAAAATTAAATGAAACAAAACAAAAAGCATTGCAAAGCAAAACAAAAAAAGATTTGGTATTACATATAATTAGCAGAAACGCACATCTGTTAAAAATCGGTCCCACTTTATATTAAGTGGCGTTAAGTACTATGTACTTACATCAAAAAATAAGTACAATGTACTTATTGTGTTCATGTATTGTAAAACACTTTTGCTGCTATTGAGGTGTGATACGGGTAAGGTTAGGGACAGGTGTGGTGGATTGGGTAGGTTTAAGGGTGAGTTAAGGTGTAAGGGAAGGGTCAACAGTGTAATTACAAATGTAATTACATCAATTAATTACAGCTGTAATTACATGCAGGAATTTTTAAAATGTAAGTACAATGTAAAAACATGTAGTTACACAATAAGTACATTGTATCAGATTATTAATTTCAATGTAAGTACATAGTACTTAAAGCCACTTATTATAAAGTGGGACCTAAAAATCTATTAAAATTATAAACCAAAAATAAACATTATCCAGAAACAATCTTGGAGCCAAGACCTTAATTTATGCTTGCTTCAGTCCGCCAACCTTTTATGCTGATGGTTAACTACAAGACAGTGGTAATGGATGGATAAATGTGATTTATTTGATCCTCAAGGCTAAATTCAGGATAATTCAGATAAGCGGCATAAGAGTGATGCGCACACACACACACAGCTGATTGGCTGAGCGGCTCGTTACCTTCTCATCCCTAACATCATCAGAGCTGGTGGATGAGGGCTTCTCCATGGCAACCAGAGAGAGCATCTGCAGCAGGTGGTTCTGCATCACATCACTGGAGACAGAAAAGAGAGGAATACATTAGAATATCAATATCCACTCAGCCTTTGAAGGGAATCCTCATGCACAGAAAGTGCAATGGATTTTTAAACACCTTTTTTTATATTTGTCTTTCAAATAATGTGCATTTTATCTTGGTTTCTTTTTACGGACTACTTTTATGGTGCTTCACAAAAAAAAAAAAAAAAAAAAAACTCCTTTTGTGTTCCATAGGAAAAAATAAAAAATAAAAATCAGGTTAAAAATGATGGCGGAATTCATCTTTGGTAGACTATCCTTTCATAAGTTTTAACATCTATGATATATCACAGGTGCAAAATCATCTCAAAGCAAGGAAACTTAACTAACCGAATGATACCAAAATCGTCAAAATATCCTCCCCGGCCCTGGGTACCAAACGGCTCTTTGAAGGTCAGAACCACACATGCCACACTGTCCCGGTTCCATATGGGGCCAAATATCCGGTTTCCAAACCTTTAAAGAAACAGGAGAGAAACCTATGACTAACAAGAGACAGATACAGAGGAAGAGCTTCCCAATGGAGTTTAACCCTTAATTATTCATAAATGACAACTGTGTGTGACAGCCAGTGAAAAGCAGAAAGCAGAGAGGGATGAAGAAGAGAATGGTAAGCAGACAGACCTGAGGACCATGAGGTTCTGGACCATCTCTTTGCCTAGGTAATGGTCTATCCGGTAAATCTGTTCCTCGGTGAAGAGAGAAGAGAGATGACTGGATAACTCCTCTGAGCTCTGCAAGTCATGGCCAAACGGCTTCTCCACGATGATCCTGTTCCAGCCTCTGCCAAACATACAAACACAAGAAATATCCTGCACTTTAAAAAGGCCTTTGCCAAGGCAAATCCACATACACTTAGAAAATTAAACAGTACTAAAATATCACTGGCTAGATATGAGATGTATTGGTATTTTTTAAATCAGTTATGTGCTTTTTGTCATTTTATTCGTTGTTGTTTTAAATATTTCTATTTAACTTAATTTCATTTTTAGTTTTAGTAATTTTAGCACTTCAACTTATTTTATTTCAGTTAGTTGCCAATGCAACACTTCTAATTTTCACGTTTTTTAATTTTTCATCAAATTTTAATTCATTTCAGTTGGGGCTAAAGCATTTAAAGTAACATAAGTTACACAGTCAGATTACTTTTTCAAGTAACTAGTAAAGTAACATTATTTCTAAATTTACAAAAAAAAAATCAGTTACATTTTCAAATAAGTAACGCAAGTTACTGCGTTTTCCCATGTATTGACCGAAGGCTCTCCTGTCCTCATGTTGAGAGAAATCAGGAGTTCAGTATTCATTATTTCAATGTTTTCAATATTTAGACTCAGTATTCCTCAAAATGAATAAAAACGGTTAAATGCAAACTCAGAATATTACACAAACCTGCAATAATTGAATATGTTAAATAATACAAATGTACTTTATGTATTTAATCTCACTTTATTAACTAACGTCTTTGCTGCTGACCTTCAATGACTCTGTTCAACCATACAAATAAGCTAAAATTACTTTAGCAATAAAAACAACTAAATGAAACGCAATGTTTATCTAAAGTAAAAATGTTGAATTTTTCTTCTTCTGTGATCCAGAACGGCAGCACAGCTGAGAGGTTTGTTAGAGATGCGCCCTCTACTGTACATGCACGAATTTTCATTCAGCCTGAAGCTTATGCATTCCACTTTTGCCAAAAATAGCTTGATATTAAACTTCTTTATTAAAAACAAATCAAGCAAGCCCATCCCAGTAGAGACAAAGTGACAAAAAAGAAACACTACATTACTTTTCATAAAAAGTAACCAAGTAATGTTTAGTTGCCTTTTAGGGAGTAACATATTATTGTAACGCATTTGATGCGAGTGGTACTTGCCTGTACAAATCATGTCATTATGATGTTAGATGTTAGAGAGGACAACTAATAAAATTACAACTAAAATGCATTTACAATTTTTAACAATTAAGTGTGAGTGGTTGCTAGGGCGTTTCCCGAACAGCGACATAACCTCCATAGTACGATGCATCGTTGGTGAAACTAACTAGCTAGTCACGACCTTTTCCTGAAAACTGTCGCACATATGTCATTCAAACCACAATATATTTGATGATGTCAAGGTGGTGGAGTAATAGCCTCTACTAATTAATCTATTCTAGAATGGATTAATGTCAGATTATTGCTGTAAATAAAAACCATAGTATCTGAAGACTATTTCATTATTTTGTTCTCCAGCTTTGCTTCATTTCCAGATGTTTCATTCAATTGCAGGTTTCCTCTTACATTACATTGCATCATGTATATGCATTCACTCTAGTGTTATAATGATCGATCTGTGTCACTCGTCCACATTCCTGCTACTATATGTATTATGTAGCTTGTGTTACTTTGTAATGCTTAATCTTTGAAACAACCCAATAAATTCATAACACATTTTACCTTTACAGTACAAAATATTCTTATCTTTCGTCTTAAATTAGAAAATAAGAAGAAAAAAGCAGTTAAGAAAAGTGTTACGAATTTTTCGGGAATCCGGCCCTTGGTCCCTACAAATGGCTCAGGTGCCTCCCCTTCAATGAAAGTATATGGGGATTTTTGGACAGTCAGGTCAAAATTAGTTTGACTGTCTAGAAAAGTTTTATTCAAGTCCGTCGCATAACCTCTAACCTACTTTTGGACACATCCTGCCTTGTATTAAGAACATAAAACACATAATTAAGCAAAAATGAAACAAAAGCAACTGCATGCGTTCGCTCCTCACTTGGTGCTCATGCATTGATGTTTGATGTTCTTGGTGACATCGTGGTAGACGCTGGGCGGCAGGGCCAGGTAGAAGAGCCGGTTGGCCCCGGCTCCTCCAGGCAGGGACAGCAGGTGAGTGTTCAGGCTAGCGAAAGACGATTCATCCACGTACTTCCCGCTGATGTAAGAGTTTCGACTGAAGAACGCAGCGAGGCGCTCTGCCTCGGAGTCGACCACCTGAAGGGAGGAAAAAAAAAGCAGATAAGCATAAAATAAGCAGACAACAGTGCACATGGAGAAAACTCTGAGCGCTGACCTTCATGTAGGGCATGCAGGCCGTGCGTATTGCATCCACGGTCAGATCAGAACGAGCAAAGCCCACAAAATATATCTGTTCGGGGAGAAGACCGTCTCTGAACAACCACCTATAGAGAGAAACAGAAATAAATAGACATACACTGTTTAAAAAAGATTTTTTTTAAAGATAGTTACTTTTATTCAGCAAGGACACATTAAATCGATCAGAAGTGACAGTAAAAACATCTATAATGTTACAAAAGATATCCATTTCAAATAAATGCAGTTCTTTTTAACTTTCTATTGATCAAAGAATCCTGAAAAAAAAAAAATGTATCACAGTTTCCACAAAAATATGAAGCAGCACAACTGTTTTCAACATTGATAATAATAAATGTTTCTTGAGCATCAAATCATCATATTAAAATGATTTCTGAAGGATCGAGTGACACTGAAGACTGGAGTAATGATGCTGGAAATTCAGCTTTGATCACAGGAATAAATTACAATTTATAATATTCACACAGAAAAGTTACATTGAAATGTAATAATATTTCATTGTATTTTTGGTCAAATAAATGCAGCCTTGTTGAGCATAAGAAACTTTACAAGATCACTTTAAACACTTAATCGACCCTAAAATGATGAACTGTAGTATATAATAAGTTAGAGGACTCACCACAAAGTTGGGTAGATTTTCTTTTTGGCCAGATCTCCCTACAAAAAACACATTTGTTACATCACGGCACAATTTAGTCATGGCTCAATTACACAAACCGCCACACAACTGACACACTATACAGAGTTTCATTGTGCAATATTTTCAAAACTAGATCATCACACCAGAGTCTCAAAGAGAAAAGCTGGTCTGAGATCAGTGCTAATTGATCTAAAAGGCTAAATGATAATCATCATAATGTGTTTTTTTATATATATTTATATAATTATTATATAATAATAATATAATAATAACATTTTTATAATTATATAATTTTTCCAAAAAAACAGAACAAAAACAAATAATCACTATAGAGAAACATAAACCGTATCAATGTAAAATACTAAGATAAATCACAAAAAAAGATATTAATTACATTAAAGTATTGAATCACTAGGAACCAATGAATATATACATTTGAAGAATAGATCATATGCTCTAAATAGCAATTCTGGGTTTCCGCCCTTTACAAATAAATCTTGAAAATGATTTATCCCATTCTACGAACTGCTGCATTGCATTGGTATATACACTGGCAGAGACTGAAATAAATATAATAGTCTCGGTAGAACGGTCATCTTGACTGATTCGACCCTTGAGCTCATGCTTAAAAAGGGGAAAAGATTCCATCTTGATATCTCAGCTTTAATTTTTGTAATTAGAGGACAGCATAATTAGCTTGAAATAATTGTGGTACATCTTTTGATAAAATTACTCCCAGATTTCATTTAAACTGATTCCCAGTTGAGACAAAAATTTCCGGTAATGAAACCAGGTGGCCTATAAATAAAAGTGAGGACCTGGGTTTTCTGTATGTTCACCTCATAACCTGAAAATGATCCATACGTCTCAAGAAGACACCAATTCCAGACATCAATTCTGGAAAAGACTTGGCTGTTCAGTTAAGTAAACAGAAATGTAATCTGCAAAGGCAGCTACCTTGTGCACTCCTGTCCCAACTTCTATACCAATAACTTTGTCATTTTGCCTAATCCACTGGTTAAGGGGCTCTATGAATAGGGCAAATAAAATAGGGCTAATTGGGCAGCCTTGACGTGTTCCTCGTTCTAGAGTAATCTGGTTAGAAAGATCACCATTCACCTAAATTCTCGCTAGAGGTTTATCATATACTGCTTGAATAGCATTAATACGTAATAGATTTGTGAAACCCAAATCGTTTCATAACCATAAAGAGATACTTAACATAAAGTCGAATGCCTTTTCAGCACCCAATCCTACTAATAAAGCTTCAACACTGTGTTTAGTTAAATGGCTCATAATATGAAAAGAACGCCTGATTTTATCTTGAGTTTGTCTCAGCCTGACAAACCCAGTCTGATCTGGATGAATAAATTCTGGAATCAATTTGTCTAATCTTCTAGCCAGAATGGATGTAAATAGTTTGTAATCCACATTTAAGACACTGATAGGTCTGTAATTTCCACAATCTTTACCTTCCTTCGGTATAACCGAAATAATTGCTTTCCTCCATGAGGGAGGGACCACCCCACCTTTTAATATCCAATTGAAGGTGGCAAGTAACATAGGGGACAAAGGTTCTCTAAGGGATTTATACCATTCTGAGATGAGATTGTGTGAGTCTCACACTGAATGCGCTGAGAGTTGGCAGCCCTGGGTCAGATTGTTTGTTTGTTTAAAGTTTAACGCCATGTCAGCTACCTCGGCTATATTCATGTTGAGAAAGAGATAAAAAAAAAAAAAAAAAAAAAAAAAGAACGATTAAAATATTTTTTTATCGTAGATCAAATTTCAAAAACTAGACCTGGTCTTCATTCAAAATCTTTTGACAGGGTCAGAATGAAGGATGTAAATAGCAATTTTTCCACATATTTTTGTTTTTATTGTGGAAAGAAAACTTTATTAACCTTACAAGTGAACGTCAAGGAACATTTAAATAAAAAACCCATTTAAAGACCCATTTAATAGGAATCAAATCAAAATGAACTGCCTGCCTAAAAAGCCGTTTGGGCCATAACGGTCTTGTCCGAACATGCCTATGAAGCTCCGAATTGCCACAAAGGTTGGTAGATTTTGAAATGCAGCCATAATTTGTGCGGAACCACAGTGACTCATGTCATAAATACAGCTGAATATAAAGATGACTATTATATAATAGATACAAAACACACAAGAACAGATAAAATGAAGTTTTAAAAAAACAAATACAACAGTCAGCCCATCCCAGCTCAATGTGAGCTCATCAATCATCTCAATGCAAACGTCAGTGATCTGAGCAGATCTGCTCCACACCCATTCAGACACATGAGAAACACACTGTGCATAGTGAGACAGCACTATTCTGTTTGTCTTGGCTGAATTACAGCATTGTGGGAGAGTCCCATCTCTCCAATATTCATTATTGGCAGATATCAGTCGATAAACGGTTCGCTATCTAACCAATTAATCATTCCAGCTGATTTGCTGTGGTGAAAAGCAGTCTGTAATGGTGACTTGACAAAAATCCATCCATGTCTATTTTGTAACTTTAATCATGAACAATGCAGCATAATCATACTAAAACAAACATGCAAAAACTTAGCAACCAGATAAATCTTCCAGTATGTATTTGCTCTGATAGTGACTACAGTGTTTCCACACACACACACAAAACCACTGTAGTCACTGTTTGGGGTTTTCCTGCTGCGTGTTTGTGTAAACCGATGAATGTGTATCTCAGTGATCCTGGAGTGTAAACAGCAGAGCATGCCAGCAGAAAGCCAGAGGCTGTGGGTCTGGGTCTTGATAGATTCAACAAGGTGCTGGAAACATTCCTCAGAGATTGTGGTCAATACTGTCATGAAAGCATCGAGCAGTTTTACTGCAGATTTGTCGGGTGCTCATCTATGATGTTAAATCTCCCGTTCCAGCACATCCCAAAGCTGCTCTATTGAGATCTGGTGACTGTGGAGGCCATTTGAGTTTAATGAACACACTGACAAGTTCAAGAAACCAGTTTGAGGTGATTTGAGCTTTGTGACATGCGTGTTATCCTGCTAAAAGTATTCATCAGAAGATGATATTGTGGTCATAAAGGGATGGACACAGTCAGCAACAATACTCAAGTCAGCTGTGGTGTTTATATGATGCTGAATTGGTACTAAGAAGCTCAAAGAAAATATACCGTACACCATTACACCACCAGCCTGAACCGCATGCTTTCATGTTATTTACGACAAATTCTGACTCTTAACATCTGAATGTCGCAACAGAAATTGACACTCAACAGACCCCAGGCAACGTTTTTCCAATCTTCTAGTTTTGGTGAGCACGTGTGAATTGTACCCTCAGTTTGCTGTTCTCATCTGACAGGAGTGTCACTGCTGCTGTAGCTCTTCTGCTTCAAGCTTTGACGCGTTCAGAGACGCTCTTCTGCAGACCTCGGTTGTATCGAGCGGTTATCTGAGTTACTGTTGTCTTTCTATCAGCTGAACCTGTCTGGTCCTATGATATCTGGCATCAACAAGGCATTTTCACCCACAGAACTGCCGCTCACTGGATAGTATCTCTTTTTTGACCATTCTCTGTAAACCCTAGAGATGGTTGTGTGTGAAAATCCCAGGAGATCAACAGTTTCTGAAATACTCAGACCAGCCCGTCTAACAAATCAGGCGATGTTGCATCTGGATTTTGACATGGTTACTTAATGGATTTCAATGTTTATCATTATGCCACAAACCTTTGCAACCCCATGTCAAACAGCCACCTTTCTAACCCCACCCTGATCCCAAACACACAAGCCTGCTCTTTCACCTCTCTCTCCACACTAACTGAAAGAAAAGTGCTGACAGAGAGTGATACTGCGTAATCCAGCTCACTAGCACCTATTTAAAAACCCAAACAATAAGAACAGGAAAAGCCAACAGTAACAAAGATCTTTCACAGAGCAGTTGTGCAATATCAGACTACTGAAAACTTGGCAGACCAAAATAAGGAGGAACAAGGACAAGCAAACCGGAAAAAGGAGGAAGAGGGTTTCAATTTCATCACTAAAAGATTAAAAGGGGAAAACACTCTTGTGAGAAGTGCAAAAGCTTGACCAACTGTAATGCAAACTTCACTTTTTATTCTTGATGTTTATATACATACCAAACCTAATCAAGGCTGTCTAGATAAGGCTTTAGTCATGTCCAGCCAATCACAGACCTTCTGTCACCACACCTGACCGATCACCTTTCAAGGCTGTGAACTGAACTGCTGAATTACTCAACCGCCCTGTTCTGTCTGAATGATAAATAGAAGCCTTATGTTGGCAACGTCCCTTCATGGTTGCTTAATTTCAGTTGTACTTCCTTTTACAAAAAAAAAAAAAAACCCAAGGCCATTGTACCAATTCAGAGGAATCAGAGACTTTCCTTTATTGGACTAGCAGTAAACAGACTGTGCTGTTAAACCATAAGGTGTGCAATACTAAAGAAACTACCATGTAGGAATAATTTGAAATAGGAACTAGATCAATAAATTAGTAATAATTTAGGGAAAATTGGCAACTTTTTGACAATCATTTCAATGAATATCTACATGCACGTCGCATTCTGTTAAAGGTCTATATTTGGGGTACAGTCATATTCCCAATTCGATGTTATATGCATACAGCAGAATATTCCTGTGTATTTATTCACAGTAATTGAATTAGGACTGACTCTAATTACTTCTCACGTTCGAACAAGCCTAAAAACATCAGCATGAAATGGAAAGCGGAGAGCAATTGTTAATAAACGCTTGAAAGAATGCAGAAAGGACTGGTAGGAGATATTGGTGAAGTTAAAGAGTTTACAGAATGGAGACAGAGCTTCAGAAATTGGAAACACTCATTCCACAAACTCTGTGCAATAAAGTGTGATGAAACTGTATGAACACCTGCGGTAGATGTAATGTGTCCTTACTAAAAATGTGAAAATTGTGTGGAGTGCGCACATACAGTGCTATGCATAAGTTTAGACACCCATGCTAAAGTTGACTAAAAAGAGGAATAAAAAAATCATCTTTTGGAAATTGAACTTAATGCCTTAATTAAAAAAATTAGGTAAAATCCAACCTTTAAGGACACCAATTTTCTTTGTGAATGAATAATGTATCATAAATAAATAAATGTTCTTCCTTAAAATACAGGGTGCATAAGTTTGGACACCCCTATGTTAAATTCCCATAGAGGCAGGCAGATTTTTATTTTTAAAGGCCAGTTACTTCATGGATCCAGGATACTATGCATCCTGATAAAGTTCCCTTGGCCTCTGGAATTAAAATAGCCCCACATCATCACATAGCCTTCACCATACCTAGAGACTGGCATGGTTTTATTTCAGTTAGCCTAATAGCTAGTTTGATTTGCATTGAGAGATGATCTTATGGAAAGTACCCCATGCCAATCTCTAGGTATGGTGAAGGCTATGTGATGATGTGGGGCTATTTTAATTCCAAAGGCCAAGGGAACTTTATCAGGATGCATAGTATCCTGGATCCATGAAGTAACTGGCCTTTAAAAATAAAAATCTGCCTGCCTCTATGGGAATTTAACATAGGGGTGTCCAAACTTATGCACCCTGTATTTTAAGGAAGAACATTTATTTATGTACGATACATTATTCATTCACAAAGAAAATTGGTGTCCTTAAAGGTTGGATTTTTCCTAATTTTTTTAATTAAGGCATTAAGTTCAATTTCCAAAAGATGATTTTTTATTCCTCTTTTTAGTCAACTTTAGCATGGGTGTCTAAACTTAAGCATAGCACTGTATCTTCTTTCAACAAATTTTCTGAATAAGGCGTTTACATGCAACAGTTTTCTGATTATAGGCATATTCTAGGGAATTGGAATTTGTGGAATCAGAATATTGTCTTAAATCGGGCGATTGGAGTGTGCCGTTAACATGATTACATCAAGAAACAGAACACTGCCAAATTCTGATTACTATCAGAACACTGTGGTGCATGCAAATGTAGTCACTGTAAAAAAAAATTAAAAGTGTCCCAAATACATGAATTCACACTAATTTTTGGTTTGTCAATAGATGTAACGTGTTCAAAATGAGTGACAATTCAAAGCTGCAGATGAGACTGCGTCAATTCCTCATTAGTAGAGACAGAGATATTAAAATATTCCACACACACACACTGGGACTCACCGAAGCACCCATGATGATGAAGATATGCGCATCGGACTGGTGAAACTCCACATCATCGTGTAGCTCTTTCCTCAGTTCCCCGAACACTTCTGAGCGTGAGAGGGGAAGGGTGCTGCTGGTGCTCATGTTGTCTGCCAAGAGGTCAGGAAAAGATTAAAGAGCAGGAGATCAATCTCATGTTGTCCTTATGTTCATTCAGTCAGATAAAAAAAAAAAAAAAAAGTGTTTATGAATTTATAGCTTTCTGGAGTTATATTACAGATGTATAATTTCCAGTTATAATTGCAAATTAAAAAAAGTTTTGCTTAAGAAAAGCAATTGTTGGACAGACGTGGGGGCCGATTATGTAGCATATACCAACCAATTTACAAAAGAACTTATTTAAGGGAAGATTTATATTTGATTGAGCATTTCGTTTCACTGAATATTTGGTTTATTTATACTGTTTGAGACGGAGCTGATTGAGGGGCAAGCATGAAGAGGAGCATGAGAATTCGTTTTTTTCTTTATCCTGGGCTTAAGACTTTTTTTTTTTTTTTGCTGTTTGTGGTCATCTTAAAGTGGACAGCAGTCTACAGAACAGGCCTACTATGGTATTAGACTACATAGCCTATAATAAAAGATAATGAATTTCAAACCTGAACCAAACATATTTTTATTCAAAGATAAACAGTCTGTCATTAGTCTTTAGTCTACAACAAAAAAACAACATTAAAAGCATGAACTCAAATGTCATTGTGCAAAACAAAAAAAACAATGACTGTTGTAACAGTGCGTAAATCAGACCTTTCAGGCTATAGCCTAACGCTAATAAGCCTTATGCCAAAATTATCATCACAACTAAATTGTCAGTCATTAAATAAGAAAACTAAATAATTGCGTAGATGATTTGCTTTGTGTAATCCGACATCAGACCAAAGTATTTTTTTTTTTTTGCACACAGTGCCACGACCAATCAATCACTCCTTTACGACTGGCTGCCCGCGCATTCACTGTCCTCGCGACTGAGGCAACTTGCGCTCGCTTATCAATGCATATAAATTCACGCCAACGGTATTTTTGTAGAACTTAAAAGAAAGAGCAAAGATGCTGCAGCCAATTTTTCAGGACGTGCATATTTAAACATGTGGCACAGGACGTAAAAATGATAACTGCGTCGGGCTGAAACTAGCAAAAAACACTTGGCGCTGCATTGCGTCGGGTGTATGATAGGGCCCCTAGACAAATAACAAAAACATGTTTCTAAAATTACATATTATATAAATATTTTGTGGTGAAATGTTGTCAGGGCAATTATTTACTTATTTGAGAGATGGAGATCAAGATGGAAGATATAATGCTGATAAATACAGTACATAAGTCAATTTAATGACATTCAATTGACAGCAAAATTTCCAAAAGAAAATTCTCAATCCCCTTTTTTTTAATAGTAGTATAGAGAAGGTTTTAGGCACTTGGTAGATTGTTTGGACAAATAAGGAAGTAACATGTCCGTTAATAACCAACCTCTAAATTGATAAATTAATAAATAAATTGGTACATTACAACAGGCACACAGAGTCACACTCTAAAGGTGTTCTCCAAAGCATATTAAACAAGCAACACAATATCAACAAATAACACATGAGCAAGCTTGTTTACTATACGGCCTGAATATGAAAACTGGACCTACAGTAAATGCCACCTGGAAGAATATACTCTATGAAAATGGTATTTCACATGCAATAATTTTGCCAAGTCACTTTGAGGAACAGACGTACAAACACTGGCTATAGCGGTTCTAACAACAGACTAGTCTAGTAATTTGACAAGTCACATCACATAGCTATTTGCATTGGGATGACAAACACATAATCCTACCACTGCGTTCAGGGACTGTAGTGTGTGCTCTCTCTGTGGCATAAAGGAAAAGATAAAGATATAAACTGACACAAAAACACAAGCTCTCACAACTCTCTCTCTCTCTCTCTCTCTCTCTCTCAACTTACCATAATGTTATTAGCACAATCCCTTATTTAACAGGGCTCAGCCTGACACTGACTGAAATAACAGCTTGCTAATGATTTCAAGCAAAGCATCACATTCACAACAAATGCTTTAAACATACAGTTAGCTGCTATCTAGAATTCATTTAAAAGCAACTGCTATAAGGCAAAGTTGGTTAGAGCTGCTGACGTTAGTAAACAGCAGAACCAAACACACACACACACTGCATAACAACGTGGTACTTACATTTGTTTTTTAAACAAAACAAAAATACCAGGATTTAAAAGCTAAACTTATAGAGTTGTACCAGGCTCGGTGTGTATGAGCGCAAATATAAAACATTAGCGACTACAGTGACATTTTTAAAGACAGCTTCCTCCTTCCCTGTTAAAACGACACGGCGGATCTCAGTGATCTTATTGGTGTAGAGAGGAACTCACCAGCGCTCGCTCGACTGCCCATCATTGCTTGAGCATATCACGTCACCCGCACAACTGCGTGCGACTATAAAGGAAGGTGGGCGGGGCCAGACTGCAGGGGGAGGGCGAACCGGCGGTGATTGACAGCTAAACGCTGCAATGGCGAGCGCGCTTACGGAATTTCTAATCAGTCCTGCTGATAAGAGCTAGAAAAAAAAAAAGAAGTCATGTACCGTTCTAAAAAGAATATCAGCATGACATTGCAGATTAAAAAAATAAAAAAATAAAAAAAGATAAATGCGTCTACTAGGCATATTTCGTATAACGTTAAGATTCAGAGTCATTATTACGTTAGCAACTGCAGAACAAACAGCATAGCCTCACTAGAAACTATATTCTAGTCTATTGCATTAGCGCCACCTTGCGTTGATGTACATCGTCGATTGGATTTTAAAGGGATAGTGCCCCGAAATATGAAAATTGTAATTTTCTCACCCTCAAGTTGTTCTCACTCAAGGTGAGTAAATGACAGAGTTTTCCTTTTTGGGTAAACTGTCCCTTTAAGTGGTCTTGCTCAGAGATAAACCATTAAAAACAGCATGAATCCAGTTCACAACACAAATCATTGCACACCTCGCTTACAAAAAGTCTTTATATCTTACTTTAATTCATCAGCTTGCATGTAATAATAAATACATTGGTTAGCAACTGAACAGTGATAAACAAAATAAACACTGAATGTGCACTGAAATGTGCACTGAAAGTGAGCATTATTCGAAATATAATGATTTTAGTGCATTTAATCAGGTCACGTTTAATTTCATTTGACTGAATTTACTAAATCAAATAAGAAATCCTGATGCATTGCACAAACTTACATTAGTGCACAACATGATGCAACATTTGTGCAACTATTCATTGCACTTCTTATTTTGTGCAATATTCCAAAAGAGAGTCGGGTAATCTGATGGCGGACACAGATCAGATGAAAGACCAATGCTGATAACTGTTGGCAGGGTCACAGCTTTTCATGATGATGTTGCCATATTCCACCATTAAACACTTATTAAACAGAGCACTGTGGAGAAGATATATCTGCAAACAATCGCAAATATATAAGGTAAGATAACACAAACAAAGACCAAATTAAAATCTCTAAAATGAAGTGCACAAAAGTTTGAGATTATATAAGTTTGTGCCATGATAGTACATTAATTTTTTTTGCAATGTCACAGGGCAAAAGGGTTGTTGGGATACTGATATGCACTATACCTGTTGGGAAACAAGAATGAAACTCCACACCTGTTGTGGAGCTGGGACGGTTCCATCACCCTGAAAGTTGCACAGCTCCACTCGCACAGGTTCGGGCTTGATCGCTGCATGCAGACACAGCTGCTTATCAATATTATGCCTCAGCTCCTGATGCGACGTGTACTCAAAATACTACAAAGATAAAATAACACAGAAAAAGCAGAGTGATTCTGTTTACTGTGGCCACGTTTTCATGTTTAGAAGTGGTCAAATTCAGTGTGAATTTTTTTTTTGAAAAAGTATGGGAGCAATTAAGTAAATAGACAAAAAATAATGATAATAATAATAATAATAATAATAATAATAATAATAATGTGAGGATGACAGCATTGGTCATTAGAATACCTGATTTATTCCCATGTTGTGGCAAATGAATAAAATCACTGACTTCCCTCCAGGATTCTTCTTACCAATATCAAGACAAGTTTTTGTGGCAATGTTCTTCAACTACAGACACAATGAGCACGTGCACACACACACATTGCTGTAAATTATCAAATTATTACTGCAATAAATGATCAATTTATAACACTGCATTACCGATCCAAACAGCACAGGGTTCAAATCAGGCACAAAGAACTCTGGGTAGATGTTTTCTAGATACCAGGAGAAATTTTTGCAATGTAGCTTCTCTTTGAGCTTCAGGCGTTCCCTTATGTCCCCGTATGATTTCTGTGCTCCTCAAAAGGTAAAAGAGAAATTTGTGAGCTTTACAAATAAGACTTATTTTGCAATCAATTAAAAATATTACACACACTATCCACTTCTCTCACCTTTGCTTCAAAGGCAGCAGCTTTTTTATTTCTGTTGTAGAAAATCTTCTTGTAATCATCCATCCAGACTTCTGCGAGGCGAACCTGGTTGATTATGATCACATCGGTGCCTTTTGGGAAGGTATGAGGACTTTTGGTGCGGAAGATGTGGCCGACCACAGAACAGGGAATGATCTCTAGACGACCTCCACACAGCCATACCTGAAAGAGCCCATGCATAATGTATGATACCAGAGCAGTGTCGTTTTAAATTCAATTTCATTTTAGTTTTTTGAAATTGTGTTCTTGTAACGCGGGTGAATTAAAAAAACAGAATGAGCAGCACCAAACATGCATCCATGTAGGACAAGACTCGACAAGGAACATAAGAAACACTGTGACACACAATCACAGAACAAATCAACAACAAAAAACTACAAAGGACTACAAAACATGGAGTAGAACAGGAAGTAACAAAAGTACAAGCAGGACCAGGGGAACACATGCTGGAATCATAACAGTTATGTGCTTGTGTCATTTTATTTGATTTATTTATTTAAAATTTAGCTTTATTTATTTTAGCTTTAGATTTAGTAATTTTAGTACTTCAACAATTTTATTTTATTTCAGTTAGTTGCCATATTTGTTATATATTATTAATTATATATTTTTTCTATGTTATTTTATTACACAAGTGTATATTATATACAATCATTTTTTTTAATTATTTTTTATAGTTTTAGTTAAAATGACAAATGTCAAAATTGTCTAATTTTATGATACATGTTAACAAAAGTTCACTTGAATGATTTCTGAAGGATCATGTGACACTGAAGACTGGAGTAATGACGCTGTTAAAGTATGTGAAAGATAAAAACGTGCGAGACGGTCTTACCCTAAATGACATTTCTATGTTCTCTCCTCCCCAAAACTCCATCTTGTCATCATAGGTCCCAATGTGTTCAAAGAACTGCTTGTAAATGGCGAAAAGTCCTCCGGCAATAGCAGGTGTCCTGAAAGAAAAATTAACTGTCTCATGCAGCAGCGATATAAATGCAATTTAAACTGATGTGTGTTACTGAGAAAAATGTGTTTTTGTATGCGTGTATATGTATTTGTGTGGTCCTGTTAAACCCTACATTATGGGGACCAAATGTCCCCAAATGTGAGGAAAAGCTTGTAAATTATACCATGATGTTTTTCAAAAATGTGAAAATGTATAAAGTTTTTCATGATGGGTAGTTTTGGGGTTAGGGGGTATACAGTTTGTGCAGAAAAAAATAATTATGTCTATGGAACGTCCCAATATAACATGGAAACTCAACGTGCGTGTGTGTGTGCGTGCGTGCATCATTTGCCTGACTGGATAGGTTTCATCTTTGCGTTTCACCCTCTCTTCAGGTATAGTCTCCCAGCCAAAATTTAGGATCCAGTCAAATTTCCCTCGGGTATGTGTGAGGGCTGACGCCACTGGCTTTATAAACTGTAGATTGTCCTTGTTGATGACAGCAATGCTTGGGCTCACAACTGTGGTAGGTTCCTGAACTAACCGGTCCAACAGGGGCTCCAACCAACCATAGAAACACTCACCTGGGAAAACACACACTAAATCAGATTATGAATTTGACTATTGTGCCTACTTTAACAAATCAACTTTGGTTGGACTCGATCCTCATGACTGTCTGAATATATTATGTTCACCTTCTAAAGGACTAAGATTTGATACCTCCAGTCAATTCAGTTTCTGTGAAAGCCAAAGGTTGTGGTGCACTGTACTCTATGAAGTCCCCGATAGTATGTACTCACAGTGGGAGTCCAGGAAGGCAAGCACTTCTCCTCCAGCCTCACGTGCACCCAAGAGTCTGGCAGCAATTAAACCTTTCCTCTCACGCTGCCTCAGGACACGCACAATCTCAAGAGACTTGACATACTGTTCTAGCGGGGCAGCTAGATGTTCTGAAATGAAAACTGCCTTAATCTACAAGATTTCAAATGAAAGATATACGGTTTATCTAGATTTCCACATTTGAATAAGACATAGCGTTTTAACACATAGTATGCTGAGTGGTTGACAAGGTGTTGCTAGGGTGTCCTAAGTGGTTGCTAAGCTTTTGCTAGGGTTTTCTGGGTGGTTGTTAAGATGTTACTAGAGTGTCTGTTCTAGGAGGTTGATAAAGTGTTGCTAGGGTGTCCTGCGTCTGAATGGTCACTAAGGTGTTGCTAGGCCATTGCTAGTGTTTCTTGGGTGATTGCTAAGGTCTTTCCATGTTGTTCTGGGTGGTTGCTAAGGTGTTGGTAGGTGTTTTGGGTGGTTATCAATGTGTTACTAGTGTGCTTTGGGTGGTTGCTAAGGCATTGCCATGGTTTTCTGGGTGTTTGCTAAGGTCTTGCCATTTTCTTCTGGGTGGCTGTTAAGCTGTTGCTGTAAAGCTGCTTTGAAATGATATGTATTGTGAAAAGCACCATACAAATAAATGTGAATTGAATTGCTAAGACGTTGCCATTGTGTTCTGGGTGGTTGCTAAGGTGTTGCTAGTGTCTTGGGTGGTAGCTAAGGTGTTGCTAAGGTGTTTTGGGTAGCTGTCAAGATGTCACTAGTGTGTCTTGGGTGGTTGCTAAGGCATTGCCATATTCTTGGGAGGCTGTTAAGGTGTTAGGGTGTTTTAAGTGGTTGATAAGGTGTTACTAGAGTGTCCTGAATGGTTGCTAAGGCATTGCTAAGGTGTTCTAGGTGACTGCTTTGGGATTGCTACAAGGGTGTTCTGGGCGGTTGCTTACTAGCTCAAGTCAAAAGAGTCTCAAGATATGGCTTGGGCCTCTTCTTCAATGTAAGTCCATGGAATTTGTTTGCTCGTTTTATTGTCAAGTCAAGTCAAGTCAAGTTTATTTATATAGCGCTTTTCACAACATAGGTTGTATCAAAGCAGCTTCACAGTAATAAATTAAAACAATACATCAATGTTTGTTTCTAGTGGAACGTCCACGTTTGGTAATGCTGATCAATGGTATCGTTGATTGATTAATTCAATTAAATATCCCCAAATATCCCCAACTGAGCAAGCCAAAGGCAACAGTGGCAAGGAACCGAAAAACTCCATCAGGTGACCTAATGGAGAAAAAAAAACCTTGGGAGAACCCGGGCTCAGTCGGGGGCCAGTTCTCCTCTGGCGTTTATGAACTAGAGACCGGATTTAACTGTAAGATTAAAAGTATTATATAAACGCCTGGCTGAAGAGATGCGTCTTTAATCTAGTTTTAAACTGGGAGAGCGAGTCTGAGCAACGAACAGTATCCGGAAGAGTATTCCAGAGTTTTGGAGCTAAATGTGAAAATGCTCTCCCTCCTTTGGTGGATCTGGATATCCTAGGTATGACCAAAAGCCTCGAATTTAGTGATCTTAAAGAGCGCGATGGATTATAGGGCGATAGAAGATCGGTTAAATAGACTGGAGCTAAGCCGTTTAGGGCTTTATAAGTCAGTAGCAATACCTTGTAATTAATACGTGACTTTATAGGTAACCAATGTAGAGATGATAAAATTGGTGTTATATGATCATATTTTCTTATTGTCAACCTTACTCATACCAAGGACTTAAAAATGCAATGTATCTTTGCCTTAACTTACCTTGAGTACTTGCATCATCCACCAGTATGATTTCTTTAAGTAAAACAGCAGGTGAAGTATGCAAGACACTGAAGATGGTGCGGATGAGAGTGGACCAAGCCTCATTGTGGAACACAATTATCACACTGGTAGTGGGTAACCGTGGACATCTGCTGAACTTTTTCTCAATGCATCTTAAAAGTGTAACAGAGAATTGGATTAGATATTTGGAAGTAATCTAGAACTACATGGTCAAAAGTTCTCTCAAACAATTTTGCTCAGTCTGCCTCTTATGATACTCACTCAGGGGGCCGCGTGTCGACACCAAGACTACGGTGGAAGGAGATGCGGTCACTGGCAAACTGGTTAAAGCCGTTTCTAGAAAGACCCTCCTGCTTCTCCCTCAACTCCACATGAGTCATGATGCCAGTTATGAAGGGGTTTCCATCCGCTCCAGGTCCTTCAGGATCCTCCTGAGGTCTCTGTATGTGAGGCCTGAGCTCCTTCATGCTATAGAACCCAGAGGGACAGCTGGCATCTCCAGATAATGCTGAAGCCCATTCAAATTGTGATGCAGAGGCATCCTTTCCAAAATGCCAAGTGGAATTCAAACCCACACTGCCTCTGTATCTTGGCTTTAGGGAAAGGCCTTGAAACCCGCTGGCAGACCTCCACCCCCCTAGATCCAGCTGTATTACCCATAGAATGGTGATTAAAAGGGTCAGTCCCAAGAAGCTCAGATTTATGTGTAGTGCACATTGAGGACTTCGTAAACGCATCCTGTATGAAAACAAACCAAACTGGATCACAAATTCTGGTTCAACGAGAACTTTATGTAACTTCATCCATCCATATGTTGTAGTACCAGCAAAATAAATTACTTTGTTTTCAATTTTAGAAGATCATTGACAACAGTGTCCCTCAGTGTGACATTAAGGAAACAAGGAATATTTCAATTAATTTGTCATGGAACTCTTCCATTAATAACATTTTGGCATCTTAGTAAAAAAAAAAGAAGAATTTTTAGATATAAGAACCATATAGACAAACCGAAAAGAAGCCAACCTAAACATGAGAATTTTGAGAATGTATCAGCTTTGTAACGTTAGCAGGTGCGTTCAAAGAAGCCATAAACACATCTACTAATGAGAACTCAAGCATTTCTGTAATTTGTAAGATAAATATGTCTCGAAAAGGAGTGAGGTGGTTCAAAGAATGGTGCTTCAGCTCAAGTATACGTTACTTACCTGCAGTCCTGCACTAAAGTGGACGCGTTGTAACCACAGTTGTAAACGTAGCCTACACAGAAGATATTGTGAAAATGGCTCGTATTGACATTTTTTCTAGCAGTAAGATCATTCCTCATGCCAGGTGCATCTCATTGAATAACTGAACCGGTTTATTTTCTACACAAACAAGTTGTTAACTAAAGAACCGTGAACTAATAAGTGGACGCAGGTGATATTTAGGAAGCATGAAATGTGTTTATGGCTTTGAATTTGAATGTAATCAAATTTAACTCTGCTTTGAGCAATGTTTTTTAAACGTGCTGATGAATGAACAGGAAATGAGGGGCAGACAGTGCATGTATCCATGACAACACATTAAACATTAGCGCGTGAAGCTCGTGCTCGACTCTTTTCGGTGCTCGTTCAGTTCAGCTCGTTCAGCTCTTGTTGGGGTAACGTTAACGTTAGTGCTAATTATACAGCTTTGATTATGGCTTTCTTCGGAATCACATATCTGGGCTATCAGAACCCTATTGGGGACAGGATGTTACCATCTGCCCAAAACAAACTAGATACGCGAGGTATGGCTGCTTTGGTTCAACTTTAATGCAGGCGCTGCGCGTCTTTAGCACATCTGTTTACATTTAGTAGTGAGGTCCAGTATGTTTGGTTTTTCCCTTCGGACTCATCAGACCTGCATCAGCAGATATCAGGATATGATCAGACGCGTTCGGGGGTGTAATTTCATACTAAATACATAAAACACCCACATACTGCATGTATTACTAACCAATGCAATTATGCTTTCTCAAAATAGAGAAATTAATAATTGATATACAGTACCAAATACATCATGTTCAGATTTGTTCATGTGCATTATACAATTTTTTTAATTAGTCTTAGTCTTAATAAGTCCCCATGAAATCAAAATTGAAGTTGTTTGGCTTTTAGTGTGAATATGTTAGCCTTACCATAATCTATAAGATATGTGCTCCAAAACAATCTCAAAATTCGCATTGAGAAGATATAATCATTAAAAACTTACAATCTCTCACTTCCTTCAATATGGGTCAATGAATTTGATGACGTCACTCTGCACTTCAGCTTCTCATCAGATTTACTGTCCAATCAAATGCTCTCTAGAATCTATATCATCCCGCCCTCAATGAAAAAAGCATTGAGGAGCAAAGACACTGACAAAAGCCAGAGCAGTTTACTTTTGATATAAAACAAAGTCTCAGCTTTCCTTTTCTATCAATGGTATTACAAAATTTTAACAAACATCTCTCATGAGGTTTATATCTCACAATTCTGAAAAAAATCTAAATTGAGATATAAACTCGCTAGTGCATTAAAAGTTCAAAATTGCGAGATATAAACTCGCAAAAAGTCAGATTTGCAAGATATAAACTCGCAATTGCGAGAAAAATTCAGAATTGCAAGATATAAACTCGCAATTGTGAGTTATAATGTCAGAATTGCGAGTTATAAACAACTAGCAATTCTGACATGATAACTCACAATTGAGAGTTTATCTCTCACATTTGTGAGAGAAAAAGCCACAATTATCTTTTAAATTGTTTTATTCCATGGCGAAACAACCTTGCATTCCACTCAGTGGCCATAGTATCGGAAAAATTTGATAGAAAAATGAGCATTTTGAGAGAAAAAAACCTGCATTATATTACATTCACTTATATCACTAAAAGTTATTATTACAAAACTGCCTTTATATGCAATTGTTTACTAATCAGTTGTTAATTTTAACTTTTAATAATAATGTACAGGTGACTTGGTTCCCTGTAGGCTGTAGTGTACAGCAGTAGTTCAGAGACTTTTTTCCTGGAGAAAAAAAATAGCATGTACTGCATGTACTGTACCTGAAATAATACAGTATTGAAATGAATCAACATTGAATCTAATTGAAATCAAGATGGGAATCAAATCGCAAGCTTATGAATTGAATCAAAATCTAAAACAATACTATAATTCTCACTCCAAACTGAACTCAAAAGTTAGTTAGCAGCCCTGCTTTAGATCTTCATTAATTCGCAACATTCTTGGTGGTCATTGATGAGATCTTGTTTCCCTTTCAGCTCCTAAACAACTGTATCGTGTACCTGTGACGGAAAACCAGCAGTATGGTTGGTGGGTTCCCACTGGAGGCCTGAAGAACCAGGAGCCTTGGACTCGAACCCGTCACTTCCCACGCAAAAACAGCGAAATGACAAAGTATGATGAATCTTAAGCTATATGAGCCAAACTCTGTGTAGGCCAATGTGTGTCAACAAATAATTGTGTAATGCTTTAATACATACATTTCATTTATTTTCTCAGGTTTGTGAATGAGATGTCAATGACCTACCCAGACTTCAGCTTGTTTTGATCCCTGATCCATGAAACTATAATGATCACTGTCCCATAATGCTTCAACACTACTGTGTCACGTCGCCTTGCAGGACAAGAGGTGCAGAGGATACGCAAATGTAACGTGTATCCACTACACACATTTATGACTGTGCCATATTGTTTTGAGAATTTAGTGTAATAAATTTAGTCCCATACTGAATGTGCTAAATGTTATTCTTTGCATATACCTGTATAATGGTGGCAAAATCTAGTATTAATAAAACAATGAACTATTTGTGACTAAACTTTACAATTTACCTGAAGCAGCTTTCATTCTAAAACTTATTTTGAAGTTAAAGTAAAAGTAATGTTTTTTTTTACTTAATGTTTTGTTTCTTCTTTCATTTTTATCAGAAATGGACTAAAACGTTGAAATAACTGATCTAGGATTAGATGTTAAGTTACCTTAGCATTGGTATTTGAATTACAAAATGGTTCAATTCACCAAATGCATAAAATATTTACTATTTGCAAGGCATCTCTATTTACAGGTAAAGTTTCAACATGAAATTAATCAGTTTGATCATTGAAGTCATTGAAGTTCATAATTGAAGTTATTGAAGCTACTAAAGTGATATTAGTCACTATCATTAATTGAAAACAAATTATATATATATATTTCCAAGTTTTCACCCAATAATGATGATAAAATTGATGAAATGCACAGTGTGCCTATAAATAATTTGAGGTAACTAAAACCCTTCAAATGATGCATCATTTATGGTCACTCAAATATAATGATTAAAATATACCAAAACAAAGGGATTTAAAGTTCACCCAAAAAACTATTCTGTCAAAGAAAATTCTGTCATAATTTACTCACTTTCATGCCGCTCCAAACCTGTAGGACCTTTGTTCATCTTCGGAACTCAAATGAAATGAAATCTGAGAGATTTCTGTTCCTCCATATACAGCTACGCAACTTCCATTTTGACACATAAGAAAGATCATAAAGATATCGTAAAACTAATCCATATGAATTGAGCAGTTTAGTCCAAAGAGACACGATCACTTTGTACACTAAACAGATATAATTTAGGCTTTTATTCACATGTAAACATTCATCAACTCACACATCAGCTCAAGCATTTTCACTTGACGTGCGAGAACTAATGAGGTTCATTCTCGTGTTACGCAGCACATTTGAGCTTCTGTAAGAACCAATGAGTTTCATTCTCGTATTACGCATCATGTTTGAGCTTCAGCAAGAACCAATGAGGTTCATTCTAGTGTTACGCAGCACGTTTGAGCTTCAGCAAGAACCAATGAGGTTCATTCTCATGTTACGCAGCACGTTTGAGCTTCTGCAAGAACCAATGAGGTTCATTCTCATGTTACGCAGCACGTTTGAGCTTCAGCAAGAACCAATGAGGTTCATTCTCGTGTTACGCAGCACGTTTGAGCTTCTGTAAGAACCAATGAGTTTCATTCTCATATTACGCAGCACGTTTCAGCTTCAGCAAGAACCAATGAGGTTCATTCTCATGTTACGCAGCACGTTTGAGCTTCTGCAAGAACCAATGAGGTTCATTCTCGTGTTACGCAGCACGTTTGAGCTTCTGTAAGAACCAATAAGTTTCATTCTCATATTACGCAGCACGTTTGAGCTTCAGCAAGAACCAATGAGGTTCATTCTCATGTTACGCAGCACGTTTGAGCTTCTGCAAGAACCAATGAGGTTCATTCTCATGTTACGCAGCACTTTTGAGCTTCAGCAAGAACCAATGAGGTTCATTCTCGTGTTACGCAGCACGTTTGAGCTTCTGTAAGAACCAATGAGTTTCATTCTCATGTTACGCAGCACGTTTGAGCTTCAGCAAGAACCAATGAGGTTCATTCTCGTGTTACGCAGCACGTTTGAGCTTCAGCAAGAACCAATGAGGTTCATTCTCATATTACGCAGCACATTTGAGCTTCAGCAAGAACCAATGAGGTTCATTCTCGTGTTACGCAGCACGTTTGAGCTTCAGCAAGAACCAATGAGGTTCATTCTCGTGTTACGCAGCACGTTTGAGCTTCAGGAAGAACCAATGAGGTTCATTCTCGTGTTACGCAGCACGTTTGAGCTTCTGTAAGAACCAATGAGTTTCATTCTCGTATTACGCATCATGTTTGAGCTTCAGCAAGAACCAATGAGGTTCATTCTAGTGTTACGCAGCACGTTTGAGCTTCAGCAAGAACCAATGAGGTTCATTCTCATGTTACGCAGCACGTTTGAGCTTCTGCAAGAACCAATGAGGTTCATTCTCATGTTACGCAGCACGTTTGAGCTTCTGCAAGAACCAATGAGGTTCATTCTCATGTTACGCAGCACGTTTGAGCTTCAGCAAGAACCAATGAGGTTCATTCTCGTGTTACGCAGCACGTTTGAGCTTCAGCAAGAACCAATGAGGTTCATTCTCGTGTTACGCAGCACGTTTGAGCTTCAGCAAGAACCAATGAGGTTCATTCTCGTGTTACGCAGCACGTTTGAGCTTCAGCAAGAACCAATGAGTTTCATTCTCGTGTTACGCAGCACGTTTGAGCTTCAGCAAGAACCAATGAGGTTCATTCTCGTGTTACGCAGCACGTTTGAGCTTCAGCAAGAACCAATGAGGTTCATTCTCGTGTTACGCAGCACGTTTGAGCTTCAGCAAGAACCAATGAGGTTCATTCTCGTGTTACGCAGCACGTTTGAGCTTCAGCAAGAACCAATGAGGTTCATTCTCGTGTTACGCAGCACGTTTGAGCTTCAGCAAGAACCAATGAGGTTCATTCTCGTGTTACGCAGCACGTTTGAGCTTCAGCAAGAACCAATGAGTTTTATTCTCGTGTTACGCAGCACGTTTGAGCTTCAGCAAGAACCAATGAGGTTCATTCTCGTGGTACGCAGCACGTTTGAGCTTCAGCAAGAACCAATGAGGTTCATTCTCGTGTTACGCAGCACGTTTGAGCTTCAGCAAGAACCAATGAGGTTCATTCTCGTGTTACGCAGCACATTTGAGCTTCAGCAAGAACCAATGAGTTTCATTCTCGTGTTACGCAGCACGTTTGAGCTTCAGCAAGAACCAATGAGGTTCATTCTCGTGTTACGCAGCATGTTTGAGCTTCAGCAAGAACCAATGATGTTCATTCTCGTGTTACGCAGCTCGTTTGAGCTTCAGCAAGAACCAATGAGGTTCATTCTCATGTTACGCAGCTCGTTTGAGCTTCAGCAAGAACCAATGAGGTTCATTCTCGTGGTACGCAGCACGTTTGAGCTTCAGCAAGAACCAATGAGGTTCATTCTCGTGTTACGCAGCACGTTTGAGCTTCAGCAAGAACCAATGAGGTTCATTCTCGTGTTACGCAGCACATTTGAGCTTCAGCAAGAACCAATGAGTTTCATTCTCGTGTTACGCAGCACGTTTGAGCTTCAGCAAGAACCAATGAGGTTCATTCTCGTGTTACGCAGCATGTTTGAGCTTCAGCAAGAACCAATGATGTTCATTCTCGTGTTACGCAGCTCGTTTGAGCTTCAGCAAGAACCAATGAGGTTCATTCTCATGTTACGCAGCTCGTTTGAGCTTCAGCAAGAACCAATGAGGTTCATTCTCATGTTACGCAGCACGTTTGAGCTTCAGCAAGAACCAATGAGGTTCATTCTAGTGTTACGCAGCACGTTTAAGCTTCAGGAAGAACCAATGAGGTTCATTCTCGTGTTACGCAGTACGTTTGAGCTTCAGGAAGAACCAATGAGGTTCATTCTAGTGTTACGCAGCACGTTTGAGCTTCAGCAAGAACCAATGAGGTTCATTCTCGTGTTACGCAGCACATTTAAGCTTCCTCAAGAACCAATGAGGTTCATTCTAGTATTACGCAGCACGTTTAAGCTTCAGGAAGAACCAATGAGGTTCATTCTAGTGTTACGCAGCACGTTTGAGCTTCAGCAAGAACCAATGAGGTTCATTCTCGTGTTACGCAGCACGTTTGAGCTTCAGCAAGAACCAATGAGGTTCATTCTCGTGTTACGCAGCACATTTAAGCTTCCTCAAGAACCAATGAGGTTCATTCTAGTGTTACGCAGCACGTTTAAGCTTCAGGAAGAACCAATGAGGTTCATTCTCGTGTTACGCAGCACATTTAAGCTTCCTCAAGAACCAATGAGGTTCATTCTCGTGTTACGCAGCACGTTTGAGCTTCAGCAAGAACCAATGAGGTTCATTCTCGTGTTACGCAGCACATTTAAGCTTCCTCAAGAACCAATGAGGTTCATTCTAGTGTTACGCAGCACGTTTAAGCTTCAGCAAGAACCAATGAGGTTCATTCTCGTGTTACGCAGCACATTTAAGCTTCCTCAAGAACCAATGAGGTTCATTCTAGTGTTACGCAGCACGTTTGAGCTTCAGCAAGAACCAATGAGGTTCATTCTCGTGTTACGCAGCACATTTAAGCTTCCTCAAGAACCAATGAGGTTCATTCTAGTGTTACGCAGCACGTTTAAGCTTCAGGAAGAACCAATGAGGTTCATTCTCGTGTTACGCAGCACATTTAAGCTTCCTCAAGAACCAATGAGGTTCATTCTCGTGTTACGCAGCACGTTTGAGCTTCAGCAAGAACCAATGAGGTTCATTCTCGTGTTACGCAGCACGTTTGAGCTTCCTCAAGAACCAATGAGGTTCATTCTCGTGTTACGCAGCATGTTTGAGCTTCAGCAAGAACCAATGAGGTTCATTCTCGTGTTACGCAGCACGTTTGAGCTTCCTCAAGAACCAATGAGGTTCATTCTAGTGTTACGCAGCACATTTAAGCTTCCTCAAGAACCAATGAGGTTCATTCTAGTGTTACGCAGCACGTTTGAGCTTCAGGAAGAACCAATGAGGTTCATTCTAGTGTTACGCAGCACGTTTAAGCTTCCTCAAGAACCAATGAGGTTCATTCTAGTGTTACGCAGCACATTTAAGCTTCCTCAAGAACCAATGAGGTTCATTCTAGTGTTACGCAGCACATTTAAGCTTCCTCAAGAACCAATGAGGTTCATTCTCGTGTTACGCAACACGTTTGAGCTTCAGGAAGAACCAATGAGGTTTATTCTAGTGTTACGCAGCACATTTAAGCTTCCTCAAGAACCAATGAGGTTCATTCTCGTGTTACGCAACACGTTTGAGCTTCAGGAAGAACCAATGAGGTTCATTCTAGTGTTACGCAGCACGTTTAAGCTTCCTCAAGAACCAATGAGGTTCATTCTAGTGTTACGCAGCACGTTTGAGCTTCAGGAAGAACCAATGAGGTTCATTCTAGTGTTACGCAGCACGTATAAGCTTCCTCAAGAACCAATGAGGTTCATTCCCGTGTTACGCAACACGTTTGAGCTTCAGGAAGAACCAATGAGGTTCATTCTAGTGTTACGCAGCACGTTTAAGCTTCCTCAAGAACCAATGAGGTTCATTCTAGTGTTACGCAGGACGTTTAAGCTTCCTCAAGAACCAATGAGGTTCATTCTCGTGTTACGCAGCACGTTTAAGCTTCCTCAAAAACCAATGAGGTTCATTCTAGTGTTACGCAGCACGTTTAAGCTTCCTCAAGAACCAATGAGGTTAATTCTAGTGTTACGCAGCACGTTTAAGCTTCCTCAAGAACCAATGAGGTTCATTCTCGTGTTACGCAGCACGTTTAAGCTTCCTCAAGAACCAATGAGGTTCATTCTAGTGTTACGCATCATGTTTGAGCTTCAGCAAGAACCAATGAGGTTCATTCCCGTGTTACGCAGCACGTTTGAGCTTCAGCAAGAACCAATGAGGTTCATTCTCGTGTTACGCAGCACATTTAAGCTTCCTCAAGAACCAATGAGGTTCATTCTAGTGTTACGCAGCACGTTTAAGCTTCCTCAAGAACCAATGAGGTTCATTCTCGTGTTACGCAGCACGTTTGAGCTTCTGCAAGAAACAATGATGTTCATTCTCGTGTTACGCAGCACGTTTGAGCTTCAGCAAGAACCAATGAGGTTCATTCTCGTGTTACGCAGCACGTTTGAGCTTCTGTAAGAACCAATGAGTTTCATTCTCATATTACGCAGCACGTTTGAGCTTCAGCAAGAACCAATGAGGTTCATTCTCATGTTACGCAGCACGTTTGAGCTTCTGCAAGAACCAATGAGGTTCATTCTCGTGTTACGCAGCACGTTTGAGCTTCTGTAAGAACCAATGAGTTTCATTCTCATATTACGCAGCACGTTTGAGCTTCAGCAAGAACCAATGAGGTTCATTCTCATGTTACGCAGCACGTTTGAGCTTCTGCAAGAACCAATGAGGTTCATTCTCATGTTACGCAGCACGTTTGAGCTTCAGCAAGAACCAATGAGGTTCATTCTCGTGTTACGCAGCACGTTTGAGCTTCTGTAAGAACCAATGAGTTTCATTCTCATGTTACGCAGCACGTTTGAGCTTCAGCAAGAACCAATGAGGTTCATTCTCGTGTTACGCAGCACGTTTGAGCTTCAGCAAGAACCAATGAGGTTCATTCTCGTGTTACGCAGCACGTTTGAGCTTCAGCAAGAACCAATGAGGTTCATTCTCATATTACGCAGCACATTTGAGCTTCAGCAAGAACCAATGAGGTTCATTCTCGTGTTACGCAGCACGTTTGAGCTTCAGCAAGAACCAATGAGGTTCATTCTCGTGTTACGCAGCACGTTTGAGCTTCAGGAAGAACCAATGAGGTTCATTCTCGTGTTACGCAGCACGTTTGAGCTTCTGTAAGAACCAATGAGTTTCATTCTCGTATTACGCATTATGTTTGAGCTTCAGCAAGAACCAATGAGGTTCATTCTAGTGTTACGCAGCACGTTTGAGCTTCAGCAAGAACCAATGAGGTTCATTCTCATGTTACGCAGCACGTTTGAGCTTCTGCAAGAACCAATGAGGTTCATTCTCATGTTACGCAGCACGTTTGAGCTTCTGCAAGAACCAATGAGGTTCATTCTCGTGTTACGCAGCACGTTTGAGCTTCAGCAAGAACCAATGAGGTTCATTCTCGTGTTACGCAGCACGTTTGAGCTTCAGCAAGAACCAATGAGGTTCATTCTCGTGTTACGCAGCACGTTTGAGCTTCAGCAAGAACCAATGAGGTTCATTCTCGTGTTACGCAGCACGTTTGAGCTTCAGCAAGAACCAATGAGGTTCATTCTCGTGTTACGCAGCACGTTTGAGCTTCAGCAAGAACCAATGAGGTTCATTCTCGTGTTACGCAGCACGTTTGAGCTTCAGCAAGAACCAATGAGGTTCATTCTCGTGTTACGCAGCACGTTTGAGCTTCAGCAAGAACCAATGAGGTTCATTCTCGTGTTACGCAGCACGTTTGAGCTTCAGCAAGAACCAATGAGGTTCATTCTCGTGTTACGCAGCACGTTTGAGCTTCAGCAAGAACCAATGAGGTTCATTCTCGTGTTACGCGGCACGTTTGAGCTTCAGCAAGAACCAATGAGTTTTATTCTCGTGTTACGCAGCACGTTTGAGCTTCAGCAAGAACCAATGATGTTCATTCTCGTGTTACGCAGCTCGTTTGAGCTTCAGCAAGAACCAATGAGGTTCATTCTCATGTTACGCAGCTCGTTTGAGCTTCAGCAAGAACCAATGAGGTTCATTCTAGTGTTACGCAGCACGTTTAAGCTTCAGGAAGAACCAATGAGGTTCATTCTCGTGTTACGCAGTACGTTTGAGCTTCAGGAAGAACCAATGAGGTTCATTCTAGTGTTACGCAGCACGTTTGAGCTTCAGCAAGAACCAATGAGGTTCATTCTCGTGTTACGCAGCACATTTAAGCTTCCTCAAGAACCAATGAGGTTCATTCTAGTGTTACGCAGCACGTTTAAGCTTCAGGAAGAACCAATGAGGTTCATTCTAGTGTTACGCAGCACGTTTGAGCTTCAGCAAGAACCAATGAGGTTCATTCTCGTGTTACGCAGCACATTTAAGCTTCCTCAAGAACCAATGAGGTTCATTCTAGTGTTACGCAGCACGTTTAAGCTTCAGGAAGAACCAATGAGGTTCATTCTCGTGTTACGCAGCACATTTAAGCTTCCTCAAGAACCAATGAGGTTCATTCTCGTGTTACGCAGCACGTTTGAGCTTCAGCAAGAACCAATGAGGTTCATTCTCGTGTTACGCAGCACGTTTGAGCTTCCTCAAGAACCAATGAGGTTCATTCTCGTGTTACGCAGCATGTTTGAGCTTCAGCAAGAACCAATGAGGTTCATTCTCGTGTTACGCAGCACGTTTGAGCTTCCTCAAGAACCAATGAGGTTCATTCTAGTGTTACGCAGCACATTTAAGCTTCCTCAAGAACCAATGAGGTTCATTCTAGTGTTACGCAGCACGTTTGAGCTTCAGGAAGAACCAATGAGGTTCATTCTAGTGTTACGCAGCACGTTTAAGCTTCCTCAAGAACCAATGAGGTTCATTCTAGTGTTACGCAGCACATTTAAGCTTCCTCAAGAACCAATGAGGTTCATTCTAGTGTTACGCAGCACATTTAAGCTTCCTCAAGAACCAATGAGGTTCATTCTCGTGTTACGCAACACGTTTGAGCTTCAGGAAGAACCAATGAGGTTTATTCTAGTGTTACGCAGCACATTTAAGCTTCCTCAAGAACCAATGAGGTTCATTCTCGTGTTACGCAACACGTTTGAGCTTCAGGAAGAACCAATGAGGTTCATTCTAGTGTTACGCAGCACGTTTAAGCTTCCTCAAGAACCAATGAGGTTCATTCTAGTGTTACGCAGCACGTTTGAGCTTCAGGAAGAACCAATGAGGTTCATTCTAGTGTTACGCAGCACGTTTAAGCTTCCTCAAGAACCAATGAGGTTCATTCCCGTGTTACGCAACACGTTTGAGCTTCAGGAAGAACCAATGAGGTTCATTCTAGTGTTACGCAGCACGTTTAAGCTTCCTCAAGAACCAATGAGGTTCATTCTAGTGTTACGCAGGACGTTTAAGCTTCCTCAAGAACCAATGAGGTTCATTCTCGTGTTACGCAGCACGTTTAAGCTTCCTCAAAAACCAATGAGGTTCATTCTAGTGTTACGCAGCACGTTTAAGCTTCCTCAAGAACCAATGAGGTTAATTCTAGTGTTACGCAGCACGTTTAAGCTTCCTCAAGAACCAATGAGGTTCATTCTCGTGTTACGCAGCACGTTTAAGCTTCCTCAAGAACCAATGAGGTTAATTCTAGTGTTACGCAGCACGTTTAAGCTTCCTCAAGAACCAATGAGGTTCATTCTCGTGTTACGCAGCACGTTTAAGCTTCCTCAAGAACCAATGAGGTTCATTCTAGTGTTACGCATCACGTTTGAGCTTCAGCAAGAACCAATGAGGTTCATTCCCGTGTTACGCAGCACGTTTGAGCTTCAGCAAGAACCAATGAGGTTCATTCTCGTGTTACGCAGCACATTTAAGCTTCCTCAAGAACCAATGAGGTTCATTCTAGTGTTACGCAGCACGTTTAAGCTTCCTCAAGAACCAATGAGGTTCATTCTCGTGTTACGCAGCACGTTTGAGCTTCTGCAAGAAACAATGATGTTCATTCTCGTGTTACGCAGCACGTTTGAGCTTCAGCAAGAACCAATGAGGTTCATTCTCGTGTTACGCAGCACGTTTAAGCTTCCTCAAGAGCCAATGAGGTTCATTCTCGTGTTACGCAGCACGTTTAAGCTTCCTCAAGAGCCAATGAGGTTCATTCTCGTGTTACGCAGCACATTTAAGCTTCCTCAAGAACCAATGAGGTTCATTCTAGATTTTTTACATCTTATAAGATTTTAAAAATGTGATAGACCACAAACATGAGGACAAAAAATCCTAGATTTAAGCGTTTTGCTCCTATAGTGTGTGGTGTGCCATGATGTGACAAAGACAGCACACCACACGAACAGATTTTCAACCAGAATCTCGACTGTGAACACAGGAAATCTCGCAAAATCTCATGAGCATGGCGGATGATATGCAGGAAGAAATTACGATGGTAGTGTTTGGAATGATTTTCACAGAAAATTCATGTGAAAAAAACCATTGTACCCACCATTATATATAACCTTTTATACTGAAATATATTCATTCTTTATTGTCTTTATTTAATCTCTTTAGAAAAAGTTATTTAATCCCTCTAACCTCACTGAACCCTTAACACTCAACGTCCTTGAAGTAAGTGTGTGTGTGAGAATGACTGTGTCGTCCATCATCTCGCTTTCTGATTGGATATTGTTTCGTTTCACGTGATAATTTCCAGAGCTTGCGCGCGTTTGTCCTCCCCCCACACATCAGGATTTCTGATCGTAAATATTAAACATGTTGAATATTTATGATTCGCGATCGGGGCGGCTAACACACCTCACACCAAGGGAAAATATGATAAGATAATCTGTTGAACCATCAAGATAATCGGTTCGGGACATAGCTAGAATTGTCGGAAGGGGGGAAATCGGCCCAAAATCAGCCCGATTATCTTTTGGTGTGTACCCAGCATTACGCAGCTCGTTTGAGCTTCAGCAAGAACCAATGAGGTTCATTCTCGTGTTACGCAGCACGTTTGTTTTAATCAATTAATTCGTTTTACAATCTCTCTATGAACTTTTTGAAGCGTCAAAGCAGTAGTTGCATAGACTGTCAATGGAGGAACAGAAATTTCATTACAAATATCTTCATTTGCGTTCCAAAGATGAACGAAAGTCTTAATGGGTTTGGAACGACATGAAAGTGAATAAATGACAGAATATAAATTTTTGGGTGAACTATCCCTTTAAACAAAAACCACAATACAAAGCAATCACAAAAAACAAATAAAACAGATATTTTTTTATTTTGAGGGGAAAAGTTTGTCTATATTCAAGAGTCTTTTCTCAACTTTCCTTTGCAAAGTTGAAAAGCGTGTCCCTTTTCTAATCCTTCAACTAAAGTAAAAAATGAAACAAACAAACAAACGAACAAAAAGGTAAATGAAAAATAAGAAACGATCAGGAGTCGTTCAGCCCTGATCTAGACAGAGGCCCCAGTGTGAGAGTCAGTAGTACTAAAATACACTCCTGCTTGCTCACAGTACATCAGATAGTATGTTTCCTTCCCTCACGCTGAATCTCCATTCGTGCACGCTTTTATTGCACATACTGGACGGAACAACGGGGCGCCCTGCCTTTGGTACGAACGTGACCAACTGACATGCAATGACCAAGCTTCTATCACAGCAAGTTTTCAATAAGTGAAGAACACACAGCAGGAGAAAGACAGTGCTTTGGCCATCATGCAAGTCAATTCGCTGAAAGAGGTGACCGAGTTAACAAACGTTGCTGTAATGGGTTGCATCAAACAGGTGAATTGCGCGGTTTTAGCGTGTGATTTAAAGAGGCACTGTTATCATATACTGAAGTTTGTTCAATTAAGGCAAATGCACTGCAATTCGCACTGCAGGCATGCAGTGTACGGTAAGTCTCTATTGGTTCTATGTTAGCAATTAGCAGGCTAGCAACTGTTAAGTATTATAGTACATCTAAATGAATTTGAAGTGTATGTTTTGATTATGTATTTCCCCATGTGGCTTTTTCCTTAAAGAGATGGAGTGGAGGGAATATTGTTCGTACGTCACTGACTGCAGTTGATCAGTTAGTACCAACTTGCTAGAACGTCTCAATTCTCAAGTCTTTGTTCCCTCTCCTCAGCTGGAATGGAATCATAATCAAACAGATAAGAACAACCAGAATAGGAATAAAAACGGATACAGAGGTGATACAAAATACCCAAACATTAAAACTTAAGGGAATCAAACAAACAAAAATCGTAGAGAAGATACCACAATCAGACATGCTTTTGAGCTGTTTAGTTTGGCAAGAAAGCAGCTAGTCGTATCATAGAAACCTCACAGTGAAAAGAGTTATGCCCCTTCGAGATTACAAAGCACAGTATTCAGTCATAATTTATAGATATATTTCTTTCATTTTTAAAAAAAGTCCTTCTAGAATGAATTGGATTTCGATAAACTGTCTTGTACCGTGGTATCCAATGCCGTGGCTTTTCCCCAGATGCCTCCGAAAAACTCTTTTTTTCCTTTTATTTTATTTTGTACCAAAAATACTTCTTTGAAAAAAGAAGAAATGGTTGACGGAACACACAAAACTAAACTGAAGTCTTCCTTGAGGACGTTAAAGGCCCAGACCTGGTCTTACTTCCCAAAAAAAAAAAAAAAAAAAACTACTGTTCCACAGCTTTCCACACACTTTTCCATCTAGAATTTGTCATTCTTAAGGAAAAGCAAGACTTTAAATTAAATCATTCAATCCTTCATATGATCCAGAGCACAAGGCTCTGCCAGTGACAGAGATCGCTGGTCAATCAGTGTGATTTACTTCAAATGATAAAACGCCATAAAAACAGGGAAATCGAGGGCGTCAGGGCATTACATAAGATTCAAAACTTCCGCAAACTTCTTTTCTATTAAATACTTTGGTCTTTGGTCAATAGTTCTCTTTATAATTTATACAGATACTGTATTCGTACACGCACAAATATACGAGCGTACATGTTTATGTACGGTATAAATGTGTATGTGTTTTCCAACTTTTTTCCATAAAGGACTTTTTGCACAAAACATCAAGATCAAAATAAATAAGGAATTCCGAACGAAACATGAGTACCTGTATTTATATTCTCCTGAAATAAAAATAACAGGGGAAAAAAAAATAGTCACAAAAATAAAACTGGAGAAAATGCCTTATGTACAGCGTTTTTCTTCGGCAAATAAAGGCCTTTATTAAATAAACAGACTTTGCATCTTTCAAGCAGCCCGAGGGAGAGGCTTAAAAACAATCGTCCTTCAAGGTGCACAGGCATATCCACGACCGCCACGACTCTCCAGTGTGGAGTCTGCTTCGTTTTTTCAATAATCTTCCTTTTTTTTGTTTGTTTTCTTTCTTCAAGTGATGGCGATGGCTACTTGTTTGTCTTCAGCTTGCCTGGAGAAATCCTCCTCTCTGGGGAATTGTGGGAATCCAAAGAAATTCTAGTGCACTGCTAACTGTTGGGAGGTCCGTTGTTCAGGAAGTAAGTGGTCATCTCACCCTTGCCTTTCACCTTTACGACCCCTCGACACTCCAGCTGGTAACCTTTACTGGCCAACACCTGGTGCAGGTCTGTGGTCACCTGTAAAATACCAGAAAATCACTTCTACGTGACTTACTCAGGATGACGACGACACTGTGTAGAGGACAGGATTGAAGGTTTACCTGAATCTGGTCCGGGACCCCTGTACTGTCCATCCGACTGGCCACGTTTACTGTGTTTCCCCAGATATCATACTGGGGCTTCCTGGCTCCAATAACTCCAGCAACCACTGGCCCAATGTTCAGCCCTGCACACACATGCATATGCCAACTTCTTAGAAATGTACTCTAAGGGGGCTTTCACACTGGGCACGTTTGCCGAGGTCCGAGTCAGAGAGAGATTTCATCCGTTTAAATTATATTAAGCCTTAAAGTTCTGCATAATTAAGGGCGTGGCCACTTGAGTGGCTATGCTAGTCGTTTGTCTGCTAGCGTCACGTCACCTCAGCTAATCCCGTCTCTTTGGCCATTTTCGGTTATACAAGATGGCAATGGCCGGCTCCGCCCACTTTGGGCTTCAAAAAATGCTCTTCAGAAACCTACGGGTGACGTCACGGACAATACGTCCATTGTTTTATACATTCTATGGTTACGTCGCTTCACTGCCATTCACAAATCCATTCACAAAAATGTGTATAGTACGAATGTGAACTGGTAAACATACTACATTCACCATGCTATCATGGGAACTACCAGCATCACTGCCATTCATAAATCCTCTACCTTGGCCTCATGGGATAGTAAAGTGTCCATAGTATGCAGTTTATTGTATAGTATATAGTTTTGCCTACTTTTTTATGAGTCCAATGATGTCGGACTTACTTCTTTTGTCACATACTGTTTTTCACATACTATATAGTAGAGAAGTATGCGATTTCGGATTCAGCCCGAGTTTCACATTCACGCGAATCGCGGCACAGTTCGAGTGCAACCGAACTCAGACCACCTCCTCCAGGCTCGGGTTCGGTACTCCGGTGCGCTCCCGGGTCCACGTGACAGTTTTCACATTACCAATTTTTCCTGCAAACCGTGCCCCGTTTCAAACTAAACTGCCAGTGTGAAAGTGCCCTCAGTATTCATGCTTTTTTCAAATGATTTTGAAAAACCTTAATTTTAAATGAATGTCATGTGGCATCATGAAGTGTGACCAGTGTTCTTTTAGTATTATTTAGTATTTATTCATATTTTTGAATTAACTTTTTTTTTTTTTTTCAGTTTAAGGTTTAGTAACTTTGTTATGTGCTTTGTCATTTGTATTAGTTTTTGTTTTAAATATTTAAATTTAATCTATTATTTCAGTTTTAGTTTTAATCCTTTTATTTGATTCCAGGTAGTTGCCAAAGCAACATTTGTAATTTCTAACGCTTTTTTAAAGTTTATATTCTTCCATCAAATATTGTTCTTTATTTCGGCTTTACTTCAATTAACAAAAACATTTTTAATAGTTTTAGTTAACAATGACACTGGGTGTAAACAATTTAAAATAAAGTTGTTTTTTTTACACCTTAAAAACATGCGTGCACATCTTAATCAAAATACCATTTATTTGTGGGGAGTCACATTACATTTTATATCAACAATATCAAATTATTTGATATTTTAAGAGACTTGGTTGCACCACATGACTTTGATTTGGCAAACCAAACATTTTCAACTGTTTCTAATAAATAATCAGTGAACATTGGACTCCTATGTGAGTCTGTAGGTTTTGACGCTTACCGATCTTCATCTGGAAGTTGTTGAAGGAATGCTCATTGATGTATTTCATCTGTTCGCGGAGGTGCATGGCGTAGTCGGCCAGAGCGGTTATATGCGAGCGGCCTTCCTTGTCATAGGTGGAGTCATTGAGGCCAGATGCTGCCATGTAGGTGCTGCCAATGGTCTTTATTTTCTCCAGCTGCCTGTATTTCTCCTCACTGATGATCTGTAATAGTGAGAAAGGGTTTCATCGATGTACACTACCTTCCAAAAATGTACAGTCAGTGAGATTTTGTTTTGAAAGAAATGAACACTTTTATTCAGCAAGGATGAATTAAACTAATCAAAAGTGACAGTAAAGGCATTTATAATGTAACAAAAGATTTTTTGTTTGAATATATGCTGTTCTTTTTAACTTGATCCTGAAAATATTTATCCACAAAAATATTAAGCAGCACAACTGTTTTCAACATTGATAATAATCAGAAATGTTTCTTGAGCAGCAAATCAGCATATTAGAATGATTTCTGAAGGATCATGTGACACTGAAGACTGGAGTAATGATGCTGAAAATTCAGCTTTGCCAACACAGGAAAAAATTCACATATTGCAGTAAACTACGTAATTTTGAATTGTAATATTATTTCACAGTATTACTGTTTTTACTGTATTTCCGGCCATGGTGAGCGTAAGAGACTTCTTTCAAAAGCATTCAAAATATATAACCAACCTCAAACTAAATGGTAGTGTATTCAAGTAAAAAAGCCAAGCCAAGATGTTTTCATATTCGTCACACAGATTGGTTTAATAATTTAAGATTCCCTCATTAATCCCTCATCTTCAAACATTAATCTCCAGCCTTCTAACCTCATCAAAATCAGCGATGATCTCATTGAGGAGCCTCAGACACTCCACTCCCTCGTTGTTGGCCTCCAGCTCCACGTAGAACTCGGAAAAGTTGCTGATGGAGGCGAACATGACAGCCACGCACTCACACGACTGGTAGTACAGCTCGTCGTTTCTCCTCTCTCTAGCTAGAAAGTGGGCGGCCACATCTTTGGGCAAGATGTTGTGGAGAAGCCGACGGTTGTAGGCTTGAAGTTCCTCCATCTCCTCCTTCTCTTCTGTGGCCTATTACAGCACATATATCAAATTCTGAAGGTATTGTATGAACAAATTATATTTGGTCACACACGCTATTGTATATCTTAGTTCAACTAATAACGTAGATTCAAATCCTGACCTGAAGTTTCCAAAGGAAGTCTAGACGAGCTGTTGACTCCACTTGCTGGGCGTGTAGGTACAGTGCTAGTACAAATACAGTGAGTATCACTGGGGTCATGACCTTTAGGGACACTTTAGTCACCCTGAAAGTGCTGCAACAAGAGAGATCGGGTCAGCCACAGGATCAATTATTTACATCACAGCATGGATGTAACAGAATACAGCACACACAACCACAAGAAAGATTTAGTGTCTACAGGTAAACATACAAAGCAATTCAAATAATTAAAAACTCAAAAAGTCTATTAAGACATACCACTGTTCAGTAGTTGTATTGAGATTGGACCTGTGGGAAAACCATAAAGATTAATCATTTCTGAGCTTGTAAAAACAATAAATGATCATATATGATTAATAGGAAGCATAAGAGATGAATATAGGTCTCACCATGGCAGAGTTTCATTGAAAACTCTACAAAAAAAGAAAAAAAGAACAACTTGTTTTAATGAACAAACATATGCAGAAGTACACATTGTATTCGCAAGAATTATTAAACCTTACAGCATTTATTTTTAAGACAAATACACAAACTGAATATTCAAATCAGAGATAGAACCACATTTTCAGTATTGGGGGAACAAAAAGTAAAACTATTATTGCAAACCACTCTAGTTATTGTTAACTAAAACTTAAACTATTCAATAATTTCCATTAACTTAAATAAAGATGAAATAAAATAAATTAAAGCTAAATATTCAACAAAAACTAATAATAAAAGCAGAAATTACAGTAACGCTTTACAATAAGCTTCATTGGTTAACTACCTTAGTTAAAATAAACTAAGAATGAACAATACTTCTACAGCATCTATTAATCTTAGTTAATATTCATTTAAACATGTACTAATACGTTATTAAAATCAAATGTTGTATTTGTTAAGTAAGGGATAATGCCCGACGAGGTGTCCATTAACAGAAATTAATGGACGACGCGGAGGTGTGAACCGTCCGACGCTTCCGCAAAGTCCATTCATTTCTGTTAACGGACACCTCGAAGGGCATTATCCCGCTTATACCATGGTCACTTACGAAAGAAAGAAATATTTAATCAATTAATAATACTTTAATGTGTTTTAGAGTAAAAATCGTGAGGGTTTTTATTTATTAAGTCGAGCGCACTATTTAATATCTCCCGTATACAGGCGTTGCAAAGCAACGTGGCCACAGCGCAGAACGCCTTTCCTAGGTGTACATTATCACTTTTTAACTTACACCCTCCAGCCAATCAGAATCGAGTATTCACCCAGACCATGGTATAAGTAAGGGTTAATGCCAGACGAGGTGTCCATTATCAGGTTTTAATGGACGACGGTGAGGCGTGAACCGTCCGACGCGCAGCGGAGGCCGAAGTCCATTAAAACCTGATAATGGACACCTCGAAGGGCATTAACCCGCTTATACCATGGTCACTTGCCAAATAACACAGTTTTAAAACATTAGTTTATATTTTTATTAGTTTTACAATCGAAATCTAAAGTTACAAGTTACAAACAATAACTTGGTTTCCTTGGTTACGCCTGACGGTTTATTTAGGTGTACATTATCACTTTTTAACGGACACCCTGCAGCCAATCAGAATCGAGTATTCACCCAGACCATGGTATAACATTAGTTAATGCACTGTGAACTAACATGAACAAACAATGTACAGCTGTATTTTTATTGACTAACATTAACAAAGATTAACCAATTCAGTAACAAATGTACTGCTCATTGTTAGTTCATTTTAGTTAATACATTAACTAATGTTAACTAATGAGCCTTATTGTAAAGTGTTACCGAAATCACTAAAACTGCAAAAAATAAAAACGAATTAAAAATATATCTAAATACTATAATTTAAATAATACTAAAACAACAATCCACAAACTACAGTATTTAATACGTTTATTACTAAATTAACATAATTCAATGTTATACTATTTAAACTAATCACAATCAACAGGCCACAAGTAGTCAGATCAAATTAAGGCTCAAAGGTGCAGGGATGACATATTTTTGTAGACCAACCCAGAAGTTAGCATCACATTGTTTCCACCGAATAGGATTTTTCCATTGGCTTTTGGATTATTGCAAAAAACATAAGCTCTGGGATAAACAAAAGTTTATGACACTTGCACGTTTTGTCTATAGAGATAACGAACTACACTACGGTTGCTCGACTCTATTCCCTGTATTACCATTTAGCAAGTTGTTAGGCTTTAAAAGAAATCACGAGTGGGGTATTACTGGTGTGTATTATGTCGTAGAATAAAACCATTTAACCATTAAAAAAAAAAAAAAAAACCTGACTTTTCGTTTCTGGCCTACAAAAATACATCATCCCTCCAGCCCTCTATTCTCATCAGAACATAAAGCCACTTCAAAGCAACTTCTCTCTGTTGAGATTGAGCAGTACTGACGCCCTCTAGTGGCCGGCAGTGGTACTTACAGGGCATTGGCCGTCACGAAGAGGTCTGCGTTGTCAAACAGCGCCACCTCTGGCCACTCCACAAGCAGCAGGAAAGTGAGCTGGATGAGCAGCATTAAAGCCAGCTTCCCTATACTACTGATCTGCAGGAACACGGAGCAGGCCAGCAGGGTCAGCAGCACACTGTAGCTGAAATACTGAAGCAGAACATCAGGTGAACACCAGGACGAGTCAGCATGAAACCTGTAATGTGTCAGTTTTCCGATCTTGGTGTGACTACACACTCTTTTTACCTCGGGGAAGGGGCAGGAGGGAGTGTCGCTGACACAGATATCCAGGCCGTTGGCTACGGAGCGAGACAAGTTGTGAATGACACAGGGAGTCACCATCTCTGACGACGACCAGTTAAACCGCTCTGCTACACAGTCCACCAGCTTCCGTGTGTCACAGGAAAACTGCAGGAAACACAAAACACACACTCAGGCTACAAAATATACAATCGTTATACAGCTACAGGCAGTTAAAGGATGAGCTCACTGCACTCATTTTCTAATGCTTTGCCATTTTTGGAGCTTGACAACCCTGGTCATCATTAATCTTATTGTCGTAGGCCAAAGAAAGTACGTGTTTTGGAACAACATGAGGGCGAGTAAATGATGACAGAACTGTTCTTTTAAAGCAACATTTGTGATCATACGGTCTCTTTGGAAGAAATCAGATTGTTAGCTGAAGTGTTAGAAACACTACTATTGTGTGCGAAGTGATTTGGCAGCTCTGCTTACCATGTTGACAAAGGCAGAGATGAAGACGAGGATGAGGGTGAAGACTCCCACCAGTGTGCTGTTGGTGCGAGACTGAACAATCTTCTTGGACACGGTCTGCATGGCTGCGGGGAAGAGCTGCGAGACAGAGAGATACAGGCCAGTCGTACACATTTGCAAAACGCGAGCGAATGAAAAGCGGCGCATGTAGACTGCTTACCTTCACGCAGGAGTAAATGGCACAGATGAAGAGGATGTTGGCAAGAATGATGAAGATACTGATGTAAATTCCCAGCATGACCAGAGTACTGCAGAACACAGAGGAGGTTTCAGACTCGTGTTTCAGACTAGTTAGTTGGGGACAAATATGTTGCCAGCAGTAAGCTAAACCTGTCAGTTTGGGGACGTCCTCATTTGTAAAAACAGTATGAAGTAAATAAAGTTTTTTAATTGTAAAAATCTTAGGGTTAATGTGCGGTCAACATTATTTCAGTGAATCGTGAAGTAAGGAATACCATTTGCAGATCCAAACCTCCACTTGTTTCAAGTGAGAATACTGTTTCAACATTCATTTATGAATTCATTACTCACGGATTGGCGTATTTACTACAGTCTCTGGGCTCACGGCGTCCCGGACACCAATGTTTTAAAGATTCATAAAAGATAAATCACTGTCTGGCCACCTGGGATTTTGATATAAAGGTTAGACTCACAATGATGATTTTTCAGTAGTTTTAAAGCACACTGTGAGACTGTTTTTTGCTTGCTTTTGGCATCTGATTTGGTGACGTGTGACGTCAGACTTAATGAGCAGACTGTCAATAGCGTAGCGATGTCTGAAGCACTGCTCACACAGAAGTCCCTTTCAAACCAAGCAGCTGTTGGTCAACGTGACAAAATAGCGTGACCAACGTGAACATGAACGGAATCTGCATTGGGAAATTTTTCCTCCTCTTGTGAAACTTCTGATCGCACGGATTGCTTTTGGAACGAATGGATTTTGCCCGTGACTTTTCGCTGAGCGATGGTAAATGTGACTGCACATGTAGGGTTAGGGCTACATTAACTTGACATTAACTTTTTTGCTCACCAGACACTGTGGCATTTTCACCGGCCACATTGATACCATGGGGAAAACTGCCATATAGATATTTTTTAATATTTTCTTAATTTGGCAACAGGTATATTAGGCTGCTGTCACTTTAAGACCTGACACACGGATCCATTATACTGTTACACATGCGTTTTCTTTCCGTTTACATTCACTTAAAATATAACTGACTGTGTTTACGTGAATACTCACCAAGACCGGCAGTTTGACATTATTTTGTGTGGTTGACTCTTTAAGTGCAATAAGCAGCGAAAAATAACTCAATTTAGTATTGAGAGGCGGCTTTATGTGAGCGCACTTTGGGTGTGAGCACAAAATCTGCGGCAATGGGTAAAATTATGCGCAATACATGCTGAAATGCAAGCCCTGTAACAGCAACAATATTGATCCAGAGCTAATTAAGTGAGTGAGTGAGGGGAGGCGGGTTTGTGTGTCACTCGCTGTCGGAGAGATGAGAGCCAGAGCACATCTATAGACAGATACCGTCTATCTATTCTGTGGATAATTAGTATTGGAAGCGTTTCAGATATTTCAGTGTCGATATGTATCATAAAAACAATATTTTTGACAACTCGACATTGCACTTAGTTTATTATTTCAGATGCCTTTTTAAAAGACAATTGAAAAATGTATATATTATATATGTATATATGTATATATATATATATATATATATATATATATATATACACAATTCAACCCGTGGAAGTGGTTAGTAGGAGTGACTGTGTTTGTTACTCGCCACTGCTGAAATATACCCACATTTGGTGGGTGTTTATGTAAAGCCCTGGTTATAGTATTTATAACTAGCTATAACATAAAAACAATAGAAGTGTATGGAATGTCCTCATTTAGATAGCTAAGTAAACGTATGTGTGTGTGTGTGTGTGTGTGGATTGATCACTCACTGAGGGAATATGACGATCTGGATAAAGGAAATGAAACAGAAGACCAGCAGCGTACAGGCCACATAACCGCCGAAACGATCATCTACCTTCTTAGAATACTAGAAACAAGACAAGGAAATAAAACATCATCAAAACATGTTGACTTACTAATCTGTGCCAAATATGAAGGCTGTGTACACCACGAACTACAATGATAACTATATTAGCATCCACACCAGCGTATGATATCGTTCTGTTTATTATAAGCGCGCTACAGGTCTGTCGTCTGCCGCTTTAAATGCTCGAGCGCTTTAAAGCAGAATGGATTCTGATTGGCTGTCAATGTTTTTATCATTCATCAGCTGGAAGTGATTCCAACAATATCGTTCCTCTGTGTCATGATCGTTATAGCAGGACTTTGCTATTCTCTTATATATTCAGAACGTTTTTTTAGATCTATATCTTTATCGTTATTGTTACAGTTATCGTCCTTGTTGTGAACGGGCCTTAAAGGAATAGTTCACTTACAAATGAAAATTCTGTCATAATTTACTCTCCCTCAAGTTGTTTCAAACCTGTATGAGTTTCTTTCTTCTGCTGAACACAAAGGAAGATATTTTGAAGAATGTCAGTAACCGAACAGTTGTTGGACCCCATTGACTTCCATAGTATTTTTTTTTTCTACTGTTGAAGTCAATGGGGTCCATCAACTGTCTGGTTACTGACATTCTTCAAAATATCTTCCTTATAATATCATGTTCAGCAGAAGAAATAAACTCATACAGGTTTGAAACAACTTGAGGGTGAGTAATCACCCAGATGACCCTGTTAACCACATGACATGCTAAAAACTACTCTGAACAAATCCAAAGAATTCAGTCTCCTAGTTTTCCCCTTCTTAAATACCAAACAGGAAATTGGAGGACATTTGATCTCAGATGATCTCATCCATCCTGTTAGTCTGCTAGACGATCGGCACTGCTAAATTAAACTTGAATGGGTGGGGAGATCTGGACGGGAAGCTGGAACTCAGCCAGTGACTTTGAGTCTGACCTTTTTCTCCAGGCTGGAGGTCTGGAAGGTGAGCAGGAACTTCTTCACGTGGTCTTTGCGGAGCTGGTCAATACTGCGAGCATCAATGGCACGTCCCAAAAACTCATCCACCTCGTCCTCCGGGTTCAGCGCCTCCTGAGCACCACGGCTGTGTGTTCGTGAGCAGAAGAACAGTTACAATTGTGCCTTTTGCGTTCTTCTTTCCCAACTGCATTTATTCTCAAAAAGACAAGACAAAACACTCACTTGTCTTTGCTGGTTGTTTCATCAATGCCCTGAGTGAAGAGAAGGAACAAATATAAGTCAAAGAAGATCAGAAAGATCTGTGAGTAATATAGGAGGACATACGAAGACGGCTAAAGGAACACGAGAGAGCGATCAGGCGAGTGCCATAGGGAGTGGGTGACAGATTGAGCGACAGGTCATGTGGGGTCTCACCATCTGTCTGAAGACTTTGGAGTCTTTAGTCCTGGAGAAGGATCTGTCAGGCACCCATCGCGGTACCAGACCCTCGTTGGAGTTCGTCCGCGTGCGCTGCATCTTAGCCATCATGGCCTTCTCATCTTTCTGAAACAGTCAAGGGCAAAGGAAAAGTACTGTGGTCAAGATTCTTGAATATAATGATGAAGGAAAATTAGGGATGCACCAATATTAAAATGATTTTCGTGTTTTGACAGATAACCAAAACGGCAGATAAACCCAAAAAAAAACAAAAAAAAACTTTTTATGCGTTTTTTTTAATGTTTTTGGCTGTTCATTTACATGGCAATGGTGTTTTGGGGTCCTGAAAATGCAAACTTGGGCAAAGAAAATGGGTTTCAAAGTGCAAGTTTTTAAATATGATACCGTGTAAACTACAAAAACAAGAATTTGTGAAAACGGTGACGTCATGCACATGCGCCATCTACTGGCCTAGCAGCATAATACTGCGTTTTAGTAGTTTTTGCGGATCTGTGGGAACGGGGATCGTTTTGACAATGTTTTCGTCTGTACATGAAAAATGCGAAAGAAATCCATCGTTGTTGTGTAAACATGACCTAAAATCCATCATTTATAATCACAACATTATAATGTACAGTATAAAAATAATTTCATTGATCTTGTTTTAAATAAATAAATAAATAAATAAATATATATATATATATATATATATATATATTCATAGCAGAAATGTGGATAGATGGTGGCATTTGAAGATGATAAAAGTTATAGAACAAGAATCTTTAACTCTTTCCCCGCCATTTATAGAATTTTCCAGCGTTCTATGACACATCTTCTGAAAGAGTACAGATTCTCCATTATGTGGATGTTCGGATATTCATTCAACAAAATATTCTGGAAGCCATGAAATTTTTGTGAAAATGATCAAAAACGCTGGCGGTGACTGGCAACTTTTTTTTTTTAACGCTGGCGGGGAAGGAGTTAAATAGTTGTAATATGACGTGTCTAACCCGCTTCTGACTGCAGCCCAACACTAGGAAGGTCTCAATGCTGTTCTCTTTTAAATAGGCGTTTCTCTCCCCTCCAAAACCTGGTTCCACCTCATAGTCTCCATTCAGGTACTGCAGAGTAGCTTTAGTGATGTGGATCCTCCTGAGGAACATTCATTTAGCAGTTACTAAACAGTCTGTCCAGTGTTATGTATAGCTGTGTACATGTATGGGGTGTGTATCTGTGTTCTGTCTTTGACTCTCACCCGGCTTTGCCTCCAGCCTCCATGTGGTTGGCCAGCGTGACGTCGTTGGACCACACGTCGAACTGCCACTTTCTCAATCCAAGAACTCCACAGTGCACACGACCACTGTGGATACCGACCCGCATGTTTACGTTGACCCCCGTGACCTCTCGCACCAATCTGTGACGCAAAAATAAACATGTTTTCAATAATCTACACGCTGAAATTAGTGTTGTCTTAGTATTATTTATATACTATTATAGTATTTATTCATATTTTTAATTAGCATTTATTTGTATAATTTTCATTTTAATTTCAGTTTTAGTCATTTTGATTTTATTTCTTTTATTTCTTCCTTTCTTTTTATTTCAGTTTTAGTTCTAGTAAATTTAGTACTTCAACTTAATTATTTCAGTTAGTTGCTAAAACAAAGTTTTTCATCTAATATTTTTTTTATTTTTTTTATTTAAGCTATGTTTAAATGAGCAAAAATTATTTTAATACTTTTAATTAACAATAATAACAGTGGCTGCAATATATAATTCCATAAATTTACATCAATAAATTTTAATCATTAAAAAATAACTATTATAAAATAATAAAAATAATCATTATATTGAATAAAACGCTGGCCATTTGCCCCAACCATCAGGCCGGCATCTTACCCCGGGGGTCTCACTTTAAACTTAAACTTTTAAAGGGGTTATATGTAAGAATTTTCATGTATTAATCTTTTTTTATTGCCAATGTGTGAACAGCTTGTAAAGAAACTTAAAAAAACAAGACCTTCTCTGACTTCCAAAGTTGACTATGAAAGTCTGTAGACTCAGGACATTTTTCCCGGGAAAATCAAAAGGATGTGACGGGCTCCCGAGAGCCTCTCTTCTGTTCAATGACACATGAAACTAATGCTTATACAATGTTCAGGATAATACCAAAAAGAGCTATTCTGTACTGTAATGCCAATGTGTCATGCAAAAAAAAAAGGGATTAATTTAAACTATAGTCTCACAAAGCCAGATCTACACAGTCTATAGTCTCAAATATACTTTATAATCAATCTTAACAGTGTGATTTTAATGACCTCATCGGTCGACATGATGCTGGTGAATTGGTTCAAGCATATCCACATTGCTATGATCTTTCTTAACTGCTGTTTTCTCACTGCCGTCATTTTTGTTGTGTGTATTTTGTTATTGAGAGAAAAGCATGTAGCACATATATACGTATTCATCTAAACAGCAGTATAATCGGCGTCAGGATGTTCATTAACAGTAAATCGAAGTAAAGGTATTTCCAACTTCTTTATACTTCACGGTGAGTATATCGGGCCATTTAATAGCATTCAGTCTCTTGTACGCTACGTGTACATGAGTGCGAGCACAAGCAATAAGTTGCTGACTGCAGTTCACTTAACGGCCACCGGTGTCGCTAGTAAAAAGAGTTACTGAATTCTACATATAGCCCCTTTAATTTATATTAATTTATAAAAATAATAATAATGATATTTTGTTCACCCTCATAAAACATTTAATATTCAACATTAAATAAATTTAAAATTGAAATAAATTTCAAAAAGTTTGAACGTTATTTTCTGACAGCTTAGTGAGACTTACGAAATGGCTTCGATCATGTCCACCCCCATTTCCACACAGCAGTGAGCGTGGTCCGCTCTGGGCTCGGGTAAGCCTGACACGCAGTAGTAACAATCCCCCAGGATCTTAATCCGTAAGCAATGGTTCTCCTGCACACACACACACACACACAAGACGGAACAGAAGTTAATTAGAAAGTTCAAGCTGGGAAGATGGCAGCTTCACGCTGAGGTGTAAAAAGTGGGTAGTCATTCTGCTTAGTGTGTGATACAGAGAGTGTGTGTGATTTTTGTGTGTGCTTGTGACATATTAGCTGCGTCCCAATTCATACACTGCATCCTTCAAAGGCTGCATTCGAAGGCCAAATGCGTCACAAGTGTTACAGCGAGAAACAGGTAATAAATAAGTGAAGTTCAAGCAGAGCAATACTCTGTTTGTTGCTCCAGAATGAATAAGAGTATTTGAACAAATCATTTGAGTGAACAATTCAATGACTCCCTCATAAAGAAAAAGGAGCAAGGCTAGGCTGCTCAAGTGACTCGGGCTGGAGGAACACTACATTAGAAATGCTGCTGTCCTTCTAACATTTTGTCTAGCACCCACCAGGGCTCCAACCTCAGCTCAATTGAAGGACACAGAGTCTGTTTTTATGCACCACGCTGGGCTTTCAAAACCCCTAGTGCGCTGGTGGAGCCCGTGCTGAGAATGCCCACTGGGAAGCCTCATTCCCACAGCCTGGAGTTCAGACTCCCAACCCCAAGGGGCCATGTGCCACATTCACCAGTGGTTCACAGGGGTTCGCCCACATTTGTTCAAACATTGGTGAACCCCTGGCAGATCCACAAAAAAAACACTACTGACTGCAACATTACACATTTTTCCCACTTATGATGTTAGTCAGGCTTTTTCACCAAAAACAGAAACAATTTTTTCATGCTTAGACATTTCATGCATCATCCGCTTACTGACCTTTATAATTAAACAGCGTTTTAATTATTTTGCTTTAGTCATACTGTAGTTTTTGTCTTTTTTTGCCTTTATAGTTAGACATACACACACTACCGTTTAAAAATTAATTAATTAAAGTTTTAGTTTTTTAGTTTTTGTAAGAAGTCTCTTATACTCACCAAGGCTCCATTAATTTGATCAAAAATGCAGTAAAAGCTAGCCTGGCTATGTCAGACCTCTTCTCATTGAGACGTGGTCTGGGAACCACATGTTCATTTTCTCGTATTTGAGGCATGGTTTACGAATGCCCAGAGCCGTTTATTGGGCACTACGAATGTCTATCAAATGCGCCTGTACGTAGCTCATAGCCAATCGTTTCAATTATACCAGATGACGTATGTAGAGCGACAGAAATTCGACGAGGAAGAAGACGAAATAAACTTGTGCGTTCTAAACTACTTAGAACACTATCTAAGGCTGCATCGAAAGGTAACTTCGCGTCTGATGCCATGTTGGATCCATAGATATAAACAAATTGCTTCGGTGTGTCTCATAGACGTCGTCATCGTCTTGCTGCTCCCTCCCCGTTCTGTGATTGGTTCCCTTGCTGAGGCGAAAATCTGGTCCATGGAATCCAGGCTGCCTAGCAGTGTGAATAAAATCGCGCTGCGCTCAAGGCAACATGGGGAAACCCAGGCTAAGTAAAAGCAGTAATATAGTAATATGTAAGGGATAATGTAGAGCGAGGTGGTTGTTATAGCGAATACAACCCCGACAGGCTGATCGGGACCTGAATCATTGTCTTGAATCCGCCTGAAGGGGTTGTTATTCGCTATAACAACTGCCTCGCTCTACATTATCCCGCTTATTAAATGGCTACCTACCAAATAAATCAATAATTTGACACAAAATATTGATTTAAAAAGGAGTTTATTGATTTAAAAACGATTGTATTGCTTCCGCTAAAGAAAATAGTCCGTTCCGTCTCAACGGTTAGAATCCTGCGTCCATAGCAACGCTCTGTTTTTCATGGCAACGGTGTGTTATACTTCGCAGCGGTCTGTATGTTATCAAGAAATAACAGTCCACATTCTACATTACAATTCAACCAAGCCATGTAATAATGTGAAATATTGTTAAAATTCAACTAACTATTGTAATATAGTATAAAATGTAATTTATTTCTGTGATGTGATCATTTCCAGCATCATTACTCCAGTCTTCAGTGTCACATTATCCTTCAGAAATCAATCTAATATGATGATTTGATGCTCAAGAAACATTTCTGATTATTATCAGTGTTGAAAACAGTTTTGCTGATTCATATTTTTGAGGAAACTGTGACACATTATCATTTCAGGATTCTTTGACGGATAGATAGATAATCTTTGAAACAGAAATGTTTTATATAAACGTCTAAAAGAAATCTTACCGACTCCAAACTTTTAAACGGTAGTGTATTTTATATTTTTTTAATAATTTAAACAGATTAACATTCAAATGAAAACTGTAAATGTAATGTAGAACTAATATCTTCCAGTCTCAACATTTTATTAAATATACTGTAGACTTCATCTTGTCACCATAATAAACATATAATTCTGCAACAATGAGTGATCCAGTTAATAGTTAGTAGTTGTGCTCACCGAGGCCAGCTTGTCAAAGCGGGCAAACAGCTCGTTTAAAGTCATGACCAGCTCCTGAGCCGTGCACTGCGACGCCAGACTAGTGAAACCCTCAATGTCTGCAAACAGAATACTGACAGACACAGAAAAAGAGAGAGAGAGAGAGATACAGTATATAAACTATGCACTGTTGCTTTTTTCATAACATAACATTCACAACAATGTTCCTGTATTGATTAAATGCTTTGGTAATATTGATCAGCAAACAGTCATGCCAGTCAAACAATGAATTAAGACAGAGATTAAAAAAAGCTTTAATTTTAATGTTTGAATGTGCATGGGTCGATAACATCATCTTTTTAAACAACTAGGTAGAGAAGTACATGTGTGTGTGAATCCCTTGAGCTGAGGGGAAATTCACTCTGTGTAGTGGCAGACGCTGTGGAGCACTTTAATTGAATCGCGGCTTCATTTCAGTATCTTCTGGGGTTAGCGCTAGCTTAGTGACTGGTAATTAACTATTCTCTCTTTCACCGTAATTAGCTGACCACCTTTCAAAATAAAAGCCCCATTGCTCCCTATTACCAGCTCCCAGAGCTGAAGGAAAGGAGAAAAGAGTAAAAGAGATAGGAGAGATGAATGGAATTGAGTGACGATAAACACAGAAAGGGACAAATGGCTACAGGAGATGATAAACAACATATGAACTACCTTAGCTAAATGCTAATGCTAATAGTCAAAGGATCTGCATGTTTACAGAAACAAAACTGAGCCTATTTCTTTCTAAATAAAATAACTGTCTTTGTGGTCATTCACTTAAAGGGATAGTTCACTTTGAAATTAAATTGTGGTATGTTTTAGCTTACCTCAAGGGCATCCAAGATGTAGGTGTCTTTGTTTCCGCAGTAGTTTCAATTTTGATATTTTTATTCTTGTCTGTCAGTCATATAATGCAGGTCTATGGTCACCACCTCAAAGAGCATGCACAGAGAAGTCCAAATTAAACAATTCCCCATCGTAAGTACACATTGATGGCCTAAGACACGAAACGAGCGGTTTGTGTGAGAAAACGAACAGTATTTCTATCGTTTTTACCTCTTATAACACAGCCACATCCAAGTGATCTGAGGGCGCTCGCGCTTCCTGGTGTGTGACGTGTGTGCGCGTTCTGGCTTAGACTGCGCAAGCGCCGGAAAGCGCCGGAAGTGATCTCTCGCGCATGTACGTCACTCATTGTTTACACAGAGATTTCTGAAGTGTTACCTATCACTGTGAAGATCTAAACATATTTAGACGTACAGGAAATCGCAATGGAAGACGATTTCGATATATATTTCGATATATCAAGCGAGAGATCACTTCCGGCGCTTGCCAGGAAGCGCGCGCGCCCTCAGATCACTTGGACGTGGTTGTGTTATAAGAGGTAAAAACTATATAAATACTGTTCGTTTTCTCACACAAACCGCTCGTTTCGTGTCTTAGGCCATCAATGTGTACTTACGATGGGGAATTGTTTAATTTGGACGATGGGGAATTGTTTTAATTTGGACTCTGTGCATGCTCTTTGAGACGGTGACCACAGACCTGCATTATAGGACTGACAGACAAGAATAAAAATATCAAAATTGAAACTACTGCGGAAACAAAGACACCTACATCTTGGATGCCCTTGAGGTAAGCTAAAACATACCAAAACTTAATTTCAAAGTGAACTATCCCTTTAAGAATTGAATTAATGTTAGCCTTTACATAATTCCAAATGAAACTGAGTTTCTCCACCTCTGAAATAGCTTTTCTTTTGTGCTGATGTAATTAAGGCCATAAGGATTGGAAAAATTATTTGGACATGTTATATACTAGCATGCTTTGCTGTTCACATTCAGATCAAATGCATTGATAGTTAATGTGGCACAGTTTGACATGACAGAAATGCTCACCTGACATTGTCGTGTTTCTGGATGTAGATCTTGTGAAACATCATGTCTTCTTTTTTTGCATTGATGTCAGCCTTCATTTCCATGGCGACATGCCTTGGCAAAACAGACAGCAACAGGCGTTCCTGAAAATTGTAGAGAGGAGAGAAGAGAGGGAATGTGTGTGTGTGTGTGTGTGTGTGTGTGTGTGTGTGTGTGTGTGTGTGTGTGTGTGTGTGTGTGTGTGTGTGTGTGTGTGTGTGAAAGAGAATGAGAGATTACTGTGCAGTTCAACCATCCTTTCTTTATGAAGTTTGCAAACATTTGCATCCCAGTGCATATATACTGGTGGCTTGTCCACTGACTAGTGTTTAGACTTTTATTATTCTATCTCTGTTAGAAGTAGAATATAAGAGCAATTAACAGGGTAGAAGTAATAAATGAGTAGAACTTTCAACAGATTCAGGGTACATTTACACGACAACGATGTACAAAAAACGAAAAAGTTTTTCCTTCGCATTTTTCGCGTACTGACAACAACATTGTCAAAATGATCCCCGTTCACATGGATCCGTGAAAACGAGTGAAAACGCAGTATTAATGCCAGGCCAGTAGTTGCGATGTCACTTTGTAAAGAAGCTGCATAGTCTTCTAGAGACTGAACACATAATACGCATTCACAAATTTGCCTTTTTGTAGTTTACACAGAGACGATAACGGTAACGGCCTTCTATTATAAATGTTTCTTGATTATCAAATCATCATATTAGAATGATTTCTGAAGGATCAATGATGCTGAAAATTCAGCTTTGATCACAGGAATAAATTACATTTTAAACTATATAACAATAGAAAACAGTTAATTTAAATTGTAATAATATTTTATACTATTACTGTTTTTACTGTATTTTTGATTAAAGTATATATTTTTAAAAAGGGAGATTTACATAAAAAATATCCATATTAAGACAGATATGCTTGAGGAAAGAGCCTAGAAATTGTAAAGCCCAAAATGGACAATTCTTCTTTTTTTTTCTTTTTCTTTTTCTTTTTTACAGAATGTTGCCATGCTTATTAAGGTTTTATCCATGTACATTATTATTTTTTTAATTAAAAAAAACAATACATCGGTTCCTTACCTCATCACGCAATGATGTCAGTACGCATTTCTTTTCTCACAACTCATTTAATATCAATGAAGCATTCAAATAAAGTAATTTGTGTAAATGCATATTGGAACATTCAAATAAAAAGTCATTTGTGTGAACGCAAATGGTTGATTATCGCCTTTCATTTACTCAAGTTAATGGTGATTGTGCTCACAGTTTCAGTCACGGATCCTTTATGTCGGATATGACAGACAAATATTGAGTAGCCTTGGATAAGACTGCTAAAGGTTTTCGCATCTACAGCACACATTACAGACATTAAACGTGGATATGTTCTACATCTCTTAAGTATCTTTACACTTCTTGAAACGTCCTGATTTCGTTTAACAACTTAAAATATAATCTGCCAGCACAATAAACTACAGTAAAATTTACTCTCGACGGAAAGGTTCTTGCAGGTTTTGATAAAATGTTATGTAATAAAAGTACTCATAATAAGCATATTTCCAGGCTTGTAGGCTTGCATAGTATCGTCAACCCACTCATAAGAGTCCTCGGTAATCCTCGGCAAACTCCGACAGCTGGCTGAACCAGCTCATTCGGATGTGTGTCTTGCGTAATCAACCCGGAACTAAAGTTCGATTCAGTTCGATCAGTGAACCGGCTCAAAAGAACGATTCGTTCAAGAACTGAACATCCCTATTCCAGAAGCCATTTCACTCAGATATACGTCATCTTTTGCACACAAAAAAAAACTTTTGAACTGTGGCAGCCAATGGTCATGACCTCCACACTGAGGTTGGACTGACTGATTGTTAGGCACTAAGAGCCTGTTGTGAGAACTGACCTGCTGCTGGTTTTCTCTTTGCAGGTGCAGTCGGGCCTGGATGTAGCCTCGCGTCTCCTGAAAGGCTTGTCTCTGAGAGACCTCTGCTGGGTAGTGGGTGCAGATCCCAATGATGTTGGTGCACAGGAAGATCAGCACGTTTGCACTCAGCTGAGGGGAGAAAAAGAAAAAAAAAGACATTCAGTGTCTCTCTAGTGATCAGTTGAACCTTTCAACCAAACCAGCTTTAGCTCAGCACTCTGGAATCCCGGGACATCTGTCGTCCTCGGGGGCTTTACTCAACTGTAGCATGGGAAAAAAAGCCAACCTCTGACCCAGAGGCTTCTTCCTGTAGAGAAGTTTACACTAAGGGAGCCAGAACGGAGCTAAAAATGGAGCCTGAAGCAGAGCCAACACTGTTACTTCCTTTGGGTAAATGAAGGGAGAGGGTAATGGGAGAATTATGGGGGTTACTCCAGGTCACATGGTTCACACCATTACACTCTGCTGAAAGCACTGCAGAATCACTATGAAGCACTTGTCGGACTATCAATATATGCTAAATAATTACTTCCGTGTCACACCATAGGACACATTACGTGGCTGTGGGAAAGCGAGTCATTAAAACTTTTCATTGAGAAAATACTGTATAACTAAAATAGTGAAAAAGTAACATTGATGTTGCCACAGCAGATTCCATACAGTTCAGATATTTTATTGTCGGTAATGCTGGCCAATATATCTAAAAAAAAATGTTGTCTTGTTATTTCTTAAGCATGTAACAATGTTTTACTTTAAAAAATCTGAATATATAAATACTTCTCTGAAACGTTTTTTTTTTGTTTGTTGGAGGAACAATTATTTGTTGGTGAGTAGATTTTATGTTTAACTGTTAAAGACAAGAATCAACAACAACAACAAAACACATATACATATATAATTTCTATGCTGATTTGATGTTCAAGAAACATTTTTTTTATTATTATCAATGTTGAAAACAGTTGTGCTGCTTCATATTTTTTTGTTGAAATTTAGAGATTAAACCGAACTTAATAGATTTGACTGATTAATCTTGTGTAACAATGTAAAATTGCACAATTGACTGTATGCTTGCTGAATATAACTAGGCTATTCATTTCTATTTCTAAAAAAATCTTACTGACCCCGAACTTTAATTGCACCAAAAAAAAACAAGTAATAAAAACTCAGTGAGTGTTTTAGCGCAATTTTCTGACGTCATGGGATCACAACACTAAGAGATAGTAAATGTTTTTATGTTTTTTTTTTTTTTTTTTTTTGTGCGTTCCCGAGATTAGACCTTCCTTAACATAATGCCGAAAACCCAAAGTCTCTAGGTGGTCTGGTTGAGGAGGAGATAGAAGTGCAAGATTGGTGCGCACAGACAGAACAGAAATCATGAGTTAACAATCGCAATTTTGTCCGTAGGAAAATTTTGCTAAAAAAACAGTATAAAAAGCTATATTTAGCACTGTATATATTTTTTAAGAACTAAAATATAAGAACAATTAAAAAATACAAGAGATTTCATAAAAATAAAAGCAAATACAAGGACCTCAATTGAAAATTGAGTGAATCAGTGTTTTGAACCAATTGACTGAGACGGACATTTTATCATTGTAGTTTTCTTTATAGTTATCGCTCTTGGTGTGAACGAGCCTTTCCTCTGTATTTTTGGAGCATGAACACAGTCAGAGGTCAATCGACACTAAATTAAGCGCTGTTAATGGTGGAACAGCAATCAGTCGATAACACTTCTTCCACTGTAATCCACCAATCAATACACTGACCAAGCGTGACCATTTGATACAAAGAGTAAGCCATAAACTGAAATAATTTCTCAGTGCCACTTTACTGTGTCAAACAGGCAGGTTTATAGCAGCCATTTTAATCTAATAACCTCTTATAACTGACTGGATTGTTTATATCTGTGCTGTTTTGAAAACTACAGAGGATTTATCTGAAGTGATAGCAGAGAACATGTTGTACTATATGCTGCTATACATAGGATAAAACAATAGATTTGACAAACAATGGTTTGCTCCGGCACAAAGCATACGAAATGAGAAAACCAAAAGGACAGGCAAGAGGCAACGCTGTAGAGCAGTGTGTGTGTGTGTGTGTGTGTGTGAGCCACACTGACATTAGGCAGATGGCTGTGAGCTCTGTTTACATTAGAGTTTCTGTTCAAGCAAAACCAGGCCTGGTTTGTGTGTGTGCATGTGTGAGTCAGTGTGCACGTGCAAATGGACACTTTTAGAGCTCCAACAATAGACGTCAACAATAGTGTTATATCCAAGTTAAAGCTGTCAGTTTGATGCGTTCAATTAATAGAATTCATGACAGATTTTTTTTTTTTTTAAATGCACGCTTTTAATCATGCCCTCTGACCCGTATAGCAATTCAACCTTGAAATAACACCTAAAGGTAAAGAATATTTTTGCCGTCCACATAAAATATATTCTTGTACTTAAATAAATGGTTGGGAAACATTTTTAAAGCATTTTAAACGTACAGTATGTCATTTTTTTCGCCGCTAGGGGTCGCTAACCTCTTACAATAACAAAGGCGTAGTTTGATGACGCAACATTTGCTAAGAATTATGGATCTTGTCGTCAACGTCAAGCCGACCGATCTAATAATGTTTATGGATGAGTAAATACATCGATGCTTTTATCATGACTGTGATATGAAGCAGTTCGGGATTGCTAAGAGACAGCTATCAGCTCCACACGCGACGCGAGTCCCGCGGATATAAAAGGAATATGGACATTTCATTCTATCGAACTACACGCAGAATTACTACTCACAGGTCAGTTTATTAGACAAATTAAACTTGTGAGGTAACGCAGCGCTGTTTCACTTGGTCTAACATTACACTAACACTAAACTGCATTTCAATGAGTTGAAGTTTGTCTGTATGAGACTAGCAGTAAGCTAGATCAACATTAGAATAACATACAGATCATATTCTAACATTTTATCATTGAGCTATATAACATTGATTAGTTTTATATAAATGTGCTCACCTGTTTAATAAAGTACATGTAGGAGCGGTCGAAGTCTCGGACGTGGAGCTCTCGTTTATATACTGTCTTTGGGAGCTCTCGGCATCTCGAAAACACCGCGCTGATATTGATTCTCGTTTCAGTTCTCATTTTTTATCCAAAGTCTGCTTGCCATGGTCCATAATGTTTGAACGAAACAACAACAGCGTGCAAATAGACATTGCGAACTACATTTCCACGTCTGTCGCCTTGGTTACTATCAGAGGGCTCTTCTCATAGCTCTGGTTACCATGGCAGTATGAGCGGAAACCAGGGACAACGCGGATATGACGCCATTGACTGCGACAAAACGGAAATAAAGAAACGTGCCGTGTCTTCGAATTAAATTAAAATTTCTCCTGGTTTGAAAGTTGTTGGAAACAGTCGGAATAATGTAAGTACACAACTAAAAAAAATATATAACATAGATATAGTGATTTTTGCTATTTTTAAAGCAAAAAAGTTACATATTGTGCCTTTAACTACCTTTAATTTGATAAGGGATCTTAAAATAGGTGCAATTTGCCAAGAACAGCAAGACCTGACACATTCGCCTTGAACTCTTCATAATGTTCCTCACTGAACAAAGTGTGCAGTGTGTCAGGACACGTTATCCTGCCGAAAGAGGCCACTTCCACCAGGGAACACCATTGTGGTGAAGGAGTGTACCTGGTCTGCAACAATGTGTAGGTAGGTGGCATGTGTCAAACTGACATCCACATGAATGGCTGAACCCAGGGTTTCCCAGCAGAGCATTGTCCAGAGCATCACACTCTCCCATCCTGGTGCCATCACTTCCCCAGGTAAACGACACACACATACATGGCCGTCCACGAGATGTAAAAGAAAACGGGACTGATCGGACCAGGGGAGCTTCTTCCACTGCTCCAAGGTCCAGTTCTGACGTCTGCGTGCCCATTGTAGGCTTTTCGGCGGTGGACAGGGGTCATGATTGGCACTCGGATAGGTCTGCGGTTACGCAGCAGAGTGCGACACACTGAGTGTTGTGACACATTCCTCCCATAACCACCAACCAACCCTTCTGTTGGCTCAGACCAGACGGGATAGCCTTCGTGTCCATCCAGCATCGATGAGCCTTGGGTTCCCAACACCCTGTCACTGGTTTGTCTCTCCTCAGGATCACTGTTGGTAAATTCTCACCACTGCTGACCAGGAGAAACACACAAGACTTGCCGTTTCAGAGACACTCTGACACAGTCGGCTTGCCATAACAATTCGGCCCTTGTCAATGTCGCTCAGATCTTTAATCCTGCCCGTTTCTCCTGCATCCGTTAATTGCGAGAACTAGCCTAATTGTTTGCTTACCATCTAATCTACCCAGACCTTAATATGTGGCCTTGTTGAGGAGATGATCAACAATATTCCTGTGACCGGTCATAATGATTTGGCTCATCAGTGTATATGTATTTCAAGACATGACACATTCACCTCAGTCTACCTCAGATAGACTCAATTGTGAATTGTAGACATGTTTATTGATATAAAAAACGAATATATACATATACATATAAATAGATTCCTTTGCTGTCATCAAGCACTCACTGTTGATCTTTAAAAACACTAATAATTTAATAACACTGCTAAATGTAATCTTTAGCAAGTCTCAAATGAACATCCATTTCTCATCCTGTACATTATAATATTATAATAAATTCACGTTCATTACCAAAATTCAATTTCAGTTTTTAGTGTTACATTTTTTATTTATTCTGTAAAATAGTACAGTATTTTAATATTGTCTATTTATATTTTATCAATGAGAACAGCAAAATAATCACTTTATTTTTAAATATTATTATTTTATTAAAGAATTGAAATACTAGTGCATCTCTATATTGACTTCTAAAGCCAATATAATAATAAAATACTTCTCACCACAATTATTATCTGAATAATAATAAATTATACAAAATATAACAATTATAATTAGTAATGATCTATATTCTATTATCTTTATAATCAGCAGATTATATTTAATTTGATTACATTTTAAAACCGATTAGCAGCTCTAATCTAATCATATGTTTGTTTGACATGCAAAATGACATAACATGCAAAACATTCTCATTTGCTAGCACTCAAGAAATGGTTATGATCGGTGTGTGTGTGTGTGTGTGTGTGTGTGTGTATCACAGGCAGGTCCTAATTGCTCGCTTTTCACCAGAGGGCGAGGTCAGTGGGTTTACACACACACACACACATTTGGCCGTTCTGTTTGCGCAACTTGACACCTCTCTCCTTCACACTAAAGATTTACACGCAATAACCATCACAAGCGCTGGAACACAGAGAGAGAGACACCTTCACCCCTTTACGCTCTGTCAATCTTCTCCTTCGTCTCTTTTTCTTTGCCTTTCACTCACAAATCATCAAATGAATACATTTTCCTGACTCCCTCGCAGCATGTTCTCACACACTGGCTTCAAAGTGACATATTCGCTGACACTGAGAACATATCTTTCCTTAAAAGCCAATGTCTAGAGATCCTTCATTTGTCTGCCAATTTTTTCTAGTAAAAGTCAACAAACCTTCATAAAAATCAAAATATGATTCCAGCTAAGTCCGAATGTCCACTGCAGTCTTTATATTACTCAAGACAAAAAACATTTAAGGAATCCGGGCGTAATATGAACAGCATCTGCGGCATGATGACGGTTACCAAGGAATGTAATATAAGAGCTTTAAAAAAACAGTTTACAGTTGAGCTCTTACAATGGAAGTATCCTATATGGGCCAACGCAACAAAAGCAAAAATGTGCAGCCTATATTGTACAAGGTTTCTCTTATTTGAGCTGTCAATTTTAAGGTGCTTTTTCTTCTTTTTTGGAGTTTGACAGTTTCTATCCCAAATCAATTTCAGAGATGAAAATGGCAGAATTATTGCTTTAAATTGTATTTATCCCAGAATGTTCCTTTAAAGGGGTCCTATTATGCTCTTTTATGAAGTCTTGATTTGTTTTTTTTGGGGTGTAATAGAATATGCTTTCATGCTTGATTGTTCAGAAAACGCATTATTTTTTACATATTTTACATTATTACAGCAGCTCTTTCCCCTATTTGGCTTGAACATGTCGTTAGTTCCTGTTTCGATAAAGCGCCTCTTTCTGAAATACGAAATGTGCTGTGACTGGTTAGCTGGTTTGCACCGTTTAGCGTGTGTTCAGGAAATGTCCATAACCATGAGTTCTGCTCAGATGTAAATATTAACGATGGCGTAAATTTCAAACCAATTCAAGCCCCATTCAGACCCTGACAATGTTAAAGAACAAGAGGATCATGTAGAACGGATTTCAAGCACAGACTTTGCAAGCATGGATTTCACAGGATATTTCAGAGTGATATGTTTTTTTGTTTTTTTTATTTTCTTATACATTTTAGATACGATGTTTACACCATTTAATAAAAAAGTATGGTAATACAAACAGTAATCCATCACAAAACCATGGCTAAGGGGCGGTGAACAGTCGTACAAAAGCAAGAGCTTACAAAAGCTACAGTAAACACTACATCAATACTGTAATGTTAGTTAGCAGACGAGCGGAGGTAAAGCTTTGACCTTTGTTTATATCATGGCAACTACATAAAGCTTATAATTGGAACTGTTCATAGAAAACACAACTACAAATAATAATACATACTTGCAAGTTGTGATCTATAGACAACAGATTGTCCCGACAAAGTGGGAACTGCTCCATTTCAGGAAAAGCTTTTGTGCTTCTGCATTGTGGTTCTGGTCTGGAAGCTGTTCTCCATAAAATGTGCAGCGCACAAATAAACGTTATGGTAATACTGTTCAGAAACAGTGTTTAAAATCAATTTTAACCACTCTCGTCATCTTTAGGAAGGTCAAACAAATAAGTTTTGAAAATGTTGTGGGAAAAACAGTGTCTCTTTGACATAGTGACAACACTGTTTTCTCTAATGCAGCTCAGCCAAGCCTCATTCCCTTTATTTGTGTGTATTCTGTGGGCGGGGATTATTTAAATGAGTAACATTGTGACTTCATAAGATCCAGAAAAATCGTGTTGTAGTCCAAACAAGTTGTTTGTTGTAGTTCTTGGAAAGTGGATTCTGTTAAATAAAATACCTCCCTTTAGAGTGGACTTTGAGCTTTGTAACCTTGCAGATCTTTATTTATGCTCAAACAGCAACATTACACACTAACTACAGTTGAAAAAGTGAAAAAGCATAATAGGACCCCTTTAAAGTCACCATGCAAATCAAATGGACTATTCTTATTTTTTATGGAATATTGCAGTTTATTATAACTGATTTATCCGTGCACATCATTTTTTGTTAAATTCACATGCCCTCTTTCCTCAAAATAACTTATCTTCTCTGATGACGTGTTTAGTGGCGTGAGGGCGGGACAACCTGTCACTCACATGAGATCCACCAATAGCAAACCACAACCATCCAATCAATTTTTCCATGGACAAAATTAAGTCTCGCCCTACATTTTTCCTTGTTCGAGCAGTTTCATGCGGATGGACGTCACAATAGGGAACAAAAGATTATCATAACTTGTATCATACAACTTGAGGGTTGTATTTTTTCTGTTTGGCAATTTCAAGACACAAACCAGGCAGATCCCATACAAATAAGGTGTTTAAAAGTATGATTTTGCTTAGTGTGTGTCTTTTTTTTTTTACTTCTGTTCGTTTGTCAATTCACCACTTCCAGGTATTTGTGATTTTTTCGGATCATTTATGTTTGTAGGCCCATTCATCCTCTTTTGTGCTGGTCTGTGTTTATGTACCTGTGGCTGCTCCAGATATTACATAAAGCCATTATGATCATTGGAGATTATGTCCAGTCTCTGTGATGCCACTAAAGGGGGTGGGGGTGGGACTATACGCCTCGCTTCTGCAATGAAACCTGTGGAAACATGAAACTACTGGACTTAGACAATGAGCATGTTCCCTCGTGCAGAAAACTGCAGCCTTGAATATCTGGATGGGACTTATGAGAATGAAGTGAGAGGGACGGAAATAGATAGCGAGAGAATGGTGGGAAAGTGATGGAAACATGTTCCATGATGACAACCTTAAAAGACAGCTGGCATCTAAAAAAGGAACATAACTGTACCGTTCTTAAATGATGTATGACTTTGAACAAGCGTTAGATCAATTTACAGACAGCATCATCAAAAAAGATCAATTGGTCGACATCTACTTACTAATAATACTTGCTATAATGAGTAAAAAAAGCAACTACATTTTCCATTTTGCGGGACCTTTGGTGTCACAACTATTAAGTAAAGTGAATTACTTGACACTACATAAAACACTACATACATTTATATCCAATTTTAGATTAAGAATAGGGCAATATTACTACATTTTGCGACAAAATATAAAATCAGGCAGTAGAGATTTCCTATATATACTGTAAATGTGAATGTACTGTATGTATGCAAATAAAGCTGGATATAATATATATACTGTTGAGCTGTGCAATAAAACAGTTACAATATAAACAATCAGGTAGCCGAGGTTTGCTATATATAGTATATATTGCTTTAAGATGACAGTGTTCAGTTTAGGAAAGTTACTTTTAAAAGTAATATGTTAGTCCCTAAAAAGAAACAAATTGCTTTACTTAGTTCATTTTTATGGAAATGAATGTGTTATGTGTCTTTTCCATTACTTTTTTTCCTCATCTGGGCTGGGCTTGCTGTTTTGTTTTTTTAATAACAAAACAAAACAAAAGTTCTATTTTTGGCAAATGCAAAGGCCCTTTCACACCACAAGTGCAAATTCATGTATAGTAGAGGGCGCATCTCTAACAAATCTTTCAGCTGAACATTCTGTACCACAGAAGAACAAGGAGAAAGAAAGTTCAACACTTACTTTAGCAATAAAAACAACAAAATGAAGCAAATGTGATGTTTATAGTCATTTTAGCTTATTAGTATGGATGAATTGGATCATTGAAGGAGAGCAGCAAAGACATTGGTTAATAAAGTGAGATTAAATACATAAAGTATATTTGTGTTATTTAACTCTTTCCTCGCCATTGATGGCGATTTTCCATGCTTTCACTGTTATACGGTAGGGGGCGCTATGACATCTTCTGAAAGAGTACTGAATCTCCTGATCAAAAGACAGGTGAAGAAGAAGCAGAAACAAGCGATAGCAGATGCATATATAAAATAACACGATCATCAATATTAAAAAGCATATACATCAAAACCGCCTAATGAATGGGAAAACAAAGTAACTTGTGTTACTTATTTGAAAAATTAACTCAGATATTTTGTTGTAAATTAAAAGTAGCGTGTTACCTTACTAGTTCCTTGAAAAAAGTAATCTGATTACATAACCCACGTTACTTGTAATGCTTTACCCCCAACATTGATAGTGTTGAGGAATATGTAGAAGATTCTAGAATCCCAGACATCTTTGCTTTGTAAGGTGATTGTTGCTTCATAAAGCATAGTTCACATCACATATTAAAGGTGCATTAAGCAACTTTTCATGTTAAAAATACCCGTTTTTCTAACCCATACATGCTTAAACAATTGTCTGATGGGCTGAATGAGTCCTTCTATGATCTCTGCGATTGCCTCTATAATCCTGTACAGTAAAATAAATAAGAGGGATTCGGGACGGAATCAACTAGGCGTGACGTCATGCGCGTTCACGCTCACCTGGCTATGTCTGGCAGGTTTGTGTATTCGCCGCCATTATTATCAGCGAAGACAACTCAAGCGACTTTTGCAAAAGTAGAAGATGGATTCAAAGAGACCGGCTTCTAGTTCATCCCAAAACCCAACGCAAACTCCACGTAACCGCGTGCACAACTCTGGTTGCAGTTTCGCGTGTCGCCAGAAGGGGGCATAGTTCTGCAAAAACTCAGAGACTTGCGCAATGCACCTTTAAGTGTTCTATAAAAAATTCCGGCTACCAAAATGTTAGATCAATTTATTGCGTTACTAAATGAAAATGTGTTGAACAAGAAAATGTATAGTTGCCTTGATGAATTTATTTGCTGAACGAAGCATTTAGTAAATGAACAAATTCAAACTGACCAAACAAAATGTAGGTCAATTCATAAGATAATAAAAGTGATGTTAATCTGTTTTTGTCAAATTTGTAAGGTTTTCTCAACAATGCCTCTTTAACAGTGTACTGATGTAAGGCAACAGACCGGGTTTTAACCGAGCTATTGTCTATGTCCACATGAACTGTGATCTTCTACACACATCAGAGGTTAGTGACTATGTGCTACCTCTGTGGCATTAGCAGTCGAGCAGCGAGAATATTTAACACTGAGCTAATGCCTTCGAGACCTTCTGCTGCAGTAATTCAACCTTCAAAGCTGGCCGAGGGATACTGAGAAACCCAATTTTTCCAAAAAACTGCTAAACTGATCTTCTAATAAGGGCGTGAGGATGGCAAGCTGTCCACAAGCCGTCACGACTTTTACTTTGTTTCAGCGACTCTAGCCCAAATTCCACAACGTCCTTCCAAAGACTCACGTCATAAGAGCCCATTGTCAAGTTGGATATGAACTAGTAGCAGCCCACAGTCCATTCAGTGACCAACTGATGATTATTGCAAACAAAAATATCAAGCACTTGCCAAAATATCAAGCTCCGATCTGATTGGCAGGTTTACCTGCACTTTTAAAGGGATAGTATTGTGGATTCATCCATTTCAGATTTACCTGCCACTAAATTGCACAAATTGTGGCTGGTCACTGTACATGCTGGTCAGATGGTCTCTTCCTGTTTCAGTGGGCAGTTCTTGGACAGAAAAAAGCTGTAAAATGAAGCACATGTGCAATGCTGAGAATATTTTTATGGAACAAGCATTGACTGGAAATGCAGTTTGCTAACTGGCAACGGCTCGCTGTTTTCATCAGAGTATCAGTGTCACAGATAACAACATAATAAGTTCTTCTCAATCGAGAAACGAGTTCAAACCAACAGCCTTAACCAAGTCTACTGCTATTCAGTCATGATTCAAAATACATGCTTCATGAATTCATCTGGCTTTTGTGTTTTTAGGCCAAACCGATGGCCTTCTGTTATTTTATGTTTTGTGTTCATTTTCTTGTAAGGTGTCCTTGAAAGGCGCCTATATTATATAATTTTACTTTTTGATAAAATCAATGCAGACTTGGTGAGCAAAAGATACTTCTTTCAAAACCATTAAACATTCATTTAAAAAAATCTCACTGACCCCAAAGCTTTGAACGGTAGTGCATATCAATTCTCAAAGAAAATGTAATTGTACCATTAAAAAAAAACAAAAAAACATGGAAGATGGGAAAGTTGCAAATAAACGTATAAGTAATTTCCTCTTAGGGCAATGACTGATAGGACACTGTGTCTGAGCTGCTTCCTGTTTCGGGCAATGACTCTGAAGAAGCATCTGGAAGTTTAATGTATGAACTTGTGTCTATTGTCGTACCCTGGGCCGGAGCTGTGTTGCAGTATGAGAGTAAGGCATGTCCATGTATTTCATCTTATCTGTCAGAGTCATACAGAAGTAAGCAATGACACTCCACCACAACTAGTCTCTTATCATCTAAATGTTCAGCAAGATTAGGCAAATAACTGACACTCACATCCAAGTCAAGCCTTCATGGGGTAAAGTAAACACATCCAGCACACACTCTTATGGGGAGGTAATAATAAGTGTACATATTAGACATGTACATTGATACACAAAAAAAAAATTGATGATAGCCTTTAGCTAACCAAGTTAACAAATAAAGGCCTTTCAGGTTGTAACTTCAACAGATATTACACTCACTACTAGCATTAAAAAGGGACTAGAGGTGAACAGGAAAAATGGGTGTGTTTTAGGCATAACGTGCAATAAACCAATCAGAGTGTAATTTCCCATTCCCTTTAAAAGCCAGTTGCGCTCTGCGCACGAGCAGATCCGTTTCCTCGCTAGAGAAGCGTTCAGTTTTTCCGCTTTTCAGACCAGCATGCCCATGGGCGAACACAGATGGGCGCAAATGCATTTGCTATTTAAACAACGCAGGACGTGAAAATGAAAACTGCGTCAGGCTGAAACTAGCAAAGAACACCTGCGCCTGGCGCTGCATTGCACCGATAGGGCCCTGAGAGGGACGGACAGGTCCCCCCAATAATTAGAAATGGCCAAATTGTCCCTCAGGGTTTTGATATTCTCTATGCTGTTTTGATGCACTCCATTGAAGTTTTTAAAGTTACATTTTTAGGCTGGTCTGCCTGTCAAAATGATTGAAATGACTTATCAAATCAAGGAAAAGGCTTTTTCTGTTCACAGAAGACGATCATGAATTTCAGAGCGACACTTCTTTTTTAACAGTGAAAGAGTAGGTTAAGAAAAATATTTAATATTTGACAACTGTTTTCTGATAGAAATGTTAAATGACAATAATATCTAATGATGCAAACTTTGCTTTTGTCACATTTTGGCACTCTGAATTAAAAATATTAGGCTATAATTTACGTAATTCATAACAATAAGTGACAAGAAACATTCTCGACACTTTAGGCATTTTAGTAATTAAGATGTCTATATATTTTAAAATTACAATTTTATTTGCAAATAGCTCAAATTGATTACTTTACAATACATTATAGTTCTTTTACTGTTCTTATTTATTTTCTAATACCAAAAATTGCCTGTTGTTCAAGACATGGTTGCAGCCTTATTGACAATGCTATCGCATGCCTTTATAAGCCTTATGGTCATATGGACCATTTTTCTAAAACTTTTGGGGCTTTTATGGTACTTCTATGGTCATGCACATTGTCGTGATACATATATTTACATACGTTTTACGTCTTACGAATGTTCCCGTTTTATTTTTGTCTTTCATTTGACATATATGTCAGCTTTCTTTTTACATTTGTTAGCGAAGTAAAAAAAAAAGTGAAAGAAGTTTTGCTTGAAACACATGTACACGAATATGTGAATTGTATTTGTATTAAGAATTGTATTAAGTTTCAGAATCTGAAATCGAATTGGATTCATACTGATTACATTGTATGGAAAAGAGCAATGTGAATGAGTTGATATTTTATTGATAGGGATTTAATTTCATTGCAACCAGAACATTGCTTTAAGTTCAGTAATATTTTTCCTTTGTCCACCTTTGGTATCTACTGTTACTGCCATCTTCTTCTGAGACTAACACATATAAATGATGGTCAGATGAATTCAGGATGCCATCTTTAATCCCTCATGGATAATGCAGTTTCAGTGAACCACATGCTTTGTCTTCATTCAAACTAAATTCCCAACTCACTCACCCAAACCTCCACCCCCTCAAAAACATGAGCAACAACAACAATGTGCACCATTCATATTCGTTATTCTTCTGCGAGAGCGTGTGAGAGAACGATTCCCACTGTCCCACCCTCATATTTCATATTTCAGCCTAATGAGCTCGGCCACAATGATTAAACCTTTGTACACAATTAAACAGACACACTAAAGCCAGCATTACTGTTTGAGGCTTTCTTTCACAAGGGACGAAACAATGCATAGTTTACATTTCAATTATAAATGATTTATCCGTGCACATCATTATTTTTTTTAAATTAATAATCTTTAATCAAAATAACTTCCCCCTCCGTCTTGCAGCGGCATCTCCTCTCTTCTCTGATGATGTGAGGGCGGGGCAACCTGTCACTCACATGAGATCCACCAATAGCAAACCACAACCATCCAACCATCCAATCAACATGGACAAAATAATTGTTTCTTGTTCGAGAAGTCGATTGACTAGGATATACGCCACAACAGGGAAGAAAAGACTATCGTAACTTAAAGTACCCCTATTATGGATTTTTGAAAATGACCTTTCATGTAGTGTGTAACATAGCTCTAAGTGAATGAAACTGTTATTGTCTTTCAAAAGTAAGAGCCAACTCTGAGTAAATGAAATTAATCGGTTTTCAAACGAGTCATAAGCCGTTTCGTTGTGATGTCAAGACGAAACATTAGCATATTGCCCGCCCACTTATTGCGCATGCAGACACCAGGGAAACCTTGAAACTCAAACCTCCAGCTGATATTTTTTTTATATGCAAGTATCCGCATAAATATTCAATAAGCCAATCATTATTTTCATGTCATGACCAATATCTGATAATTGGCTTATATTAAAATCTATACTACTTAGTCTAAAATAATTAAGATAAAACACAATCAAATATTATGAAATTAGAAATAAATTTAGAATAAACTAAGTGCTGTGTTGTAGTTAAAAAGTCTTTTTAACTTAACTTAATACAAGCTATGGTCTGTCCAGCAGGATCTCTGGAATCTCTTATCCTGCATATGGCACAAAATAAAACAACTTCCATGATAGCAAAGTGCACAGTCAGAGAAACCCCGGCCTGCTGGTCAACAGATAAGCCTGTGTGGTGAAAATGTTGACCAAAACAACTGAAAGAGGACAGAGTGAGGGTTTCACCTTGACACCATCACAGTAATTTTACTCAGAAGTTGAGTTTATTTCCTAATGTTCTGCCATAGGTTGATTGTAATGCTTTTAAAACACACAATAGACAATTCCTAAGTGATTTCCTTACGGTCTCAAAATGAGGTGTGTCAAAATGTGTACAGTTGCCATGGCACCACACCCATCCCATAATCCCCCTCTGGCTCTGTCTATACAAAGGAAAATAAGAGAGTCTAAAAACACAACAACTTTTGGATGAAACTAGATGTAAATCATCTAGAATCAACAGCTGAAACATTCCTCATATCCGCAGTGGATTCTGTTAGCATGCAGTGATGCTGGAGACAGGAATTATTCATTACAGAAACACTGAAGAGAGTATCACATTCACCCCAGACTGAGCACACTAGTGCAGACTACACTTCCCAGCATCCCCTTCTAGTGCTGCATAGCTACTTACTGCAATACTACTATTTCTACGCTATAGTATGGAGACTGTGCAGAGTATGCAAATACTGTACGAATTATGAAGCCTAGATGACCAGCTACATTTGGTGCAGTTGATTAGGTCACATGACCAGAACTACTGCTTGAAATGGTTATCATTTATTACTGTGTTGTTTCTCATATAGATTTTTTTTTTTTAAATAGTAAACATTATACTCTGGAGTATTTAGAAATATTAAGCAGTAATTTATCATAGAATCAAATATTCTATAGCATATCAAAACAATAAATCAGGCGACCAAACAAAAGCAAAAAACAGCATGTATTTTGCAGTGTTATTTAGTTTGTATTACTTGTATACATATAAATAATTATGTAAATAATATAAATAATGTTTTTAGTGGTATACTATTATAGTATTGATAGATTGAATTAGCTTTTATTTTTATATTTATTTTCAATTTATTTTAAGTTTCAGTAATATTGTGTTGAGCTTTTGTCATTTTGTTAGTTATCTTTTAATAATATTTCTACTTAACTTTAGTTTTAGTTACTTCAACATAAACTTATTTCAGTTATTTCTAATTAAAAACATTTATAATGTTATAATATTTTTAAAGTTTATTTTATACATTTATATATTATATATATATATATATATATTATAGTTTATTAAGTTTTATAGTTTTTTATACATTTAATTTTATATATTTATATATACACACACACACACATATACATACATACATATATATATATATATACACACACATATACATACATATACATATATACATAATTATATATACATATATATATATATATATAATTATCTTCATTTCAATTAACAAATTTTCTTTTTTTATATATAGTTTTAGTTAATAAAAACAACATTTTTACTTTTTATATATAATCCACACCAACCAAACATGACACCATCTAGCAAATATGAACTCAAAAAAAGCAAATTGAAAACAGAAAGACTGAGAAAAGGCAACAAACTAGCAATTGTTCCCCAGAGAATACAAGAAGGCATTTTTGAGCGCTGTGGTCAGTGCATTGTGGAAAACATTTCCACATAATTCATTTAAACTTCTAACATGATTGTAATTAATAAAAGGTCTGAACTGAGAAATGTAATTCAGTTTTGCCAGCCCGCACACACACACACACACACACACACACACACACACACAGCTGATGCCTGTTGTGTTTCGAAGCGCAGAGCCCTCAGGGAGGGTGTTGGCTGGAGGAAACAGGAGATTCTATTGTGTAAGTGTGAGCATGTTTGTTTGGGCCTTGTGTATGCTAATTGCTTTCAGAGAGAAGACACCAGCTCATAGGTTCAGAAGATGGATGGAAAGAGCAAAAATAATGAAAGACAATGAAAGTGAGAGCGAGAAAGAGAAGTATGACTGTATTCCCACAGGAAGTAAAATAGTGGCAGGTGATATAGCATGAGCTCACTCACTCTTCAGTTTGGTCTTTCTTTGTTTTTTTATATCCTCGATTTCATTTTCGCCGTTTCCTTGTTCTAACTTGTCTTTAAAAAAATATATATATATAAATTAATAATAAATATTAAATAAAATAAACATTGAAACACCTTCCAGCATCCCCTTCTCTGGAAAATACTAGATAGCTACTGCAATACAACAATTTCTGCACTACATAGTACAGAGCCTGTGCAAAGTATGCAAATATGATTTATACCCAGGGGTTATTCCTGAAAGCAGGTTATGCAACATACCCAGGTAAGTTTATGGATAAGTAAACGGATAACCTCAGCTTTCCCTTCCAAAAACGGAAGTAACTTTCAGGGTATGTAAGTAGCCATGGCAACTTCCTCTCTGAACATAACCTGCTCCGGAGCTCATGTTCCTGGGATAGTTTACTGTAAATACGCCCCTCTAAGTGAGAGAGATATTCACCACCGGGCACATATCCTTTTGATGAGGCGCTCCTGTGGGCGTGACGGCACAGATCATGCATAATATTGCTTTATAAATGTATATAATTTATTTTATAAAGCATTAATAGGCCTAATTCACAGCAGCGCCATCTTGATTTTTAGTGGGAATGAAAGCGAGGCTGTGAGGGATAGACATACATCTCTTCAGTGGGTTGTACTGTTATTTAATGGGTTTATGGATTGTTCTGCTGACGAAACACTGCAAAATATCTTTCCAAGAAATGTCAGTAGAGGAAAAACTCCAGACAATATGAGCTGTGGAAAATGATAAGTGATCTAGGAGCTTTATACAGCTTTTTTTATAGCGGATGCCATTAAAAACACGGTACGTTTATCCCTCACAACCTCGCTTTCATACCTGTCATGACGCTGCTCTGAATAAGGTCTATATTTTATTTTACCTCACAAATCTTAAAACCAATCTCACACAACATTGATATGCAATTAAAAGGTTGTCTTTTTTGTTACTTGACATTTTCTGTATATATATCAATTATAAAATATAAATATAAAAAGCATTCGATGGACACTTTCCTATCCCAGGAGGGCACGGGAGAGGATTTATCAATGGAGGTGAAGCAACACAATTTATGCTGGGGGGTCACATGACAGTAACAACATGGCAAAATTCATATTACCCATATTCATACTTTATACAGTAGAACATCATTTTTAACGGTCGCAAAGTAAATTCAAAAGTAGGACCTCCTCAGACAGTACACGATTTCGGACAAACCGAATGTCCTTTTGTGCACACCATGTACACGATTTAGCTCTGGGTTACCAATAGGAGTGTGGCGAGCAGGACGAGGTCGAGGGCCGTGGGAGGACGGCACGAGGCCGGTGGCGTGATTGATGATGAGCGACACCTGCGCGATGCACCGGTCTCGTATCTCTCACGGAGGAGCGACTACAGTGAAGAACGAGAGAGGTCAGGCCTGGATTTATGTTGTGTTTTGTTAGAGACAGCAGTCATCCGTGAGGGGCTGCTGTCTTTACGTTTATTAAAGTCTTTGAATGTTCGCTGGTTCCCGTCTCCTTCCTATAACACCTAACTTTGCTACTTAGGTTGATTAAACTACCTCTTAACCGGAGTTCTGGAACCGACATACCCCGAGTAAGCAAGGTTTGGGTTAATCTACAGAGAGTTCAGGGTATATGTGACGGTAATTTAAACCTAGATTTCTGGAATACACCCCAGATAACAAACCGAAAAAAAGAAAAAACTAAAATAAACAAATACAGTAAGCACAATCTCTTTATTAAAATTAGGGCTGTCAAACGATTAATCGCGATTAATCGCATCCAAAATAAAAGTTTGTTTTTACATAATATATGTGTGTGTACGGTGTATAATTATTTTCTATATATAAATACACACACATGCATGTATATTTAAGAAAAATGTGTTATTTATATATAAAATATTTATATATAATATAAATTATATATAATATAAATATATATACACAGTATATACATGCAAATATTTCTTAAATATATACATGCATGTGTGTGTATTTATATATAGAAAATAATTATACACCGTACACGCACATATGTTATGTAAAAACAAACTTTTATTTTGGATGCGATTAATCGCGATTAATCGTTTGACAGCCCTAATTAAAATATAATAAAATTCAGATCTAACAGGATCATGACCATGTTTTCAAACAGAATTGTCCACTGTGGCACTGTTGTAATGCCACTGTTCTTTACAACAACACATTTGACAAAAGTCAACCGCCCAACTTCGGAAATAGAAGATTATTCTTAACATTTTCTAAAGAAAGATGATATTCTGGTCTTAAGATTTGACTTGCATCATGCTTTCAATGTAAGTATGGGAAATTTTCACCCGTTTTATTGCTGAAAATGTGCCCTATATATCAAAATGTCACACTGATCAGATTTAGATTTAAGATCCATCTCACTAGTCTCCAGCCAGAGTGTATTCATGACATAGTCCTAAAGGAAACTGTCACAATGAAATACTAGACAGGAAGAGAAAGGAAGTTCCCCAAGTAAACCAGCTCAAATTAAATGGGTTTTCTTTTGGCTGAAGTTGATGGAACCAGGACAAATGGTAGAATTTGTATTATATTTCAACGAGATCTAGGCCTGGCACGATAACTACGTTTTGTTGTCCAACATATTGTCCCAGAAATAATTGCGATGAACAATATTATTGTCATTTTAAGACCATTTTATGCAACTGAATATATAATCATAATATATAACAGCATAATAATGCAAGTAGGCCTACACACTTTCATTCAAGATCATAGAAATAAATAATAGTAAATAAACATTTTCTTAAAAAATGTGCAAAGTAACAAGTAGAAAAATACACACTTGCAAATGTTTTTCTTTGATCTTTTCATAGATTAAATCTTTTTCAATTTACAGATTTTTCCCTGTCCTTCTTTTCTCAGTAAAGTAAGGATGCACACTATTGCTGAAAAGCACAAACCCTACTTAGCATTCAGATGTCCGTATGAACAAAGGCACAGATGCCTCAACAGGCCATATCTGCTGACTTTTTTAACTGCACCAGAACAGTGGATTGCGATACAGTTACTTTCAAATGAATGCTACAAAACACATTGTATATACAGCGCGAGCTGGCTTAGACCACGCCTCACTACCGAAATTGTTTACCAACTTGAACAAACAAGATTTTACCAACGCGATTCTAGCATGTGAGCACAGTAAACAAACTATGTTTCCTAGTGACTACAACTGCGTTAAAATCAAATGAGAAAAAGATACAAAAACACTTACAGTTACGGTCACCTCCTGTTGCTTGACTGCTTCTCTCTAATAAATGCTACAAAACACACTGTATATATAGCGCGAGCTGGCTTAGTACTCACTACTGAAACTGTTTACCATTGTGAACAAACGCGACAACTGATGCTTGACTGCTTCTTTTCATTGCGTTTGCAATGGAGAAACTCAAGGACCCAACCATCACAAGCACTTTTAGTTTGGAACTACGTAACCATTTTCTGCATACTAGAAGAGGCAAAAACTGTGGAAGAGCTCTGGACTAAGATGCCGGATGGATAAGAAAGAATGGTTCGAACTGAAAGGCAATGAAGCACAAGAAGTGGCAGACCGAAACGACACGAAGTCCCTCTGTCGCATCGTCATTAAGTTGACTGGAACAAGGGTAAACACCAACGTTCCAATTAAAGATAAAACTGGGAGACTTCTAACAGTACAAGAAGAACAGAACACAAAATGGATCGAGCACTTCCGGGACACACTCAATCAAACCCGACTACCACCTATGACTTTGATGCAGACATGGCTCAAGAGGAGCATTCCAGTGAAAACTGGCGAGATCACCATAGAAGAGGTAAAAATCACGATCAAAAGTCTTAAGAACAACAAGACGGCAGGATTGGACGACATACCAGCAGAGATCCTTAAACACGGTGGCCAAATGATAGCAGAAACTCGGACAATGCTAGGAGCGATAGTCAAGATCCCAAAGAAAGGTAACATCTCCGAATGCACAAACTGGCGAGGTATCACCCTCCTCTCAGTGACCGGGAAGGCATTTTTGCGTGGTCCTACTCCGCCGTTTACGGAGCACCCTTAACCAATGCCTGAGAGAGGAACAAGCTGGATTCAGTGCTGGAAGATCTTGTAGTGAGGAAATCTTAGTCCTCCGCAACATAATTGAACAATGCGTTGAGTATCGGAAACCACTGGCTATCAACTTCATCGACTTTAAGAAAGCATTCAACAGCATTCATCGAGTGTCTCTCTGGCAAACCCTGTGATCTTACGGTGTGCCAATAGTCTTAATTAACATCTTCAAGAACTTGTATCTGCAGTCGAGTTGTTCCGTAAAAACTGACAGTGGCCATACACACTTCTTTGAGATCGTCACTGGCGTTAGACAAGGGTGCATTTTGTCTCCGCTGCTCTTCCTTGTTTCCCTTGACTACATCATGCGACAAGCTGGAGGGTGTATTGGAGTCGGCATCCATTCATTCAGCGACCTGGATTTTGTCGATGGCATCAACCTAATGCTAAAGGGATAGCAATTGGAACACAACTGCTTGAGGAGGTGGACAAGTTTAACTACCTGGGCAGTGTCATTGCACAAAACGGCGATGCAGAGATGGACGTTAAATGCAGCATTGGGAAGCGGCAACCGTCTTCAATGGGATGAATACCATCCGGTCCTCGCCAAAGATATCCTTAAAGATTAAGCTTCACCTCTTCTCCGCCATTGTGATTCCAACTGCCATCTACAGTAATCTATCAGAAAGCATAAATAGAAGGCTTAACATCTTCCATCACCGCTGCCTCCGCCGTATCTTGACTGTCCGTGTATTGACTTCAATAAGCATTGAATGTCTATGATCATACCACCAATGATGAAGTACTCTGAAGGAGTTACACATGTACCCTCCATAACATCGTTGCTCGTAGAAGACCCGAACTGGCCAGCCACATCTTTTGGATGGAGAACCATCGGATCCCAAAGATTGCAATGAGGTGGACACCTCTAGGTGCTAAACGCCCACGAGGCTCTTGGCGAAGAACCTTCATTCAGGATTTAAAGACATTAAACATTGCATGAAACGATGTCGAGACCCTCGCCCAGCACGGGAAATTCTGGAAAGCCCTTGTTGCCCGATTTGCTACCTAGCAAGGGAGGATCTAAGTCTAAGTAATAAGTATTTTAAGTCATCCAGCGATGTTTCAAATTCATGGATTTTGTACAAATATCACCATTATGTTTCAATCTAAAAAGCTAATATCTGTGCTTGTAACAATATTAAAAACTGGGTGGATCAGAACAAAAATATGTTCTAATAACGTTTTGCTAACATTCCCATTAAGTTATTAAAACGTTATTTCGAAATGTTCTTTAACGTTTAAAACATCCAGTTTTTAAAAATGTACTCTGCTAAAAATGCTACTCTGAACATTCAGAAACAAGTAAGTACTGTAGCAATGTTTAAATATGGTATATGAACATCCCAATAAAACAATTTAGACAAACACTCCATGTGTGAGTTATAAACAATGTTTTGAGAAAAGACCAGATAACTTTGAACAATGTTCTATGAATGTTACTGGAATAACACTGTAAAAAAAATGTTTTTTACTTAAAGAATGTATTTGTGCTACCTTAAATGTTTTAAGTCAACAAATGTGAAGTTGTACATAATGACAACTTGGATATTTGAGTTGACTAAACTTAAAAATTAAGGCAGCATGAACACCTACTTTTTTAAATTGAAACTTTTTTTTTTTTTTTCATTGAATGTTAGTTCATAACTTAGAGAGAACCTTGCCAGAACATTAGCCAAAGTTCCCTGTTAGTTGGGTAGATGATATCTCAGGATAAAACAGGCTAATAATAAAATCGGCACTGGACCAATATTTAGAAAGTCATGACTCACCCATGAGTCTGACCCACTTGTACAAGAGTTTCCTCATTTGGAGAAAAAATAAAAATATATTGACTAAACTGAAAAAAAAGAGTTCTGTCATTATTTACTCATTCTCCTGTCATTCATGTTGCAGAACTGAAAAACTGGATCAGTCCAATTCATCAATGAATCATGCAAATTGAAACGTGAACCAGATCAAACGATTAATTGAAAAGAATGATTTGTTCATGAATCATGTGACTTTTCTCATGAACTTTTACTAATGAATGCATAAATAATGACAGGATTTTTATTTTGGGGTGAACTATCCCTTTAAACAATAAGGCTAATGCACTCAAGCTCACACACACACACCCTCCAAAGCATTGTGTTGCTGGCATCAACATGCATGCATGCAAATACACAAATACATATAGACAAAACAAAAGAAAAAACAAGGCATGAAAATTGTCTGAAACATACACGCTAATATACGACTTGAAACTAGATTTCTGAGTCATCAGCCTAGAGAGTCCAAACACCCCTTCCACATCAATGTACTACAATTAATCTGTAAGAGAGAGAAAGAGTGCATGCACGTGCACAGCTTAAAAATAGATTTACGACTGTATGAATTGTTCTATAAATAGGACCTATCTATGGTATGGTATTAACAACACACAGTTGTAATTCTTGTGGTCAGTTTTAACCGCTGGGACAGCTGCAAACAGACGGTATGTCTCAATCACATAGATTATTGAAGGCAGAAACACACAAATGCTCCAGCAGCAGAACCAGCAGGGATGGTGTGCTGGTTTAATGAGTCACAGAGGAAAGGGGAAATGCCTGGATGCAGTGTCCACACTGCAGGATAAATTGGCCTGTATAACACTGCAGCTTTCTGAGAAATCTACACTCAGATCCGCTTCAGCCTATTAGAGATAAGTGCACGTGTCTTCAATTGACTGACAACAAAGGTCACGTTGAAAAGATTTATGAAAAAACAAGGTGGTAGTCTCAGATGTAAATGACAGATTTTTTTATTGGGGAGTTATCATTGTCTATTTTAATACTTCCTTGTAGCCATTCTGGAAAAAAAAAAAAAATGAAAGAAGGTAAAACCATTTACAGGTTTTTAAATAAAGTATTTTGAGATCTAAGTGGGTCATTTTCTTTCCTAATTTAGCATTAGGACTTATCACACACAAGTCATTTTGATTGATTTTCACTGTATTGTTATAATTGGAAATATTGTTGTTTTGTCTATTTAACAAATAGAAATTTCATGTCAAAAAATGTTTTTTATTAATATTTATTAATCCTATAAAGCCTACTGTATCACATTTCTAAGGGCTTTAAATTATCAACATGATCAAAACTTTGCTAAAAGTTTTTTTTAAAAGTCTTCTTTTCAACTACTGATTAATAGTTCAAACTTATTAGCAAGTAAAGGGCATTTTAGTATAAATGTAAAAACATCCCCCTTCAGGTTGTGATGCATGTGTCTTTTTGATGGTAAATCTTTACTGGTTTTTATAATGTAAGAATATCTTTTATATTTTTATTATTTCAAGATGAACACTTACCGGACTTAAGTATGAAATCATGAAAATCATGTTAAAATGTGAGTATTAAATATGATCCATCATCAGGATTTTGAGGAATCATGTTTTGCCAACCACAATAAAAACTACAGAGATCATAAAACTAAGCATTTAAATATCATCTTACGAAGACATATTATTGGGAGATTTTGAGTAACAACTGATATTTGTATGGATATTATGTTATAAAAGCTTACTTTTTGACCCTATAAATAACAACAACTGCACCAAATTGCAATTTTTTATCAGTTTGGGCCTCTGAATACAATTTAGGCATTTTTCGTCATTGAGTGTGAGCTTCATGTTCTCTCTAAATAATTCAATATGAGCAATAAAAGCCTGATGTATCAAATATGATACAATGTTCCATAAACTCAAACAATTATCTGACTATTATTTTATAGGCCAGGTTTAATAAGAACCTCTTTATTCATCATAATATCCCAATATAAATCAGCTAAACATCCAACCCGATCTTACAAGAAAACGCAAGTATTTCACAAAGTTGCAATTTCGTATGAATTTGTGCGATGGTGTGTAGGAAAATATACGATTTGCAATAATAATAAAACATCTAAGAATTTACATGCACCACTAAGCATAATCCTCATAAAAACAGCTTTGGCTTGTTTGTAGCACAAAACTATTGTATATAGCTTTGGAAGACTAGTAAGGCTCGGAAGATTAACTACAATTTTATGGACCTATATTTGTGCTTTTGTAAAGCTTGACAGCCATATTTTTGTTAAATGAAAAAGAGCATCCTGGACTTTCAGTAAAATATCTCAATTTGTGTTCCACAGAACGACCAATATCAATGTGAATAAATGATGACAGAATTTTCATTGGGCGAACTATGTCTTTGAAAATGATAAGAGAGAGAAACCCTACCAAAGTTCATCTTGTATTTTCATGTGTTTGTCCTCTGTGAAAAAGAAAAAGAAAAACGTTTTTTGGTCCCCATGGAGTCTAAACATTGCACGGACAACTAATCAAAATCTTGATGGCTTAAAAAAAAAAGAACATAACCAACAGCGACTTTGATAAGGGCAATGCATATCAAAACCTTGAAGGAATGTAGTAGGTCAAAACAAATTTAAGCTCTATCGACTAGCACAGAAAATAATTCAGACTCAGAAAAACAAACAAAAGAGCTTGTGTACAGGAATGACTCACTCCATTATTACCACCCCATAGACTTATATTGTAATTTCTTGACTCTCAACACGGTTTGTTTGTTTTTAGAAATGCAGGGACGAGTTTAAGTTATTTTCTGTGTAAATCAATTGAGCTGAACCAAGAATGTTCTTTTAAGATTCAATGATTCTCTCTTAACAACGGAGATCTCTGCTCAGTGTCTCAATACTAAAATTCCAAGGCCAACTTGACCAGATATACATAGTTTTATCTCTGGAAAAGGAAGGAGAGTCATTTTAATGTGTTGACTTAATCAAATGTTAAGGCTTACGATAAAAAGCACAGGCGTACTGCAAACATTGGGGACTACCGCAAATAATCCAGCTAGATATAGTATACAGTCTTCCACTATGCAAAGGAATCCTCATTCCTCACAGAGATCTGCTAACCGGCAAAACAGTCCTTTAATTAAAGGATGGAAATGTGTTTCTAAGCAAGCGCTCCTTCCTGCATTAATGGGGCCAAGCATTCTGCTTTGTCTTCCTGATTGTTTATAATGAAATGACCTCCTGTTCCCATTCTCTCCCACTACTTTGTACAGTAGAAGTAAACAGTTTCACAGTGCGCTATGGTCGTACAGTGACCCTAAGGTCAAGACCTCACGCTCTCTCCTTTTATACACACCCACGACCTCCTCATGTCCCCAGAAACTCCTCACACACACACACACACAAATACACAAACACCCGGGAGAAAAGTACAAAGCGTCCCTTGTGTAGGAGCGCAGAGGCCTGGGTGACAGTGCTTAACATGATGCCGATATTTTCATGGGAGGAGCGCGAGGAGAGAAAAGGATCTGCTCTGCCGGGGCGGCTCATTCAACCACACTGCCTGACCTTCATCCTACCCCCGAGGTCCTTGGCTTGACTCACAACAACACACTGCGGCCACAGATAGCACAGCCAAAGCCTGGCACAGCGCTTTCAAACATGCTACCAACACACACGCGATACGGATGATGCTAACATGCTAATATCAACAAATACATCACACACAAAAGCACCAAATGCCTATTCAGATCAAATTTATTCTAAGTTTAGCTGTGAACCGGTTTGCTAATTTCCACCATTTTGCTTATTTCAACAACACGCCCTCTCTCTAAAACCCCACCTCCAAAGACACCTCAGCCAACCAGATGCATGCAATTCAAAAAATGTGATTCATGCAACATGAATCATAAGCAAAGAGCTTTTCTGACTGTTTAATACAGTAGGAGTCGGAGACCCTAAAAAGGTATTTCAAGGGGTAAAATGCTAACATTTCCGCATGCTACTTTTCCATTATGTAAACTACTGTAACCCATGAGCTTGGTGTTTGCAGAGCACAATTTCTGAGCTATAGGAACATTTGCCACACCGTGAGAATATGGGAAAAAAAGAATAGTTTTTTTTTAGGAAAAAATTGTGAATACATTTATGGTTTAACCAAATGACAGGCTAATATAATGGCCAAGATGATCAATTTTGAGACCAGAATCTGTTGATAACATGTGTTTCTGCCAAATATTAATATTTTAGTACATCATGAGTACAAATTGTAGGGAGATAGAGTTTAATTTCAGCAATTTTACATGCATCTCATGTGCTATCATCCACGTTATATGGGTCATCAGCCATCCTGGGCTACGTTTCCCAAAAGCATCAAAAGCCAGATAGATTGTAGAAACCATTGGCACCAAAAGTCTCTATGATCTACTTAGGCTTACAATGCTTTTGGGAAACATCCCTGGTCTGTGCATACATCAATCATACACAGATTAACTAAGTTGGGTAAATACCGTGAAAGCAGAAAACATTTACTGGGAAAGTGTGTTAACATGACGTTTGACAGAATCGATTCTCTAAAAGAATGGCTACCTCACCAACAGGTTACCTATTAACATAATTATCACAACACACTGACAAGAAATCATTATTAACAGACAAAAACAATACGGTATTCAAAACAGCACTGTCTGCAACTTTTATTTTCTGTTGTAGATTGCATTTAATATGCATGCATGAAAACCCAAATAGTAACTGTGACTAACAGATTCTGGGATTCAGTGCCACCAACTCTAAAGGAAGAGAAATGTCCAAACTAGAGGTGCCTGCAATCGTGCTAATGTCAGCGCTGTGGGTGGAGCGCACATATGATCAGGTGACTGATTACCATGGTGGAATTCAATTCTGAGTGTTTGCATTATTGACACTGTACAATATAGCATGGCTTTTTCATTACAGGATGGAAACACTTCCAGGACAAGGGCAGAAAATACAGATATGAGAACAAGTATAATTATGGACAGGTGGAAGTAGTCAAACCTCATTAAACATAGATAAAGTGGAAGTGCTGTGTGTGTGTAAACATATATTGTTTATAATGAAATATGTACTGTGTATATATATATATATATATATATATATATATAATGTACTGTATATTTGTTCTGCATCAAAATCTCTCAAGTTAACAACACACTGCCGCAAAACTATTTTCCTCTGGGGATTAGTACAGGCATCATTAGGGATGAGGCCACGGGAGAGGATTTGTGAATGGAGGTGAAGCGACGCAACCCAGACAGCAACATAGTGTCGGCCCAGATCCGGGCCACATCTGGATTCAACGCGTCCCAGATGTGGGCCGACACTATGTTGCTGTCTGGGAACTGACGCTGGTAGTTCACATCATAATGACAACATGGTGAATGTAGTACGTCAATATTACATTCATACTTCATAGAACGTATTTTTTTAGTGGTCATGTAGTAATTACTTAATCAAAATAAGTACCTACCGGTACTCAAGAGAGTATGCGATTTCAGACGCAGCCAAAATGTAATAGTTCTTCTGATTCCGATTAAGGATACGCATATCCCTACATATTGCATAACTACATATTTTCAAAAGTTACTAGCTGCCTGAACTAGCTGTCAACTAATCAGTCTTAGGGTCAATGACAAGTAAGAATTTCCATGATTAAGAAAAATCCAAGTTCTTTTTGTTTGTTTTTATGGGTTTTTATACAATTGTCAAGATTTTTATTTTTAATATACTATTATTATTTATTATATATATCAAATATATTTACTTTAAATATTATTCTAGTTCAAAATGTATTTTTTTCCACAACTATCAAGAATTAATCATTCATAAATATCATTAGGTTTTTGGGGATGTGCACTGCACTGCATTTTTTCTAAACCTGAGCCTTGTCATATAAAGACCATCCTCCATTAATCCGATCTGAGACTTATTGAACTTGACACACAGGGTCACGGGGGTCTACAGGGGTTCTCTCTATGATATCATTTCCTGTTTTGTTTTTTGTCTGCAAGATTCTGCATGTTGCACATGACTTTGAACCTTTTCCTTTCATTCTTTTAACGAAGCTTCTTCCTGATATCAGATAATTCCGAAATTTCAGAAAGTCACTTCATCTATGAATTGCATTTTCATGTATTTTTAAATAAATTACTAAAACGATTATGTCATTGACCCCTTAACTGCAAGCCCTAAACAATTAACATTTCTTATGGGGCTTTTTCATAATATGTTTTCTTGAAAGCAAAAAATTGGAACAGAATGCAGCAGGTCTAACATCTTTAAAATATTTTTCACTTGAAAAGGCACATCGATGGGGAGCTCAAAAAAGCATCTGCATTTTTATAGCTCTAGCATTGGTTTTAAATGGGATTAATTTAAAGGTGGTATTTTTTTTAAATGGGATCATTCTCAATTCCCAACTCTAGTCAAATATACTCAAATATAACGAAGGAATAGATCAAAATCAAATCTGAAGCTTAGTTGGAATTGAAATGGATGACTACAGCGCAGGACCCACCTGTTTCCAGAGGAACTCATCCTCCTGATTGATCCTCCACGTGGTGAGGAGGTGTATGGAGGACAGCACTCCTCCGCTGAGCACTGCCGCCCTCATCCGCACGGGTAGCAGTGTGTAGATGATGTAGATGAAGAAGACGGACCACCAGATCCCCTCCGAGGCGCTGCGGGGGGCGACATTCAGCACCCCGAACACCTGCACCACAATTAACACTCCAATCACAAGGTAGCTGACCATCCACATGTAGTCCTGGTGGAACCCGTTTCGGTTGCACACCACCATCAGCGCCAAGAAGAGGGCCATCGCCACGGAGAGCACGGAGGCGTAGACCACGTCGGGCGTCCCGTGGATGCAGTGGAAGGTGAGCATGACCCCACAGACGATCACCAGGACGCCCATCAGCATTGTGAGGGAGCTCTGATTGAGCCTAAAGAAGTAGCGCTGGTAGAGACGCTCCAGTTTGCGCGACTGGAACTTCTTGGATTGAAACACGCGCACCACCCTCTGCCAGCAGTCGGCCGCCGTCACTGACCCCGTCCCGCTGGCCGCGTCGTCGCTGGAGCCGTCGCAACCCGAGCCGCCACCTTTCCGCCCCTTGACCTCGCCGTCCTCGAAACCCAGGTCCACAGATTTCAGCCCCATCCCCTCCCCCCCACCCCCAACTTTCCCGTAGTGGTCTTCCTGCCATCCGCAGCGCATGCCGAAGTTGCCCCCGCCCGTCCCTACTCCTCCTCCTCCTCCTCCTCCAGAGCGGGTGGCCTGAGAGTGGGGCGGCTGGGGAGGAGGCTCCATGGCTTCCACGTCCCGCAGGCAGCTCATGTAGCGTGGGTTGCAGAGAGAGGAGCCAACCTTGCGCTTGGACTTCTTGCCATTGCGCTCGCCCCACACGGTCTTACGGTCATCCACTCTGGCCACTAGGAAGCCGTTGATCCAGGACATTCTGTAGGGAGGCATGAGGAAAATCAGAGTCAGAAGTCAGAGACAGAGTATGATGGCTTTGTACCATGCTTATGTGGGTCAGACAAAAAAAAAAAAAACGTTTAAAAGACATGCGCCAAAACGTTTTTACAAGTTACGAAAAATGTCAAGTGGCGTAGCCAATAAGTAAAAATAATATACTTCCCATCCTTTACAATGAATCTTGATCCTTATTTTCAAAAAAATTATACCATATTATATGACAGATTTTTTTCAGTGAAGCCATTTTTTTATGAAAATAATAAAACAGGTAACACTTTACAATAAGGTTGCATTTGTTAACATTAGCTTAACATAAACTAACAATGTGCAATACTTCTACAGCATATTATTAATCTTAGATAATGTTAATATCATCATTTGCTAATACATTTTTAATATCAAAAGTCGTATCTGTTAACATTAGTTGATCCACTGTGAAATAACATGATTTTGAAAATGTTTAAGTAACATTAAAGGAATAGTTCACTTAAAAATTAAAATTTCTTTCTTCTGATGAACACAAAGGAAGATATTTTGAAGAATGTCTGTAACCAGACAGTTGATGGACCCCATTGACTTCCATAGTAGGAAAAAAATACTATGGAAGTCAATGGGATCCATCAACTGTTTGGTTACCGACATTCTTCAAAATATATTTTTTTGTGTTCAGCAGAAGAAAGAAACTCATACAGGTTTGAAACAACTTGAGGGAGAGTAAATGATGACAGAATTTTAATTTTTAAGTTAACTATTCATTTAACACAGGTTATTTTATATATATATATATATTTACTCATTGTTAATTCATGTTAGTTAATGCATTAATTAATGTTAACAAATGAGACCTTATTGTAAAGTGTTACCATTAAAATATTATGTCAAACTACCAAATCTTTTCATGAATTTCTATATTGTAATGAGGCTTTTCTTCTTCATTATGATTTCAGGCAAAAATATAAAAAATAATTTTAATCAAGTTATTAAAAACATGCTCAGAGAAGTGTTTTTATTGAGGTTTTGTGGATCTCTTTACCTGTGTGGGTTCTGGTGTGCGACCCAGCCCTGATCTTGCTGTCCGAGACACTCATTTAGAGCAGTGGATGAGTGAAAGCAAAAATGTGGAGTTCAGACAAGGGAGTGATGGCTATCAGGGAATCCAGTTGCGTTTAGTTACTGTAGACTGGCCTGATGGATCTGGAGATCTTTTACTGATACTCTGTTCAACTGTCTCTTCATAACATCTAGATCTGTTGGCGATAAACCATCAATAGAAACAATGTGAGATCAATAAAATACATCACATACATACATCACAAATACATAAAATACAAAATACAGCATCTGGACAAATTCACTATTGAATTAAGACATCCAAATGCATTTTCTTACTTAAGGATGCAAATGTTTAATTAGTATTAGATGGTTATCACAACACATGCTTTCACATTGTCTAAAATTCCCTTTCTCTGACAGCAACACTATTTAACAGGTTGAAATTACACTGCACCTAAACTAAGCAATAAAACAATCGCAACAAATATGGAAAGCACCAGGTTCATTTCCCTAAACTGTCACTGTTTTTCTAATCAATGACTGGCAGCTCTTAAATCTATATACACATCACTTCCTTATCACCAATGATTAATAACAATTTGCCTAAGTAAACCAGTTAAGAAGGCTCAGAAACTGTAACATCAGATGGAAGTTTCACATTTAAGATATTTTGAGCTTTAAATGTTATTCTAGCATGGCTGTGAGGAAGGATGAGGAATTATGCTAAAAGAACTTTTTTTTAAAAGGGATCATGACATGGATTTTTTAACAAATAACAAATATATCTGGGAAAATTATTATTTTCAACCTTCATTCTGACCCTCTGTCTGAAATGATCAGTTTTTAAGGAGCGGCTCCTTTAAGGCTTGTCAGTAAACGCCCACTGTTATGATTGGCTAACGTCATTGCATTGACAACAGTATCAATGCCCACTCGCTATTGGACGCGAGTGTTTGAAAACACTTACTTAAGGTTTGTTATGTAACTGCTGTCAGATCCAATACGGCTGACTGCTTCAACTATCAACAAAAGTTTCTTTGCGAACTCTCCATTACACTGAGCTTAGTTTACAAAACAATCTGCAGTCAAATGCTCCGAACAAACATAAAATCCTCTGACGCGATCCATTACGCCATTAAAATAAACCATCCACTTGTTTCAGACACTGGGATCCTTCTGAAGTCTGTACAGAGACACAAACAAGCTGTTTAAACTGGACGAGTCAAAGCGAACGTTCGAACTGTTGTCGACAAACTAAAGCACGTGAAGTATGTCAGAAACTGAAAATGCATCTGTATACTGTATCCAGTGTAGACAGCGTCAGTGATTATAATGGGCTCTAATATGCTTTCCATATCCAGTGTAGGCAAATATCAGCCGTTAAGCGACTAAATACAAGTGGGCGGAGCCTATGACGTGATAATGTAATACTATTCATCCATGTCTTGCTCTGGAGGCGGTCATATGCAAATATATTTTGCCTGTATAATGTCACAAATCCTTTAAAGGTACACTATGCAGTTTCCGTTTTTCTCAAACAGCGACCCCTAGAGTCGCTGTGGAGTACTTGTATTTAACGTTACTGTCGTAAATACCACTCACGCAGAGCCGTCTCTGCACTCTTCCGACCGCGCTTTCTTCGTCGACTCTGCCATAATTCACGTCTGAAATGCGTGCTAGTGTCTTCCATAGAGGCTGCTTCATATGTTGTTGATGTATGTGACGTTGTGCGTAAAGCAAGTCCTGATTCTCGCTAAATTTGTCGGGGCGCCACCTCTCAAACTTGCATTGCTGGTCCCCCCCCCCGCCCCCCGCTTTGCTATCGGGGTGATTCGCCCTACTACGAGTTCGCTTACCATCGAAATGATTTCGAAGCTGTTATATTAAGGTACAAATCTTGCATAGTGTGCCTTTAATATCAAAACGAGCTGTTTTTGTAGCTTGATTAAATAAATGCTTTGTTTATAATGAGGAAGACATTTTAAGCTCTGAAACTTACAGGGAGTTTTAATGGTCAAAAGATCAAGGCAAATTAGATTTTTCATGTCATGACCCCTTTAATCCTAAATCACCATATACATTATGCAGCACTGTACATTTTCATAACACAGGTTCATTGAAGATTCTAGAGTCCATTCTTTGTATTTTTATGTATGCATATTTTATACAGTTTGGCAATACTGATATGTTAGTATGTTAACAATCCTGCAAATAAAGCTTTGGTGACTGCAAAACTGCATATGAAAAGTATCACTGGATAAGAAGAAGATATATTACACTGTTCTCTAGAATACTTGATTTGCATTGACCAGTTGTGGCATCCAGTCAAATATATCTGAATAATGACAGTTGCCCTGGGCAACGGTGTATAACTGACTGCTCATCATTAATTTATAACTTTGCATTAATTCTCATTGCCTAACTATTCTATCTTACATTTCTATAGTATAGTGCATTATATTTAGAGGACAATCATATAATGTAGCATCACATGGCACTTCCTATCAATGATAATTGTTTCTTTAATCTGAGAGCAACAGTCCTGGTATATCCTGCCTAATCAGAAAATGACAGATAATCAGAGGTAATACGTGATCAACTTAAACGGATCCTCCGGCTCTCAATCACTCAGTCCTGGCAGGCTTAAACCAGCAGAATGAACGTATAAATGAACAATATTCTTATACAAATGAACACATAGCACATATTTGTCTCACATATCTGGATCTGGACCAGCTGGTGATGTTTAAAGGTATTAATGGAAAAACAGGAATTTGTTACTGTCTGTCTTCAGCATTTTACTGGCACATGTTCACTTGTATAGGGCATTTTGACTAGTAATGGGAACTTGGGAAGTCTGACTCAGTGAATTCGTTCTTCCAAACGGTTTATTTAAAACATTTCAAAGTTCATTTCAAAGTTCATTTCAAAAAAGGATTCAGTGGTTCTTTACGTAATGACATGGTCTCTGAAATTATTTAGTCTAAAACGTTCCAGTAAAGACATATAGGCACATATTGAGGATTATTATGGTTTTTATTTTACGTTTCATTAATAAGTGTGTTTATTATAATGTCATGTGTGCTAGTTCAGTTTGTTTCAGCTATGATTCAGGCAGCTGATTAATCAGTCACTAAATTAACATTAAACATGCTAAATATTAACATCTCTAATTTTACACATTTTAGTAGTAATAATAATTCCTTTTAAAATCAACTATTTTAATGTTTTGCGATAAACTGTCAACCAAGTCTTAAAGGCCCATTGAAGTCCTTTGAAACGCAAAGCATTTTCAATGTGTTGATGTAATTTCCACTGAAACAGGAAGACAGGGCGGGGCATATCAAACAGCTCCTCCCCTTTTTAAAATAGCCAATAGCATTTAGTTTACATCACAGCTGGCCAGAGCCGTTGAGCTCGGTAAAGCCGCAGTTTCCTCCTAATCTCTAACCGTTTCTACTCCTAATCTCCTCCATATCACTTTAAAATATAGAATTCTGTGCAGAATTTAAATGGGTCCGATACGTTTTCTGATCTGCACATTTGTTCCGCTCTGTGCTCTGGACCGGAGCTGAGGTGGTTCACGTGACACTAACATGAAACCAGACTACATTCACCCCAATGGAAAGCATATTTACACTGTCTGAATCGTTCTCTTTCCCCTATATAGTGCACTATATGCCATTTACCATGTAGAAAATGGTAAATGTGTGAACAAGTGACCGTAGCTTCAGCTTCTACTTATGGCCCTTTCAGACAGGACGTGGAATGCCCATTTATTTCAATGGCTTGCACTGCGCAAGGACGTTTTGTTGCTGCGTCGACCAAAGCGGAGCGCAGCATTGGCGAGCTCGCACGCACGCCGTGGTCAAAGTTCAAAATAGTTCAACTTTTGCCGCTGCGCTCTAGGCATCCAAACAAGCGTGGAAATCAAAATGAAAACTCCGCCTACTTTTGTAGCGCAAATCGCTCTGTATCTGAAGGGCTACGCTGAACTCAGCGACCAGCGCAGCGCATTCCGCGTCTTGTCTGAAAGGGCCATTATAATGTAGGGAGCGGGACACTTCAGATTCTATAGAGCATTTGATTGAACAGAAAATCTAATGAGAAGCAGAAGTGCAGAGGGATGTCATCAAAATCATTGACCCATATCGGCGGAAGTGAGACACTAAGTTTTGAACACATATCTTCTAAATGTGAATTTTGTCATTGTTTTGGAGCACACTAGCTTAGAGATAACAGTAAAGCTAACATATTTATATTAAAGCCAATAAACTTCAATTTAGATTTATGGGGACTTTAAAACTTTTTATAGGAGCATTTGTGCCTATTAACGTAACTTACTTTTGGCCCTATCAGTTGTGGACTAGATAAGAATATGTTATAAAAAGAGAGAATTCAGCATGTTAAGTATACTCAAGAACCTCATCATCAATCATCATCATATGAGTCATTCATATCGGTTCTATGAACAAGATCCAAATCAAAGAGGGATTCGTTCACGAACCGAACATCGCTCATTAGAACGCACTAATGACACAGTACAGTACGTATTAACACCCACAGCCAATATATTCTGAGTCATTATTTTATTAGAGGCCATACAAACGAGGAGTACTGCACAAATGTGCTTGCTTGTGTCTGTAACGTGCACCCTCGAATCGTGCTGTATTCCTCCGGGACATTTGCACGACATTTCAACAGCCGCGCGCTGGTGTTACATAATGCAAATGTAGAGATCGCAATGTCGCATCAGTCACAACACTAATTGCTATTAATCTTAATCTCCGTTTCATCTTAAGGAAAGGAGCTCAATATATAAAATATGATGTCCTTTAAAAAAGAAGAAAAGAAAAAAAAAACACATTTACGCGAGCATCGACGTACTGTGTACATAAACATAAACGACAGTTCGCCATCGCCATAACATAAGCATGCTGCATAATTTCAGCGCTTCATCGATGGCTCATGTTGCCAGAAGAACTATGCAGCATTTCTCCCATAGGCCGTTTGGAGATGTTTCGTTACATAACACCGAGTGTGTGTTCAGTGTGTATGTGTGTGTTTGGTGTACCATATTCGCAGCAGCGACCGAAGAGGCTGTTACAGTAACAGTGTGCGGATACTTGTGCAACACAGCATGTCACACCCGACCGCCAAGTGTGGTCTACTCTATACAGACCCGTCCTTCACCTAAACGAGCTGAATTATAGCGCGCTACAGGCCGTGAACGCGCGTCCACTCGCTCCATATCTGCGGTGGATCATAGCGTGCGAAACATTCCAACGCATCAGTCATCATCGCCTTGTTTCATAGAGGCAAACACGCACAACTCAACCATCATTTGGACATCAAGCCTTATGCCTTAAGCCTCGCGCATGACATCTATTTAGACCGGCAGCTGCTGTTCTGCTCTTTATTTCACTTTTTTTTTTTTTTTTTTTTTTTTTTTGCGGGACCGTTCGACCTTTAGGGCAACATCAGCAGTGCGAGCTAAGACAGGCATTACATCGGGACGTTTAATCCTGAATATATCGCTGGTGTGAATGAAGAGGGGTGTTGCATTTGGCTATTGCATATTCGTCATGTCAAAACTCAGGGCTAATGCTGCATTAAAGCCTTCTACACGCGCGCATCTGACTCTTCCAAATGTCCTCTATAAAAGGCAAACGCTTGTATAACGCGTGTCCATCTGAAACCATGCTAGAAAGCAGCCCTGCATAAAACATGACTGATCACCCTGGAAAAAGCTCTGACTCACCGTGCACATCTCTCGGTCTCGGGCGCAGCAGCGGCGGTGGCGTCTCGAGCGCGCGCGCGGGCGGTCGGTCGGTCGGTCGCTCAGTGTCCGTGTTGTCGGCAGGGCGATGTGTTTTTTGCAGGCATCGAGGACAGAGGGCCACAGACTGTGGAGCTCTGCCTCGCTCGTGCTCCCGTCGTTTCCCAGCCTCTCCCCCTTCACACAGACGCGGTGCCAGTCTCAGTCTCCACGCGTCTCAACACTCCCCCTAAAGGCCTGCGAACAAGCAGCTCCTCACTGCCAGCTGATATCACCTGTCCTCCTCCTCCTCTGCTCTCATGTGAGGAAACCCCATCAGACTCATCCATCTATCTATCTATCTATCTATCTATCTATCTATCTATCTATCTATCTATCTATCTATCTATCTATCTATCTATCTATCTATCTATCTATCTATCTATCTATCTATCTATCTATCTATCATATTTGTAAACTTAACCCACCGCCATCATATTGCATAACAAAATGTCAAACCGTTGACATTTGAAAGCCACATGCCACAAGCTCTCATTTCAAGCAAAACATTTAAAAACAAATATTAAATGACACAGATATTTGAGAAGTGTTTTTGCATACAACGAAAGTCAATGTTCTCAAAATGTTATTGGTTCCCAACTTTCAAAATATCTTCTATTATTTTCTGCTGAATAAAAAAGTTACACAGGTTTTGTAACGACATTAGGGTGAGTAAATGATGACATTTTTAATTTTTGGGTGAAGTCCTCAGACCATAACGTCTATTACAATATTTTCTAAAAATATATAATATATAATATATAATAAAGTTTAGATAAATAGAAATAGAAATAATATAAATATGTTTATTTTAAATAAATATTTCCTGACAGAAAGTTAATGTAGAAAAAATGAATGTAATAAAATGATCATTTTCACGTTGTCACTTTTTGCCACAGGACTGAAGATGATGGAGATGGACAGAAGGCAGAAGGTTTTATTAACTAGAAGGCAGGCAGGAGTAACAGAGCGCACAAACACATAACACTAACACGTATGAGCAACAAAACAGAGGAACTAAATACACAGAGATAATGAAATTAATATGAACAGGTGTGAAGATTAGATAAGTGTGAGCCAGGCGGGATTATGGGAAATGTAGTGTGAGGTGACTGGTCTGGTGACTGAGGATTGTGGCACTTTTACTGTAAAAACATTTTGTAATTTCAATTTGGTGAAATCCCTCTTTCTACCATATTTTTTAGTTCAAAAACATCTCACAGACTCTGGTTAGTTGTATACTGTACAGTGTGATAATAAGTTTCGGTCTTATAATATTTTCTGTCTTACGTAATACTCATGACATGCCCACTCAGGCATATTGAAAAAGTAATTGATTTAGGATTTGTACATAATTTCTATCATCTTAAGTCTAAAAACAAAATGTCTCCTTTATTTAATACATTAATATAAATCTTCAACAAAACTGTAAGATTTCCTGGTCAGTCACCCTCACTATTGTCCGCTGTACCCAGATTGATGGTGCTTTCCATGAAACGAAACATGAGGCAACTGCGGCAGTACGGGTATGTTTTGTGAGTTATCAGATGTCAGTGATTCACATGATAACTTGCAAATTTAGTGTTTGTTTCCGTGAATAAAGACATTTCAAATGGGAATTCCCAGTTTATAAAATACAAATAAACTCTAATGGAGCACTCACTTGAAAAATACAGTGTTGGGGAAAGTTCATTTTAAAAGTAATGCTTTACAATATTGTGTTACTCCCTAAAAAAAGTAACTAATTGCATTGGTTACTTTTTCTGGAAAGTAATGAGTTACGTTACTTTTGCATTCTTTTTTCACACCTGGGCTGGGCTTGCTTGTTTAATAACAGTTATATTTTGGCAAATTTAAATGCAAATTCACCTGTACAGTATGGGTGCAGCTCCAACAAACCCTTTAGCTGTGCTGCCACTCTGGATTGCCGAAGAACAGGATGGAGGAGAAGAAATGAAACACAATGCACTACGCCCTACTCAATCTCAACGGCAGAACATGACCATAAATCATTAAATTACTTCCTTGAAGTGACTATTGCATGTTTCCTTCGTTAATGGACCTGTGGAAGGGCCCTGTGTAAAAAAGAGAGCCAAAAATGAAACTATGAATGGTTATTGTGTAAATGTTTGATAAACACTATTCCATGCACATTTGAATACAAGCCAAGACAAATGCAGCTATAAGTATACTAAAGACTACCAGTGAAGACAAACCTGTTTCATTTAAACACAGCACACCCACCACTTGAAGAGCAGTCTTGCAAGCATTAAATTATGATGATTTAAACATCTAAACACACATTAGGACACAAATATTAAGCAGCATGCTTTTCATTTAAACAAAAGCTTGGGATGATTTCTGTCTGTTGGGTTTACACAATTGTAATTCAGTGCTGCTGTACACTGGTTGTTGCTTTGCCCATTCTGTAGTGATGGTAGTAGACATGAAAAAGGGTAGAGTAAATACAAGACTATTTGTCTAATGCTCAGCTGACAAATAGGTTTGGATAGACTGCCAGATCTTTGCCCTTCATAGGTTCCTCATTGCCTTAAGGTAGGGCTATTTCCTTTGCTATTTGAACCAGGGCTGGCGTTTGTTTTATTCAACCTCAGAGGGGAACTTTGTGTATTCTACTACTGTAATGGTGAAACTTTAACATAATGTACCTTTAATAGTAATTCTGTTATTAGGGAGTAAACGTGCACTAATTAACCCTAAAAAAAGCCTACTGTATCATATTTGATAACCTACATGCCTTCCATACTTATACTTTCATTGCAAGTAAAAAGACTTACAGTATCTACAAACAAAATCTACAAAAATAAACAAAATCTACCTTCGGGTACAAATAAAGTAACTTGAACTTTAACTTGAACTTGTATGTATTTGTATATATATCATATTTTTGCTCAGTTTGGGCCTCTAAATAAAATTGGTTCGAATGTGAGCTTCATATTCTCACTATATCATACTATATTATGATCATACTATACAAAATATATATATTTTGTCTAAAGGCCCCCCCAAAAAAATCTTACTATTATTTCATATGTCAGGCTTTGCAGGGTTACACACACACACACACACACACACACACACACACACACACACACACACACAGCTTTTAAAATACATTAGCACTAGTCTTATAACATAACCTGAAAACTACATTTTACATAACAGTTGTGCCAATTGAGAGCGTTTATATAAGTGCAATAGAAACCATTGCAATAAAACAATCAAAAAAACACAAATACAGCTCTTTATCACCTGTAATTACACAGAGGCAGCACCCTGCTGTTTCATAGTGAAATCAGGGTCCAGCTGTCAGCAGTGCATCACTTGTCACATCAACTCATTGGCCGCATGATTTTAGTGTCTGAAGATTAGTGGCTGCCAAAGGAGTTTACATCCACGTGATTGACAGCCTGATTGCTTCAGCGTGACGGCGTAAACAGGGAGGAAGAGCCTTTGGACATGCACACAACACAAGACACTTTGAATCACAAGTTACAACAATCACCAGCGGAGTACTATAATATTATTATTTCAGCCATATCTTCAAAAACTAATTTATAATGTCTGTAAAAATTAGGAAGTTGAAATAACCTATATATCTGAATAGGAGAGGAGGAGGAGGAGGAAGTGCTGTTGTTCCTAATATTCAGAACAGCATGTTTCATAAACAGTTCAATAAACAATAAGTTAATCTGGTGTAACTATATTTAGGCACAATATGGCCAGTCCATTTCTATTCTGACAATGAAAACAGTTCTAAATATGGTCAAAGCAGAATTAAGGTCGCCATGAAATTAAAATGGCCAAAACACATATTTTATTTAAACACAAAACAACATATATATTGCAGTGTTTATTATGTATAAATCTCTTTAATCAAAATAACTTCCCCTCCCTCCTGCAGGGCAGGACAACCTGTCACTCACATAAGATCCACCAATAGCAAACTACAACTATTCAACCATCTAATCAATTCCCCATGGACAAAACCAAGCCCCGCCCCACATTTCTTTCTTGTTTCTTGCACAGCAGCACACAGTATTGTTTTGTTGCTGAGTGAATCTTGTGTTTTCATTTTTAACAAATCAGTTGAATGAATAAGTCAATGACCCATAAAGATAGTCACATGTCGCCACCTACTGGCGTAACAATGTAACGTGAAAATTCCCACCAATGAACAATGACTGCCAGTCTCTCTAGAATGGCAAACACAGACCAAACAATAAACAACAAAAAATTCCAAGAATGCCACAAAGTCAATAAAGTTTGAGGACTGGAACTAACTGTTGTATAATAATACTGAACACACTTGTAACAAGAAATGTTTTCTGTTTATATATCACATAAAATCAAAACGATTTTGAACAAGATTGTTTATTATTTTTTAACGTTTATTATATTAAGTATATTATAATTACGTTTATTAGTTTTGTAAAGTTATTAGGGATAAAGGTTTGAAGAATTTGGTAGATTTTACACCATTTTGAGTTGTTTTCCTGTCCATAGTGGGGTAAGTTTTGGGATTATAATTTATAAAGGTGTTTGGATCACTGCTTCAGATCTGCTGTCATAAATGCCATGTCAGTCTTTAACACTTAAGAGGGTGTGAGTTTATGTCTGTGTTTGTGATGAAAAACCATTCCTCTGAAATTCGATGTAGTTACTTCTGTATCACACTCCTCCCACTGAGCCACATTCATGTTGTAATTGCAAATTTCCCTTCATAATAATTCCATGAAGACATTACTCGTTGACTCATAAATCTAGTTTGGCCATACACTGTAAAAAGTGAACAGTTGGATCAACTTAAAAAAATTACTTCAATTGGTAAACGTGATAATTTAAGTTGAGAAAACTTAATTTCTTTAGGTGTTACCAATTGAAGTAATTTTTTTAAGTTGATCCAACTGTTCACTTTTTACAGTGTATAAAAGTAGCTAAAGATGCCAGAAGTCAATGCACATGAGCTAAATGTTTTGTTTTACAGTTACAGGTGATTGTAATATTAATAGATATAATTATAGATATAGTGAAGTCACAATAGGATTACCCATTACAGTTTTTCTTAATCGCTTTGGCACATTTTTTGAAACAGTCTTAACACTCTCTAAACCGTAATCTCAATTGTGTCAACTGTTTGCTCGAAGATCAGAACTCTGCATGTCGCAAAACATAGTAACTCACCCAAAACATTTTATTCATGCTTCAAAACCTTGTTATTGTGTCAGCAAATTGGAAAATGCCACCAAAATAAAAAAGTGTTTATGTCATTTTTTCAGCAAGGAAATATGTTATATACAAATTGCATATTTTTTCTACTTTTTTTGTTGACACGGACTGTTTTCTGTACTATACTACCAGTTGAGGACAGAGGTGGAGTCGACTGACCAAGGCGGAGCTGGAGGAACGAGGGAGCCCGGTAGAGCCATAAGGACTACAGCCGCAGATGAAGCTGAGGGAGGGAGGAGCCAAGGTTGAGCCGACTGGTCAACGAACCAAAGCAAGCTCAGCGGCTGGAGGCGGAGCCAGGGGATCCCCTTGCCAAGGAGGAGCTGGAGATGGGAAGACCCGAGGCAGATCCATGCATTAGAGTGGAGTCAACAGAGGATGAGCCGGGTGACTGAAGAGAGTCAGCGGAGGCGGGGACGAAGGACATCACGCAGGCTTGAGCTCCGTGTCTGCTGTGGGCTCTGGCATAGGCTCCGTGCAGGGCGGTCGGCTGGGCTATGGGTCTGGAGTGGGGCTGGTGATGTCCTCCTCAGAGAGCCAGATGACGAACGGAGATCCGTTTTTCATCATCACCCACTCCACGAGCGCACAAAGTTTCCCCGAGGACCGTCCACAGAAAGGCGTGCCTTGGACCGCTTGCTGAGGCTGGTGCAGTAAAAAACGCAAAGCAAGCGATCCGGGTAGTGGGTGAGGCACGCCAGATCTAGAAATACCCTTGTGTGGTCCTCAAGGTTTTGCTCCTTCTGCTCCAGGTGGACTGCCGGTATGTCCATAGTAAAAAATAAAAAATAACATTCTGTGTTTTGTCAGGCTGTGCTGTTGTAATAACGAAGAAAAAGAGAACAAAATAGATCCTTTTTTATTAATAATCTTCAAAAGGAAACAAGCAGGAGAACTGACTAACAACCACATTATACTAAGACGACACGGAACAATGAAAAGAGGAAACTAAGGGCTTAAATACACAGGGAGTATTCAATGTAACAGTGAACAGGTGTGGAACTTAAATCAGCAACCAAGGTAACTAACAATGACAGGAAAACACTGTCAAAACGGGAACAGGGAAAACTAAACTAACGAAACTTAACAAACTGAAGCATAATGTTTTGTTTTGTTTTTTGGAGAGGCTTTTGGACTGCTGCGTCTCAATTCGCCTAATAATACGCCCTAAAATACATGTACTCTTTTTGTGAATAAAAAGTAGATATTTTTGAGTGTGTCGCAAAAAGTAGACAAGCTTTGGGACTTACTATCACGTCATACAATTGCGTCTTTAACGGTTGCCCTCCACATTTAATGTAATTCAGTTTCCTACCGTATCGGAGAGAAATGCAGAACCACGTTGATCTGCAGTCGCGGGTCTTTCATGCGGAGACTCTCCTCATATTAATGCATAATGATGCATTTAAAAGTTAATGGCTCATAGGATCTTTATAAAAGTCCACATTGTTATTGCAGATGGAATATAACACGGATAACATTAAATAAATATGTTTTTATCAGGTTGAACCTCTAATCCGCCGGTTGCGCATATCCGCCATGTTTTGTAGTTTTTCAAAAATTTTTACTCGTGTTCCTCCTCCAAAGCGCACTGGGTTGTGGGCAATATTAGCCTTTAGAGTGTGCACGGACCCACACTTCGAAAATCCACCAGAAATAGTGGACCATCCGTGGACCATCCTGGCATCCTCTTTTTAACATACTATGCTTTGGGACACACTTATTCTAATCTCACATACTGTTTAGGATGGATAGTATGGACATTGAGATGCAGGGTTAGGTTCTGATTAGGTAATGGACAAGTAAACCCCCCTGGGTGCCGGTCAGAGCACAAATAATGAGGAGACAGGTAATCAGCTTAACACTGTGTATTGGAGACAGAGGGATGGGCCACAGATGTATATTCAAAGAATGTACATAGTCTGAAAAATAATAAGTACAATTAAGATAATGAATAAACTAAATATATAAACAAAATTAGCATTCACTGTTACATATACAACAAAGGTATCCCCAATTCACATCAGTGACATTTCTATGCATAAACATATAGTTTATATAAACAGAAATAATTTGCCATATTGTGCCCATATATGGATAGAATCATGGTGTAAATGAGCAGCATTTAATGGAACATAACGCAACACTCCTTTAATATTATAACAGAATACAGATTAACATCACATAATTAAGAACCCATAAAATTGAGCCTTTAGTACATGCAGAACATCTTTGCTTCCATAAAAGGCGACTCAAATAATCAGGGTTGGGGGCATTAAGTCCATCCTTTGGTAAGGCTGGCAGGATGACCAGGTGAGCTTCCAGTCTAGTATAAACTTGGCCCTTTATCTCCACATCAGCTGACCTGATATGACCATCTGGGCTTGGGTGGGTTTTGATGACTTGTCCCACAGGTCATAAGCTCCGAAGTAGTTGGGGGTCTACAATCATAACAAATGTTTTCTCCTTCAAGTCAGGTGGGGAGGCTTGCCATTTCTGCAGAGTTTTGAAGGCTAGATAGAGAATCCCTTGTGAACCTGGAATATAAGGTAGGTTTGCAGAGCCAAAGGCATACAGAAGGTAGATTCTTCATTTTAGGGATTGTTGACTGGGCTCTTTGCATCAACATTTTGAGCAGTCATGCTGAAACCCCCGGACAGCTTTGTGGCCTCATAGGATCCAGTATCTCCTTATTTCAGCAAACAATCGTTCCGATCCAGAATGATGTAACTGGTGGTCATACTTGTGAACGATCATACGGGTGACTGGATGATTAGAATCCAGGACCAGAGGATGTAAAACGGAGACCTCGACACCTGCAACTCTCCTAAAACAACCTCCTACCCTGATCAGACCACTGAACCAATCAATTTCAGGGGCTAGCTAGGGTAACAAGTCAACTTCCAGGCCTGATGGACTTCCCAGTCCCTAACCGTTTATAATCCTCAGGGAAGGATTCCTGCTGCACCCATTTGAGGATTAGGACCTCAGCCTGGCAGTAATCCAGTTCCTGCCAGGTGTTGTAGTTCCAGCTATGGATGTTGACCGAAGAGGAAGGTAAGGTATTTATCCCATTGTAGGCAGATTTTTGCAATTCGACTCTGTCCTCCTTGGTCTCTGTCTTAGGGATTACTGGCCATTCTTTAGAATCCTAGAGGAGGAAAGAGGGCCCTTGGGACCATCCGTTTGGTACAACAAGGTATTGGAGAGGTTTATAGGAATAATTATCCATCAGCTCCTGTATCTCAGCAATTCGGTTTCCCACGAAGACTAAGTAGCAACTGGACTACAAATTCAACCATTAGAGGACAGTGGTAAAGTCTGACCACAGAAAAATAGCCTTAATTCGTAGGGTCAAATTTGCTTCAAGTAACTTAGTCAACTGTGTTGCTACTAGACTGAGTTCCAGTCTTTGAATGGAGTGAGCTCATTTAAGGGTGGGATGAATGAAGGACAGGTAAGTCTGACCCTCCTGGTCGGTAGTCCGGAAGTATCCCCAGCTATATATGCCTGCTCAGAGGCATGCGAGAAGTTATTTACCTCATGAGTAACTCCATCCATCCCAACTTCAGGAGGGACATAAGACCAGGGAAGGGAGATACCAGGGAAGTATCGGAGTTACTTCTCCTACGCATTCCAGGACTGGAGGAGCTCAGGAGGCAGGTTGGGGTCATCTTACCCTCTCTGCTTGTTCCACAGTTGCTTAATGATGACCTTCACTCATATGTAAGGTAGAGGCCATCCCAGAGGATTGTACTTGGTAGCTAGGACCTTATAGATGTTCCTCAAAGTGGGAATCTCATATATCACAGGGTGGTGTTTATAGGACAAGGTGTCCATCTGCCAATTCCAGCTCAGACCTGGCTTCGACTCTGGGACACCTGACTTGTCCTGCGTCAACCACAATTCCACACTCGCAGGTCAGGTGTTGGTTGGTAGGTGACTCATAACATCAGGATCATTGCAGGCCCATTAACAAATTTCAAATCCAGCTCCAGAAAGGATATTTCTTAGTCGATAAATTAAGCTCCGAGCTGCATCAGTAGGCAGGCTCTGCAGGCAGTTATCGACATAGAAACATCTCTCCACTGAAAACCAAATCGCCTCGTCCGTTAGGGACTGTTGCCGTACATGCTGTTGTAGAGCATAGGTAGCACAGCATGCACTGGAGATTGTGCCAAAGAGTAATACCTGCCACTTGAGAATCTTGGGGGCCTCATCCATCTTCAGGTCCCGCCAAAGGAAATGGAGTAGAGGACGGTCCTCAGGTAGAAGACGGATCTGGTGCATCGCCTTGATATCCCCACTCACAGTCACAGGAAGTTCTCGGAAGCCCCGAGGGTGGGGTGATCAGTGGGATTGATCAGAGTCCCAAAATTGACTCAAAATGTTGCACTGAATGTTGATACCAACAATGGATGGAAACAATATAAGAGGAAAAGAAGGATATGGAAGTAAAATAATGACAAATGTTTTTGAAACAAAAAAGCTTGTTGAATTGCACTACTTGAAAAAATATGCATTGCATTAGCCCTGCTTTAATGCATTGTATTTTTAGGGCTTGCATTTTTATAGGCTGCAATTCAACATGGTTGTATATTTAAGCTGTGAATATTTCAATTCACATTTCACAGACGTTTTCATTATTAAAAATTCAATAATCCAAATTCACCTTTCAGATTTCACTTCCAAAATATTAATTCTGTTTAAAAATACAACCTATAACATTTGACAGGCAATTTTCGGTCCATTTTATTTCGCTTTACAAATTCGCTTCTACAAATTCAGTGGTTCAAATTCGACAGAAAATTTAAATATCAAATTTCAGAAAATTGATAAAGACACAAAAGCTGTGTTTACATTTAGTCTTCACAGTTAGTTTTGCACATGTAAGCAGCTTTCTCCACTGTGAACGAAATTATAATGTTAATCTCTGATGCTGATGTACAGATAAAACGTTAAATCTGAGGTAGTAGACATGTTTCTCTCGGTTGTCTAGTTTTCTTAACTTTATATTGCGGCGCTGTGCTGCAAAACTGGGGATTTCCCTCAGTGTCATCCCTCAGTGTCATTCAATTCCCTTGCGGTCAGGACTCTTAACTGACTAACACACACACACACACACACACACACACACACACACACACACACACACACACACATATATATATATATATATATATATATATATAGTGAGGAAAATAAGTATTTGAACACCCTGCTATTTTGCAAGTTCTCCCACTTGGAAATCATGGAGGGGTCTGAAATTGTCATCGTAGGTGCATGTCCACTGTGATAGACATAATCTAAAAAAAAAAATCCAGAAATCACAATATATGATTTTTTAACTATTTATTTGTATGATACAGCTGCAAATAAGTATTTGAACACCTGTCTATCAGCTAGAATTCTGACCCTCAAAGACCTGTTAGTCTGCCTTTAAAATGTCCACCTCCACTCCATTTATTATCCTAAATTAGATGCACCTGTTTGAGGTCATTAGCTGCATTAAGACACCTGTCCACCCCATACAATCAGTAAGAATCCAACTACTAACATGGCCAAGACCAAAGAGCTGTCCAAAGACACTAGAGACAAAATTGTACACCTCCACAAGGCTGGAAAGGGCTACGGGGAAATTGTCAAGCAGCTTATTGAAAAAAGGTCCACTGTTGGAGCAATCATTAGAAAATGGAAGAAGCTAAACATGACTGTCAATCTCCCTCGGACTGGGGCTCCATGCAAGATCTCACTTCGTGGGGTCTCAATGATCCTAAGAAAGGTGAGAAATCAGCCCAGAACTACACGGGAGGAGCTGGTCAATGACCTGAAAAGAGCTGGGACCACCGTTTCCAAGGTTACTGTTGGTAATACACTAAGACGTCATGGTTTGAAATCATGCATGGCACGGAAGGTTCCCCTGCTTAAACCAGCACATGTCAAGGCCCGTCTTAAGTTTGCCAATGACCATTTGGATGATCCAGAGGAGTCATGGGAGAAAGTCATGTGGTCAGATGAGACCAAAATAGAACTTTTTGGTCATAATTCCACTAAACGTGTTTGGAGGAAGAAGAATGATGAGTACCATCCCAAGAACACCATCCCTACTGTGAAGCATGGGGGTGGAAGCATCATGCTTTGGGGGTGTTTTTCTGCACATGGGACAGGGCGACTGCACTGTATTAAGGAGAGGATGACTGGGGCCATGTATTGCGAGATTTTGGGGAACAACCTCCTTCCCTCAGTTAGAGCATTGAAGATGGGTCGAGGCTGGGTCTTCCAACATGACAATGACCCGAAGCACACAGCCAGGATAACCAAGGAGTGGCTCTGTAAGAAGCATATCAAGGTTCTGCGTGGCCTAGCCAGTCTCCAGACCTAAACCCAGTAGAGAATCTTTGGAGGGAGCTCAAACTCCGTGTTTCTCAGCGACAGCCCAGAAACCTGACTGATCTAGAGAAGATCTGTGTGGAGGAGTGGGCCAAAATCCCTCCTGCAGTGTGTGCAAACCTGGTGAAAAACTACAGGAAACGTTTGACCTCTGTAATTGCAAACAAAGGCTACTGCACCAAATATTAACATTGATTTTCTCAGGTGTTCAAATACTTATTTGCAGCTGTATCATACAAATAAATAGTTAAAAAATCATACATTGTGATTTCTGGACTTTTTTTTTTTAGATTATGTCTCTCACATTGGACATGCACCTACGATGACAATTTCAGACCCCTCCATGATTTCCAAGTGGGAGAACTTGCAAAATAGCAGGGTGTTCAAATACTTATTTTCCTCACTGTATATATAATATAAAAGACCAAACTCTCACCTTATTGGGGATATAGGCTATACTAGATATAGGAACCGGCAAGAGGATTCAGAATATTTAAGGTTTAGGGTTTTGAGAAAGTGAGTGATGGTTTCAAGAAATGTGTTTTAGCAATTCAGAAAAACTGTAAAATTTTGGTTGGTTGAACTGTTGTGAATTTTGTACACATGTTTTGAATGAAAACTTACAAGCTGTTTAGGAGAATTACAGAGTGTTCAGATAACTGTGTTAATTGTTTTGAGATCTGAGTTTGGACAAATGTGTCAAATCGATTGAGAAAAAAATGTTGCAGGGGCAACCATAAAACGTACACTTACCTAAATCTAAATTATAGCCTAGGCTATGCTCCAAAGTGCCAGCAGATGGCATTGTAGTTTACTTCTTCACAGAAGTAATCGTTAGTGACAACTTTAGGCTATATTATTGGCAATATGGATGATATTTCTTTTCTTTTTTTACCTTTTCATTAGAAAATTTGCATTAACAAATTCACGAACTTAAATGAAAGATCTTGAAATACTATTTACAGAGCCTATAGGGCTGTCAAAGAAACAAGTGTAATTTCTTTAAAACATGGCATTGTTCACTTTAAAACATCGCTTTCATCATCTTTAAATTACCTGACAAGTTGTAAAAAACCACTGCGATGTACTTATTTGAGAAATCTCAGATATGCACAAGATTAAACAGTATTCCAATGCACCTGTTACGTTCTTGAAAAAAAACAAAATTATTTTATCTAATGAGTTTTGGGTGGGCAATTTGTATTGCTGGAAGGAAGGAAGCAATCTCAATGCATACTGTACAAGTGAGGCAAATATAGCATGCTCTGGGGAAAGAGTGGGAGAGGGAGGGAGAGAGAGAACGCAGCACACACACACGGTAGCGCGCGAGACAGAGACACATCATTACAAAAGGCGCATGCACAAGAAACAGACACATTGCATTTGTACACCTGTATTACTGTCTTAGCTTATGATAACCCGCGCGAGGGAATATATCTTAGGATCTCTGCGTATACCGCTCAAATAGAGGCGTCACTGTTCACTCGTGATACTCTCTCTTCCTCGGCAGGCATATGTATTTCGTATCGCCGTTTCTTCCAGTAAGCACCAATGCATGCATGCATCCGCCTCCCTGCGCTCTCAAATAGATGGTGCAAGTAAAGATGTCCAAATCTTCCGCAGACCCTCTGTCTGGTGTAGAAAGCGCTTCTCAGTCGCACTATTTCCAGGTAAGACTTTTGGGGGGGATTTGTATATGTTCTCGTAAATGGTTAATTTTTGGCTACTTGTTGTTGAGCTGTCGTGCATTGAAGCCTACATATATCCGCAGAGCGCTACAGCTACACAATCTGCCCGTGTAATATAGCCTTTTATCGCGCTTTTAATCAGACACGCGCAGTTGTTTTTAATGAGCGGAGGCGAGATGTTGATAAGATGTTTGATGCTCCTCTACCATCCGCGAAACTCCTAATTCCTGTTTTTCCTCCGCCCTGAGATTTCACTCCGCAACCAAGGCCTCGTCCTTAAGGCCAGGCATCTGTAGGCATAGTGTTTACAGTTCAAACACTTTTCTCTTTCAGTTTCTACCTATTGGTGCGTATAAACGGCATTAAAATGGATAACCCTTAGCCTACTAGTCATGTCATGGGTCGGGTCTCACCTGTAGCCAACTTAAGTCCCATGGTCACCTGTCCTATCCCTGTTTCAAATACCAAGCTTGTAGCTGTGTTTTTGAACATTATGGTTTCTAGGTCTAAGTTGGTTATTAGTCCAAAACAGAAATCATGGTATACCATCTTGAAGCAGAAACAATACTGGTCATTCTGGTGTCAAGAGAATTTTGGGGAAATGGTGTCTGTTCAGTCAGCTAACCAGCTTGTATCAATTAATGATCATCTTAGACCATTTTCCAAACACAACTACCATCTTAACCTGGATTTTCCAATACAATTTCAAGGCAATTTCGCAACGTTTTGGCGAATTGGTGGCTAATTTGTCTGAATTCGTACGACCTCATTTGTACATTTGTGTACAATCTGTTTACACCCCGTAACCTATGTTTTTAGGAGTGGACCTTCATGCTTACTTTTTTTTTCTTCTAAAAATCATGTTTTCATTCAATGACAGTGTATGAATTGATATAAAATCGCCACCTTGTAGCTACGTTTCTCGTGTGATGGGGTTGAATTTACCAACAGAAATATGGTCTAATATAAAAAAAACAAGAACAAGAAAGATAATGTATCTGTAGAGTAAATGTTGACTTTTCAAAAAGTTTATTTTTTAAAGAGATTGTAAAACTAATCCATATGAATTGAGTGGTTTAGTAAAAAGATTTTTTGAAGAGTGAGACAAGATAAAACAGCACCTGTTTTATGAAGTGCAGACAAGGCATCTTGTGTCTGATGTTACTGTAACCAGGTGACTGTTTGTGTTGATGTGGTTGTCTCCATATAGCTACCACGAAAGTTGCCAAAGCGTAAGGGTCGTTTTAAACGCTCAGATGGCAGCACCTCGTCTGACACCACCTCCAGCTTCATCAAACGACAGGTAAGACTCGGCTTAATCAATCAGAGCATCCATATTCATACAGATGCCAGCGTATTGTTTCTGTCATTATGTATTCATGTGGGGTTGTTTGATTGGTCACTGTACTGTATGTGCATCACTGCTTCACTGCTTTACAGAGGTTGTGTAGTGTGACCAGGGGAAGTGACTTAATAGAGGCTGAAATTTTGGTTTCAAACCGATGAACTTTACAAAATTGTAATTTTTGCCTTCAAATAAATTAAAAACAAAATAAGAGCATGGAGGTTACAATTCGGTTCAGATATTAAATCTTGATGCATCAATACATTATCTCTCTACACTTTACCGTCTATTCATGTCCATGGAGTTTGACTTGTCTGACATTTAATTGAACAATCAGTTGGCATTAGACATAAAGTTGAAATGTTAAGGTGGAGATGATAAAGATGAAGATTCAAAAGGTTCCAAAACAAAAATATTTAATATAAAACAAACTCAAGTTATCCACAGATGACAAACAGCTGTGATGATTAATGAGTGTTCATGGAAACTGATGACTGGCGGGAAACCAGGAACAAAGGAAACAGGAAACTAACGATAACAAACTAAAAGTCCATAAGATTAAAACTAAATGCACTGTTCATGAGAGAACGCCCCCTCCCGAAAAGGTGCAGTCTCAAGCCGTGATGGATAGCTCGAATGGAAGAAGGGTGGAGGTTCAGGTGGTGGACGAGGGACCGGCGAGGTGCTGGAAAGCCATAGGCTGGCAGATGGGAGGCACCAGGGCGGTGCAGATGGCAGAAAGTGACATGTAGGAGCTGATTGGAAGAACCATGAAGGAGTTGACAGTGGGAGGAACCATGAAGATGGTGGGAGGAGCCATGGAGGAGATGACGGTGGAAGGGCCCATGGATGGCTGATGTGATCCCAGAGCGACCCAGGAGACAGCCATGATGGAGGCGGCCCACAGCGGCAGTGATGGAGGGAGGAGCCAGGCTGGTCCTTTGAGCCAGACAGACTGAGGTGACTCAGGAAGATGGTGAGGCCTAGGCGACGTCCAGATAGGTCGAGATGCCTGGTGACATCGATGGACTGGGAGACCAAGGCAAAGTCCTGGCGATGAGTGGCCGAGGTGGAACCAAGAGGCCGAAAAACTGAGGTGACGCCGGTGTGAGCGAGGACTCCAGTGAAGCCTGAGGGATAGAGGAGCCCGACGGAGCCGTAGGGGTGGAGGGATGGAGCACAGCAGACAGCTCAGAAGACCGTGGCAATGATGGAGCGTTGACTGACCAGGATGGAGCCAGTGGGACGAGGGAGCCCGGTGGAGCCAAAGGGACGACGGTCCCAGGTGGAGCCGATGGGGAAAGCAGCCAGGGCGGAGCTGATTGGTTGACGCACCGAGGCGAAGCTCGGGACTCCTCTTACCAGGGCAGCGCTGGGAAAAGAAGATCCGTCGACTCATAGGGCGAAGTTGATGTACCCGGCCAGCGTCCAGCATGAGCACAAATAAGAACTTAAACACAGTGATAATGAGACACAGACTAACAGCTGTGATGATAAATGAGTGTCCATGGAAACTGATGACGGGTGGGAAACTAGGAACAAAGGGAACAGGAAACTAACGATAACAAACTAAATGTCCATGAGAGTAAAACTAAACACACAGTTCATGACAGTGTATGCTGTATTTCATCTTTAATAAAAGGTTATGAAAGGTTTTGCCAGGTCACATTATTTTAAAACTGTTAAATTTCCCTACTCAGTCAAAATATTACAAACTATTGCAATTTGCTTCAATAGACATTTAGAAAGAGTCTTTGTAAAAATATCTGGTTACACTTTAAATTTTAAGGTGTCCTTGTTACAGTGTAATTATACATTTTAGTACTGAGGAATAATATAAATAATATAAAGTAATGTACTGATTATGGTTTGTTTTAAGGTTAATTGCATGTAATGATGTATAATTTACTGTTATTACTACAGTAAGTACATGTAACATGTAACAAGGACACTTGTATTTGAATTTCCAGATGTGTACTTGAATTCCCTTTTGATTTATTCAGTTTGACATGTCTAAACAGCTTGTGTAATGTGTTATGTGTAAGAGCTGATTATAGCCATAGGTTTCATTTATGCTGTAATTCAAGACGTGGCCACTAGATGGAGGCAGTTCCATTACTCTACTGCAACGTCTTAATGTATTATTTAAGAGGATCTTTTGAAAACACCAAAAGGAAAAATAGGTTATGACAAGCGCACTGAATTTCTCCATGGCACACTTCAACATCTATGTCAGCCTCGTTACATCAATTAATTTCCTCTGTAATGAGTGACCCAAATTCTTCAGTTTGTTCTGCTCACACCATATAAGCTCATTTGTCTTTATATTCAGCCTATCAAGAGTGACACCCTTAGATACCTACTCCAAATTCTTCTGTTCAGAAGTTTACAGACAAGGTTTAAATGGCATTAATGGGGACATTGACTATTCGGGTATCCATCTGCCATGCAGCAGAGAGTTTATGTGTGTGTGGAAAGAAGAGGTGGCATATTGAGCGGGTTGTTAATTTTCATGACCAGGGGGTCGTGGCAGTTTCAATTTTCTCTCAAAATATCAGTTCTTAAAATAGTAAAATAGTAAAATATTAATGGAGCTCATTTGGAGTGGAGCCTTCTGGTGAATGTTAAATCCTCATGCTCTTTCTTTGTTCATAAAACTTGTGCCGTGATGCCGTACCTGAAAAAAGCATCTGTGACGTACATCATTGAATCCTTACGTACTTAAATCCTTAAATGAACCGTCTCTTATATGTGGACTCGTGGCAGCTTCTAGGGGTGTTAAAGACAGTGGTGAATGTGCTGCATTTGATAAATGGATGCTTTACTTAAAGGCATAGTTGACCCAAATATGAAAATTCTGTCATCATTTACTCTCCCTTAAGTTGTTCCAAACCAGTATGAATTTTATTTCTTCTGTCAAACACAAAAGAAGATATTTCGAAGAATGTCAGTAACCTAACAGTTGATGGGCCCCATTGACTTGCATAGTATTTTTTTTTTTACTATTTTCATACTATGGAACTCAGTGGGGGGTCCATCAACTGTATGGTTACCAACATTCTTCAAAATATCTTCTTTTGTGTTCCATAGAAGATTCATATATGTTTGAAACAAATCTTTTCTTTGACTCGGGTGGGGTTGTCTTGCTGGATTGTGACTCATCTCTGCAGGAGAAACAGTGGCATTTACCTGCTGCTGTTGAGAGGATCTATTTCAAGACCCAATCCCATCCCATCTGCTTTCTTATTGTATGGAAACGTACCCTACATGAACCGTCTCTTAAATGTGGACTTGTGGCAACTTCTAGGGGTGTTCATTTTTGCATGGAAATTAATATTGATTAAAAGCGTATATAGCCTTAAAGATCTCTGGGTATAAGCCTTATAATATACAACAGTGTCTCTCTCTCTCTGGTTTCCTTGCATTTGATCATTTCTGTGCATTGTATCATTCCTCCTTCTCTGCTCGCTTCATCCACTCTGAGAAAGCATATGAGTCTTGATGCAGCAGACCTAGATGAAGAATATTTACAAGATTCTAGCTACATCCTACTAGCACTAGCTGTGGTATTATGTATTATTTTGGACAAATATCATGATAGTAAAATTGTATTTTTTGTAAATATGATGGTACTCGTTTTTTTACTGCAGTATACATCAAAGTACTATAGTATTACCATCTGATACCATTACTGTACCACTGTACCACCACAGTAGCTACTTTTCTGTGAAAGAGGACTCTTGATCTAAAGGCTTACATAACATGCACGTCCATGCATCCTTCAGCCCCTCCCACTCTAGAGCACTTCAGGACACTCTGGGAAGAGAAGGCATTGAGTGCAATGCTGTGTAGTGATTATCTTTCTGACACCTTGCTAAACAGACATTGCATAACAAACTCTCAACCACTCTCAGGTAACCCTGTTTGGACACAGAGTGGAAATTAGTTTTTTTTTTTGTGTGTGTGTGTGGTGCAGGTAAATACAGATAATAGACACGTGCCGTTATATTTCTGCTGTTCTGTTTTAATGTGTGAATTCAAAATATGAACTAGGTGTAGATCATTATCTGATTGCTTGAAACAATAATAGCACACTTCTCCAATACTACCTTCACAATTTGAGAGTCCGCTTCAGCCCATGAGCCCAGCCCAGAGTCCTCTCCAGCCCATGAGCCCAGCCCAGAGTCCTCTCCAGCCCCAGAGCCCAGCCCAGAGTCCTCTCCAGCCCATGAGCCCAGCCCAGAGTCCTCTCCAGCCCATGAGCCCAGCCCAGAGTCCTCTCCAGCCCATGAGCCCAGCCCAGAGTCCTCTCCAGCCCATGAGCCCAGCCCAGAGTCCTCTCCAGCCCATGAGCCCAGCCCAGAGTCCTCTCCAGCCCATGAGCCCAGCCCAGAGTCCTCTCCAGCCCAAGAGCCCAGCCCAGAGTCCTTTCCAGCCCAAGAGCCCAGCCCAGAGTCCTCTCCAGCCCACGAGCCCAGCCCAGAGTCCTCTCCAGCCCCAGAGCCCAGCCCAGAGTCCTCTCCAGCCCCAGAGCCCAGCCCAGAGTCCTCTCCAGCCCCAGAGCCCAGCCCAGAGTCCTCTCCAGCCCCAGAGCCCAGCCCAGAGTCCTCTCCAGCCCCAGAGCCCAGCCCAGAGTCCTCTCCAGCCCAAGAGCCCAGCCCAGAGTCCTCTCCAGCCCCAGAGCCCAGCCCAGAGTCCTCTCCAGCCCATGAGCCCAGCCCAGAGTCCTCTCCAGCCCAAGAGCCCAGCCCAGAGTCATCTCCAGCCCCAGAGCCCAGCCCAGAGTCCTCTCCAGCCCCAGAGCCCAGCCCAGAGTCCTCTCCAGCCCAAGAGCCCAGCCCAGAGTCATCTCCAGCCCCAGAGCCCAGCCCAGAGTCCTCTCCAGCCCCAGAGCCCAGCCCAGAGTCCTCTCCAGCCCCAGAGCCCAGCCCAGAGTCCTCTCCAGCCCAAGAGCCCAGCCCAGAGTCCTCTCCAGCCCATGAGCCCAGCCCAGAGTCCTCTCCAGCCCATGAGCCCAGCCCAGAGTCCTCTCCAGCCCCAGAGCCCAGCCCAGAGTCCTCTCCAGCCCCAGAGCCCAGCCCAGAGTCCTCTCCAGCCCCAGAGCCCAGCCCAGAGTCCTCTCCAGCCCAAGAGCCCAGCCCAGAGTCATCTCCAGCCCCAGAGCCCAGCCCAGAGTCCTCTCCAGCCCCAGAGCCCAGCCCAGAGTCCTCTTCAGCCCATGAGCCCAGCCCAGAACTCCAGCCCAAGAGCCCAGCCCAGAGTCATCTCCAGCCCCAGAGCCCAGCCCAGAGTCATCTCCAGCCCCAGAGCCCAGCCCAGAGTCCTCTCCAGCCCCAGAGCCCAGCCCAGAGTCCTCTCCAGCCCATGAGCCCAGCCCAGAGTCCTCTCCAGCCCAAGAGCCCAGCCCAGAGTCCTCTCCAGCCCATGAGCCCAGCCCAGAGTCCTCTCCAGCCCAAGAGCCCAGCCCAGAGTCCTCTCCAGCCCCAGAGCCCAGCCCAGAGTCCTCTCCAGCCCCAGAGCCCAGCCCAGAGTCCTCTCCAGCACAAGAGCCCAGCCCAGAGTCCTCTCCAGCCCCAGAGCCCAGCCCAGAGTCCTCTCCAGCCCCAGAGCCCAGCCCCAGAGCCCAGCCCAGGGGGGTTCTGTCACAATTGCACCGGTCCTCCCTCACTACTGCACTCCCTCCCTCATTTAGCCATAATCTGCATCTGCAACTGATCAGCACGCTCATCACCACAGTATTTCAGCACACACCTCACACCTCAGACCCCCAGAACTACGGATTACTTACCGGACTACACACCTAAGATATTTACCTCCTGCGATTCCTCCAAGTTCATATTCCTTGTTCCCTTGTCTGTTCTCCAGCTTGCGTCCCTCCAGCATTCCCACTATTCCTGTAAGACAAAGACATTGTTTGTTATTCAATCACTCCAACGGCAAACAAAAGGTGTGTGTGGATATACTTACCAATTTGAGTTACATCCTCTATCGTCCCCTGTTACCCTAAGAACTGAAGCATTATACTTGCACTGCATATCATTTGGGGTCTTTACTTACCTGTTTTGGACAATGTTCAATAAAGCTTTGTGTTGTATTTTCATCAATTCATCAATGTCTCAGGTCTGATATCTCCTAACAGTTGCAATTTAGTTCACTTAATATATTATATAATACTATATAACTTTAAATGTAGTATTGAACAACACCTATAGTTAAAATTATAATCAAGTATTTAACATGTGCTTTATGTTAGATAACACATCAAAATAAGTATACTCCTTTAAAGCACGACAAAAGATTATTAAAACAATAATTTAAAATGCACTTGACCATGGTTTGATTCAGAATAGATGGATCTATTGTGGAGCCTAGTAGACTGGACACATACACAAACACACATGAGAGAAGGTTGATGATGTGATGTCATTAGCATGAATGAGGGGGCGGGATCTGTGATGTCATGATCTGTGATGTCATGATGGCAATGAAGGTCAGAGAAACAGATTGTGAGTCTGTATGTACAGCAGAGTAGCCTGTGTGTGTGAGCTGCTGATGTAAAGACATTAATATATATTGACAGTATGTCTAACATCTACCAGTCAAGGTAAACTTTTCTTTTTTCATCAAATCAGGTGATCTGGTGAAAAGTGGATTTGTTATGGATAATGTTGAGCAATGTTCCTTGTTTAAGTGTGCTTGTTGTGATTTTAATTTCTGTGTGCTGATATGAAAGGAACAGGAAATATTGTTTCCATATTAAAGACTTCATGTTTTAAACAGGAGTAGGATGTTTCTAGTTATTTCCAGTTTGACTGGAACATTTTTCTCTTTTAGGATCCTTTATCCAGGGCAAAAGAGGGTCTTAAAAGTAACATTTTGCCACATCTGCCAGTGGTGACTGAATTGAGAAAATTCACTCTCGTTGCCATAAATATTGCTTATCAGCCATAAAAGTGTATTTTGTATTTATTTTTCAAATGTATATGACGATTATATTATTTAACTACAGAGGTGGACAAATTACACAAATCAAGTAATTGAGTAGAAGTACAGATATCTATTAGGTTCCATTTTGATTACAAAGAACTGCAACTGACCTATAAGGCCTTAAAGGTCCCATTGCATGGATTATGTTATTATTGTAGAATGTTTCCTGGGGTGCCCTTATAATGTTAGTATGTTTTTTAGATCAAAAGTTGTTATAATTTAGAAATAAAAGGCATATTTCCTAGCCTGATTTCATCCCCTGATTTGAACGCTCTGTTTGAAGGGGCGTGTCTGCTGTGAGACTTCAGTGTAAACGCCCTCTGCTGTGATTGGCTGACATGCTTGCATATGAAATATCTGGCATTACATGTGGAACTATCTGGAAAACTTTTACTATTACAGCTATCATACGTTTTTCCCGATAATCCCGTTAATCCCGATATTACAGCTATCGGGATTAACGAATCGTGAGAAGTTTTTTAAGTATTTAGATCTATTCCCATCACATAAAAGGTTGCAGTGATGAGCATTGAGCAGATGACAGTCTGTTGATCGCGTGAAAAAAGATCTTATCATTGCAACGCAGTTTCTGCACTCACTAATGATTTCACCAATGCAAACATGAGGTATATAAATACAGTAAGAGATTCGTTGTGCAGTGTAACAGCGTCATTGATTTCATAACGAGTTTTGGCAAGTGTCCAGATAAACTTGCGCTGTGTGATTGACAGCTTGGGCGATTGGAAAGGGATTGTTCTTTGATCGCTTTCTGTATACTAATCACAGTTTAAGTAAGATTATTTTCATCCTTCTAAGAGAAATGATGTGAAGTTGACATTTCGCCATCAATACGCCTGTATTCCTGTGGGCGGAGGTTAGTGAAAAAACGGTTTTAGTGACGTCATTAAAGAAGGAAGTAGAGGGATGTAGTCCAAACTGAGCGTTCGATGTAGTCAACTTCTGTTAAATAAAATATCTCGCTTGGCATTGAACTTTATCATTTTACAGATATTATTTATACTCTAACAACAACATAACACACTAACTAAAACATTGAAACATGGGATCACGAAGAACGGGACCTTTTACGGGTTTAGCAGCTCCTATTGTGCTACAATCCATCGCACTCTTTAAGGTCGCAAAACTTTGATATTTTGGTATTACCTAGGATATCTAAGTCCACTAAAGGAGGGAGAGTGTTTTCACACTTGGCTCCTAGCCAGCACTAGTCAACAAGGAAGATTATTCAGACATAACAAATATTTCATTGTATTACCAAAACTTGTCATATACTGATAGCTACCCTACTGATCATTTCTGATAATTCAAGTGTGCAAGTGAAAATAACAAAAGTACCAAGAAATGAAGAAAAACTAAATCTGTGTTGATATATAAACATCTATAATATAAAACAGACGTCACATAGGGCAAAATGTGTTAAGATTTTAAAAAGAACGCTATGCAAACATACAAGTTTTATATTATTTGATACTGTATTGGCTTCAGGGAGGATGCATGAGCATTAATTTGCATTGTTTTATTGTTATGTTTAGTTTTTACCTAAAACCTACCCCGTTCAGTAATAGGCTGCACAAGTATGGACATGTCCACATTCAAGCATTTCATGCTTAAACAGCTCACCCTTTTAAGCAGATTTAGTTCACAAACAACTGACAGTCATGACCTATGATTTGCATTTACAATAAATCCTAAAGTTCACCATTAGTAACTAACTATTCGCGCCATCAGTTGCTCCAAGTATCCCCGTTCTTGGCTCGTTTTGTGTCAAATTTGTGAATTCAGTGAATCGTAAACTGGAGACTCGCTCTGACAGATCATTATGAACCAGTGAGTTGTTGACTCAGATGCAATCGGATCGGTCCAATTCACAAATGAATCGTTCAGTGTGTTCGGACACCACTATCGTGTCTCTGAGCGGGTGACAGTTTCTCAAGTTCAAAATAAAGAGGAACGACATCTTTTTATGAAATGTAGCAGAGTAAAAATTATGATATTATGCTTTTGAATCTAGAAAATAAAAGTACAAATAATTTGTTACTGTCCGCCACTGTTTGACTATTTGCTTTTGTCTTCTCTTGATGAAACAACACCTGTCACAGATGTAGTTGTGACAAACTGATGTAGTTTTATTTTTGCACAGTGTGTCTTTACTTGTTTGGAAGTTAAAGTAAAAGTATGACAATAACATAATATCATTTAAATATCATTTGAATCGTCTTCAATTGTGTAGCAATTTATAAAAAAAAAAGTTACCAGCTAACTAGCCAACACAATTTATTTTCTCTCCCTAAAATTTAGACTGAAGAACCATCTTTATATCAGACAGACACAAAGGCTTGGGCCTACAGCATCTCCTGAACACAAACACACTCATATAAATTCTTCCTCCTGCTCACTTTTGAGAGAAAATCCTGATGATGATGGCGTTTTTATACAATGCGAAGGAAAGCTCAGATATTATTGCAGGGTGTGTAGCACTGAGAGCAGTGGTGAAATCCATCGCATTAATAATGGATGGAAAATGGCCGCTCTGACAGTTCACAAACGGCCATAACATCATTAAGGATCACTTAGCAGGAGCACTTTTCCCGCTTGTGCCACGCACAGGCCATAAACACAGGGATGGTAATGTGTAGATATGGGTGCTTCATTCCTGTGTCTGCCTTCTTCTCTCCTTAGTAAACAAAGAGTTTTTCCCATGCATTTTTCTATTGCCCTACATGTTTGCGGTCCCCAAGAACTCAATAGCCCTTTGTCAGCTTATGTTTTTGTTGCTGGCACATTCCATGAATACAATACACTTTGGCGTGCTATTACGTTTTTAAAGCATTAGAGGCATAAATTCCATGTTGTTTTGTTGTGAGGAGAACTAGAGACATAAACTATTATCCAACACACAATTAACTTAGCATGTAAAAGTAGCTAGTCCCACCTCAAACTTCTCAACTATATCCAATATTTTGGTTTGGCAGAAAATTGATATTCATTGTAGTATATTTAATTAAGATTTCAATTCACATTTATTTGTATAGCGCTTTTCACAGTCCATATTTTTTCAAAGCAGCTTTACAGAAAACGTACAGTTCTAAGATAATACAAATCGTGCAGTTAGCTAACATCATGTATTCATTTAGGCAAAAAAACAAACAATTATTACAAGTTGTGATCATAATGCTTATAATATATAGAAAATTTGGCAGCTGTGTATGTTGATTCAGAGATGGCGTCATTAAATGTTTTATATATTTAACACACTGTCAACTTGGATAATTGAAAGATTTCATCTGTAAGTGATGAAATATATAACTAAGGATCATCAGCATCACAGTGAAAACTAATTCCATGTTTTCTAATAATATTGCCAAGGGGCAGCATGTACTGTATATGAAAAATAGCAGGGGGCCTAACACAGACCCTTGTGGCACTCCATAATTTACTGACATTAACCTGGGTAATTCCCTGTTTATATAAACAAAATGGTAACGGTCATATAGCAGATAGGTACTATCTAAACTACCCTAATGCCTGTCCCTGAATAGCGGTGTAATTTTGTAGTTGATCTAAGAGTATTTTATGATCTACTGTATAGTGTCGTACGCAGCACTAAGATCAAGTAAAACTAGTATTGAGATACAGCTTTGGCCAGAAGCAAGAAGTGAATTATTTGTAATTAAAACAAGCACAGTTTCTGTGCTATGATGGGGCCTGAATCCTTACTGAAAATTTTCATAAATATTTTTAATATATATATATATATTTTTTGCAAGGATTAGCACAATTGAGTGAACAACTTTTTCTAATATTTTAGACATAAATGGAAGATTTGAAATGGGTCTGTAATTTGACAATTCATTTGGACCTAGTTGTGGTTTCTTAATGAGAGGCTTAATAACTGCCAGCTTGAAGGGTCTTGGGACATGACCTACAGAGAGAGAGACGAGTTAATAATATTGAGAGGAGGCTCTTCTGCTACAGGTTACAACTCTTTCAGTAATTTAGTGGGTATTGGACCTAATAAACGTGTTGTTGGTTTAGATGCAAATGATTTATTTAGCTCTTCCTGTCCTATAGTTGTAAAGCACTGCAATTGTTCTTGAGGGCTGATAATTGAGGCATAAAATGCTGTCAGAGGTTTAAAGTTGTATTTCTGATGCTTTTGATTTTCTCAGTGAAGAAATTCATTACTACTAAACTGTGTTGGAATATTCAGTTAAGGTGACGTCTGTTTATTTGTTAATCTAGCCACTGTACTAAATAAAAACCTTGCATTGTTATTTTCTATGAGTTTGTGGAGATGCTCGGCCCTGGTGGCTTTTAGAGACTTTTTATAGCAGGTTATTTGTGAATCAATCTTTAGTGGTTTGGATCATTTTTCTACCTGGTCGATAACATGGAGCGATATGGCAAATATCAGCAGTATGCATGTAGTGATAAGTGATATCATCACATTGCGGTAGAATCTACATCAGTAAGATCAGTTCCTTGCAATATAACAATACAACAGTATTATTGTCACCATGATGTCATGTATTGTCTGCACCTGTTCTCGTTACTCCCTGATTAGTTTACCTTCCTCCACCTGTGCCTGTTTAGCTCCCTCCTCACTCTGTGTATTTATACTCCCCGTTCTGTTCATCCTTTGTCAGGTAATGAATGTGGTCATGCTGTATGTGTTACTCCAGTAAACTGTACTTTTGTACAGTTTGTTAAACTAATGTTATTTGGATCCTGCATCATTCGTCTTCCTTCCACGGCAAGTTTGTGACAGTTATATTACAAAAAAATATTTTCAGTCAGCAAAACCATAATATTTATCCTTGTCCCACATGTTGCGTTTTACCGCATAATTTTCCTCCATAAAAAAATTGTAACATTCCAAAAATTTTCAAATTCCACAGGGTCTTTAAAATTGTGACACCCAAGAGGTAAAACGTGACTAAATAATTATTTTTCTTTAAAAAAAAAATCATATCACATGTACGACAATAAGTCACTTGAAGCGGAAAGTTGTAATTGTATTTTCTTCCCTATTGTAACATCTGAGTGAAACGGCTTTTTGTAGGACGGGCCTTGATTTTCTTCATGGGGAATTGATTGGATGGTTGTGGTTTGCTATTGGTGGATCTCATGTGAGTGACAGTTTGTCCCGCCCTCGCGTCAGTAACCACGTCATCAGAGAAAAGAAGAGATGTTGCTGCAAGAGAGAGGGGGAGTTACTTTGATTAAACATTACAAGGCACTTTAATTAAATATATATATAATTTACAATAAATACTGCAATATTCCATAAAAAAAAAGAATTGTCGATTTTAGGGCTGTTAAACGATTAATCGCGATTAATCGCATCCAAAATAAAAGTTTGTTTTTACATAATACATGTGTGTGTACGGTGTATAATTATTTTCTATATATAAATACGCACACATGCATGTATATATTTAAGAAATATTTGCATGTATATACTGTGTATATATATTTATATTATATATAATTTATATTATATATAAATATTTTATATATAAATTACACATTTTCTTAAATATATATATGCATGTGTGTGTATTTATACATAGAAAATAATTATACTCCGTACACAGACATAAATTATGTAAAAACAAACTTTTATTTTGGATGCGATTAATCGCGATTAATCGTTTGACAGCCCTAGTCGATTTTGATTTCATGGTGACTTTAAGTCACAAATGATAAAATTTAGGATTAGGGGTTTGTTCAAATCCTATTACTTTACCTAATATATAGTATGTGAAATTAAAAGTGATGCTGCTGTAGCAAACATCAAAATCAGTATGTGATGGTTACAGCAAAGATCATTCGCTCTCACTCGGCCTGTTATGTTACATCTCTACTGCAGAGCTACCTACAGATGGTGTGTCTGTATGGTTAGTCATAGTTTGGGGACAAATTTGTTCCCAGAAGTGAGCTAAATAAAACCATTCTTTGGGGACATCCAGGGATGTCCTCAATTGGAAAACACTGCAAAAATTATTTTCATAATCAGTATATTAGTCTTCTGTCTAGTCAAAAAAAAAAGATTCTCAAAACAAGATGAATTTACTTGATTATATTATATTTTGGATACTTAAGGGCAGTTTACACCACGAACAGTAACTATAACGTTTTAATAATCATTCTAATTCTATGAGAATAGGGAAGTCACCATCACAACTATAACAGTAACGACACAGAGTAACAATATTTTTTCAGATAATGACTGATGAAAACATTGACAGCCAATCAGAATCCACCCACATTTAAATAGCTTGAGCATTTAAAGCAGCAGTTGGCAAAACTACAGTACATGCTTGTAATAAACAGAGCGTTATGATCATAGGCAGAGCATGTGTAAGGCTGGGCAAGGCTTAGCCTTCCCCTGGCCCTGGACTTGAGACTAGCATGGAATTTTCTCACTCAAACCGCTGACTAACAGTGTTTCTGATTACTTTTAGAGGGAAAAGCCGCCCATAACGGCTGGTCTAAGATAAGGTTTTTCCATAATAATAGCATATTGGTGAAAGAGATTTGGTGTTTGCGCTCTTGAGAGCGTCAAAGGTTTCTATTTACAGCGTGTTTTTGCATTACTGAGCAGTGTAGCCAATCACAAACGTATCTGTTGATTTCTTGAACGCAATGGCCAATCAGAGGTGTTTAAGTTACAATCAACTCACGCTCTTTCTAGGCGACATTAAGAATTTGACTAAAACGTTTGTTTTGCTGCATTAGTTAAGGCAATGGTTATTTATTTTAAGAATTGGCTGCCATGCCAAATCACACATAAAATGCATTGTAAACGTAGCTGCTTTAATAACAAATACTTTATTGATACTTAATAGGTTTCATGACATTCTATTTAAATATGTTTTTAAAGAGGACGCGCATCTCTTCAGCCTTACCCTAGAGTTGGTTCACCCTCAGCCTATGGTTATTATGCATTGATGTGGATGCTAATTTCATCATTATAGTTATTGTTCTTGGTGTGAACAGGCCTTTAGCTATATCTTGAATATACCTTGAATGATTCTTATTTTACCCTTTTGGATTTTTGTTTGCTTTAAGCATAAAACCAACACCATCTAGTGAAGTGAGTTGTTTAAAACCATTTTAACATTGAATGTTTGAACCAAAGACATTTAGATGGAAAATATTACTCAGCTTAATTTGTATTTGAGAGACAGTACAGTTGTTGTTTGGGTTGTATGTGAGCATCTCAAGAGACGTGTCCTTTTTTCATGGGACTTCTGGTCACGTTGGTCTCTGTATCTCTTCCCATACCTCTCTCTCTCTCTCTCTCTCTCTCTCTCTCTCTCTCTCTCTCTCTCTCTCTCTCTCTCTCTCTCTCTCTCTCTCTCTCTCTCTCTCTCTCTCTCTCTCTCTCTCTCTCTCTCTCTCTCTCTCTCTCTCTCTCTTTCTCTCTCTTTCTCTTTCCCTTTCCCTTTCCCTGTCTTCCTCTCCTCCCTCCCATGTGTACTGCTCGCTTTGTTTGAGGCTGTTATTTGGAGCTGACAGAATCAGGGCTGAGTTTCAAATATAGGAGGAAGCATTGCCATGGCCTCACCAACCAGAAGATCGTCTCCCACCAGCCCAGAATTTTCCGTTCATTTTCTCCTCTAATTTTTATCGCCTTTATCATTCCACCTACGGGCGGCAATGTGGTTTTACACACAGCAGGAGGGATTTGCTTATCTATACACTATTATGTCTTATCTAGGTCTTATTATTCCCTTTTATTTCCGCCTGCCTCACGACGAGGTGGTATTGTTTGATAACCCCGAGCATATCTTGATGTTAAAATATGAATGTGTCCGATGGATAAATGATATCCATGATGCAGTGAATCTATGGAGATTACAGGAGGAGAGAGAGGAGATTACACAGAGAGAGGGAGATGATCTATGTGCTGTAAGGGGAACGGAGAAGCCGGGGGGTGGGGTGGGGGGATTGTGTGCTATATTTGGTGTTGCAGTGAAAGCGGGAGTGGGTGTGAACCAATTTCATCTGCCATCAGAGACTCACTAAGAAAGGGGGTGTGGGTAAACATCTGCACACAGCTGAGGAAAAAGAGGGTGTGGATGTGGACTTTTGTAAGGAAGCAAATCAATTTATTTCCAAAACAATGATGTCATAATGGTAGCAGATGAGTATAATGATGATGCAATAATGAGAAGTTATAAGATAGTGACTGAGAACAAAATGAAACACCAACTGCGTTTACATTTATGCATTTGGCAGACGCGTTTATCCAAAGCGCCTTACATTGCATTTCATGGTACACATTTTTACATTCTTATCAGTTCTCAGTTCTTGCTTTCCCTGGGAATCGAACCCATGACCTTGGCGTTGCAAGCACCAATGCTTTACTGTTTGAGCTACAGGAAAGCATAATAACTACCCAGCAAGCAATAGCCGTCATTTCACCGTCTAGGTTAACTATAGACCCTAGGTTAACTTTAGTCTGGCCATGAGTAACCCACTTCTAGACAAAATAAACTTGAATTTGGTTACATGTCGTTTTTGCCAAAATAACTTGCGAGATGTATGATATTCCATCATATTAGTAAAGTCAACAGAGATTACAAGGTTTCAAATGCTATTTGTAGCCCACTTATAGTTAAACTGATTCATTGTAGTTTTTGGCCTGGCAGCGCATGAGATGGTTGATATCCCATCATGTTACCAATGTCAATAATATCTACAAGAGATCCTTGTCATTTCATGACATGGTCAATCTGTAGTCATGATTTAGCTATTAAACGGCTATTAGACGTCTTTTAAATGCGAAATTGCTTGCTGGGAGATAACAACGCTCTAGAAAACTCCTAACAATGTGTTTAAAACACTCAGAACACCCTAGCAACCACACCACCATCCACAACAACCTATCAGTGACATTTTCATACAAGAATGCGTAAAAATCTAGCTCAATTTTTGCAACTGAATGCACGCCTCTGATTAAAATGTACAACACAATACATCTTTTCTTTGTGTTGTTTTCTGTGAGCTAGCCAATATATCTTCATCAAATCAATATCCTTCAGCAAAAAAGAGAACAGCACAGTAGTGCTCAATTATGTTTTTGTTATGAGGAAGATTAATTACTGATGTTGGATGAATGCTACACGGAGACATTGGCGATGACACAGCTCACTATAAAATAGCTGAATCTGCAAAAACAAGCCTTCTGTTCAGAGTTGGAGAGAGTTAAATATGCTAATGTCTGCACTTTCTCGCCTTTTTTCTTCTTCTGTGTGCTGTCGTGAACACGGTCGATAAGGGTGTGTGTGTGTGTGCTTTACCTCATTCCTCGTCAATATGGCATTGTTAAAACAAAATGTTAGAACACTGGGTAGATGGCACTGATTTTCACTGGGATGCTTTATGGAGCACTACATTATTTTTCCACTCATAATTATATGTGCCTGCCATGTGTGTTAATATACATATATGTATAATATGTATATAATCACCCCTCACATTTCAGCAAACATTTTAGTTTATCTTCTCAAGGGACAATACTATAGAAATGAAACTTGGATATATTTTAGAGTAGTCAATGTGCTGCTTGTATAGCAGTATATATTTACTGTCCTCTGAAAATAACTCAACATACAGCCATTATTGTCAAAATAGCTGGCAACAAAAGTGAGTACACCCTAAGTGATAATAGCAGTACGTCATTTAACCATGCAAAGCCACATGTCCTATTCATCATGTTCATGTTTTTGTCTGCTTGACAGGACCATACAAATTTGTGTATCTTGTATTAGAGCAGGTAAAATTTGTGCTTCGAGTACAATTCTCTCATACTGACCACTGGATCTTCAACATGGCTCCTCATGGCAAAGAACTCTCTAAGGATTTGAGAATTAATTGTTGCTCTCCACAAAGTTGACCTAGGCTATAAGAAGATAGGTAACACCCTGAAACTGAGTTACAGTACAGGCCAGGGTCATACAGAGGTTTTCCGAGACGGCTTCCACTCGAAACAGGCCTTGCACGGGCCAATCAAAGAGTCCTCGTGCTGTGCGTCAGGTGCAGAAGCTGGCTTCAAAAAACAGACGCATGAGTGCTGCCAGCATTGCTTTAGATGTTGCAGAAGCGGAAGGTCAGCTTGTCAGTGCTGAGACCATACGCCACACACTGCAACAAGTCGGTTTGCATGCCCGTCGTCCCAGAAGGAAGCCTTTTCTGAAGCTGGCTCACAAGAAAGCCCGCAAACAGTTTGCTGAAAGCAACCTGTCCAAGAGCATGAATTACTGGAACCATGTCCTGTGGTCTGATGAGACTAAGATAAACTTGTTTGGCTCAGATGGTGTCCAGGATGTGTGGCGATGCCCTGGTGAGGAGTACTAAGGAAACTGTGTCTTGCCTACAGTCGAGCATGGTGGTGGTAGCATCATGGTGTGGGGCTGCATGAGTGCTGCTGGTACTGGGGAGATGTGCTTCATTGAGGGAAACATGGATTCCAACATGTACTGCGGCATTCTGAAGCAGAACATGCTCTCCCTCCAGAAACTGGGCCGAACGGCATGATAACGATCCCAAACACACTGCCAAGATGACAACTGCCTTGCTGAGGAAGCTGAAGGTGATGGAGTGGCCAAGTATGTCTACAGACCTGAACCCTACTGAGCACCTGTGGGGCATCCTCAAGCGGAAAGTGGAGAGGCGCCATGTGTCTAACATCCGGGAGCTCCGTGATGTCATTATGGAGGAGTGGAAGAGGATCCCAGCAACAACCTGTGCAGCTCTGGTGAACTCCATGCCCAGGAGGATTAAAGCCTTGTTTATACTTTCGCCTGGCTCCGTAGCGCGAGTCTCCGCAGACTGCGCGTGCACCTCCCCAAACGGACAAGGCGTTTATACTTGACGTGCTCGCCGTTGTACTATTCTTTGAAACGACAGGGGGCGACTCGAGTAATTGTCCTCTAAACCATCAGGAATCAGCGGTGAGAAGAAAGCTATACACACGTGACAATGTTTATTTTAGTACACCACCACCAATACCACACTACAAAAAGAATCGTGTAAAACCCAGTAAAACCTGAGATTATTACTCGTGACAATAAAACAAAATATATGGATATGAGAATGTGTATACAACATAACTAAATGAACGATCTCTTACATATTTTCTAATTTCACTAAACATTTCATTAAGTTTCGTGAACATTTTTATTAAACATGGACCTTTATGTTCATTAAAAATACTTTTTATGCTATTGTATGCTCATTTTTTACTCATTTAGACGTGCAAACTGGGTGCCGCTGTGGTGAGAAGTTCGAGCTCGGCCAGATTCGGCTCGAAGTCGTTCATCTTCGGATGCGGCGCCGCGCGCGTTGTTACAAAAAAATGTCGCGCACACCGCCAGGCGAAATTGGCGCACGACCGCCCACACCGCAATGACGTCATTTTTGCCGCGCGCACCTTCGCGCTCGTGCGGACGCATCGAGTATAAACCAGGCTTAAGGCAGTGCTAGATAACAATGGTGCTCACACAAAATATTGACACTTTGGAAACAATTTGACATGTTCACTTAGGGTGTACTCACTTTTGTTGCCAGCTATTTTGACAATAATGGCTGTATGTTGAGTTATTTCAGAGGACAGTAAATATATACTGCTATACAAGCAGCACATTGACTAGGCCTACTCTATATCCAAGTTTCATTTCAATAGTATTGTCCCTTGAGAAGATATACTAAAATGTTTGCTGAAATGTGAGGAGTGTACTCACTTTTTTTGTGAGATACTGTATATACACTACCATTCAAAAGTTTGGGGTCAGTAAGATTTTTAATGTTTTTAAAAGAAGTATCTTCTGCTCACCAAGGCTGCATTTATTTGATTAAAAATACAAACAAAAACAGTAATATTGTGAAATATTATGACAATTTATAACAGCTGTTTTCTATGTGAATATACAGTAAAGTGTAATTTATTCCTGTGATCAAACCTGAATTTTCAGCATTATTACTCCAGTCTTCACTCTCAGAAAAAAAGGTACAAAAGCTGTCGCTGTGGCGGTACCTTTTGAAAAGGTACACTTTTGTACCTAAAGAGTACATATTAGTTACTAGTTACTAATATGTACTCATTAGGTACAAAAGTGTACCTTTTGAAAAGGTACCACCACAGCGACAGCTTTTATACCTTTTTTTCTGAGTGTTCAGTGTCACATGATCCCTCAGAAATCATTCTAATATGATGATTTGATGCTCAAGAAACATTTATGATTATTATCAGTGTTGAAAACAGTTACAGTGAGGAAAATAAGTATTTGAACACCCTGCTATTTTGCATGGAGGGGTCTGAAATTGTCATCGTAGGTGCATGTCCACTGTGAGAGACATAATCTAAAAAAAAAAATCCAGAAATCACAATGTATGATTTTTTTAACTATTTATTTGTATGATACAGCTGCAAATAAGTATTTGAACACCTGAGAAAATCAATGTTAATATTTAGTACAGTAGCCTTTGTTTGCAATTACAGAGGTCAAACGTTTCCTGTAGTTTTTCACCAGGTTTGCACACACTGCAGGAGGGATTTTGGCCCACTCCTCCACACAGATCTTCTCTAGATCAGTCAGGTTTCTGGGCTGTCGATGAGAAACACGGAGTTTGAGCTCCCTCCAAAGATTCTCTATTGGGTTTAGGTCTGGAGACTGGCTAGGCCACGCAGAACCTTGATATGCTTCTTACAGAGCCACTCCTTGGTTATCCTGGCTGTGTGCTTCGGGTCATTGTCATGTTGGAAGACCCAGCCTCGACCCATCTTCAATGCTCTAACTGAGGGAAGGAGGTTGTTCCCCAAAATCTCGCAATACATGGCCCCGGTCATCCTCTCCTTAATACAGTGCAGTCGCCCTGTCCCATGTGCCGAAAAACACCCCCAAAGTATGATGCTACCACCCCCATGCTTCACAGTAGGGATGGTGTTCTTGGGATGGTACTCATCATTCTTCTTCCTCCAAACACGTTTAGTGGAATTATGACCAAAAAGTTCTATTTTGGTCTCATCTGACCACATGACTTTCTCCCATGACTCCTCTGGATCATCCAAATGGTCATTGGCAAACTTAAGACGGGCCTTGACATGTGCTGGTTTAAGCAGGGGAACCTTCTGTGCCATGCATGATTTCAAACCATGACGTCTTAGTGTATTACCAACAGTAACCTTGGAAACGGTGGTCCCAGCTCTTTTCAGGTCATTGACCAGCTCCTCCCGTGTAGTTCTGGGCTGATTTCTCACCTTTCTTAGGATCATTGAGACCCCACGAGGTGAGATCTTGCATGGAGCCCCAGTCCGAGGGAGATTGACAGTCATGTTTAGCTTCTTCCATTTTCTAATGATTGCTCCAACAGTGGACCTTTTTTCACCAAGCTGATTGACCATTTCCCCGTAGCCCTTTCCAGCCTTGTGGAGGTGTACAATTTTGTCTCTAGTGTCTTTGGACAGCTCTTTGGTCTTGGCCATGTTAGTAGTTGGATTCTTACTGATTGTATGGGGTGGACGGGTGTCTTTATGCAGCTAACGACCTCAAACAGGTGCATCTAATTTAGGATAATAAATGGAGTGGAGGTGGACATTTTGAAGGCAGACTAACAGGTCTTTGAGGGTCAGAATTCTAGCTGATAGACAGGTGTTCAAATACTTATTTGCAGTTGTATCATACAAATAAATAGTTAAAAAATCATACATTGTGATTTCTGGATTTTTTTTTTTAGATTGTCTCTCACAGTGGACATGCACCTACGATGACAATTTCAGACCCCTCCATGATTTCTAAGTGGGAGAACTTGCAAAATAGCAGGGTGTTCAAATACTTATTTTCCTCACTGTATTTACATTTTTATTTCATGATGCTATGATGAATAGAAAGTTCAAAAGAACAGCATTTATCTGAAATCTAAAGCTTTTGTAACATTAAACACTACCGTTCAAAAGTTTGGGGTCAGTAAGAATTTTAATTTTATTTTTGGGGGAAGTAAATCAAATAAATCAATACTTTTATGCATCAAAGGATGAGTTAAACTGATCAAAAGTTACAGTAAAGACATTTATAATGTTAGAAAATATTCTATTTTAAATAAATGCTGTTCTTTTGATTTTTTCAGTTGTGTTCTGAAAAATTTGTACACAACTGTTTTCAACATTGATAACAATAATGAATGTTTCTTGAGCATCAAATCATCATGTCAGAATGATTTCTGAAGGATCATGTGACACTGAAGACTGGAGTAATGATGTTGAAAATTCAGCTTTGATCACAGGAATAAATTACAGTTTAAAATATATTAAAATAGAAAACACAATATTACTGTTTTTTTATTGTTTTTTTATCAAATAAATGCAGCCTTGGTGAGCAGAAGATACTTCTTTTAAAAACATTAAAAAATCTTACTGACCCTAAACTATTGAACGGTAGTGTATATATTGGTCTGGCTGATTAATTGAGATATTTGATAATTTCGAGATTATTAGAATTAACCAGGAACTGTGCCAGATTGGCTGAATAACAGAAGTGACCAATGGATAGCGCACATTTTCTAGTTTCACATATTTATAGTCTATTTTGAGTAAAAAGTTATTTGTGTAAAATGTCAAGTAATTTAGTTAAATGTGTATTCAATTAAACTAATTGAGTTAAATATGTATGCATGTATTAATTTCAGTGAGTTTATGTAATTTCTATCATAATGCTATCGTTACAATGTATTTTGTACAGTGGGGTCCAAAAGTCTGAAACCACTAATGTAAATGTTTATATTTTATATTACAAATTATATATTGTCATTAATATTGTCTTTTCCACAAAGGAGCCACATTGTCAATATACTAATTGACTTAGAAATATTGCAAATTGACCTAGAAATGTTGCAGAATATAATTATACATTTTTGAATTATACAACCCCAATTTCAGAAAAGTTGGGACATTAATAAAATCAAGAATCTGTGATTTGTTAAGTCTCTTGAACCTTTATTTAACTGACAAAAGTACAAAAAAGATTTTCATTGTTTTCACTGACCAACTTAATTGTATTTTGTAAAAAATAAACTAATTTTGATTTTGATGGCTTCAACACACTCCAAAAAAATTGGGATAGAGGCAAAATAAAAGTGAAAAGATCATAGAATATCCAAGTGAAGTCCAAATTCCTTTTTTAAATCCTAAAATTGACTGTTAATTAAGATTAAATTAGATTTTGAATCACAGATTAGTTTTCCAAACACCAAAAATAAATGCATAAAATGTGATTTTGACAACGTTGAAACATCAAAGATGCTTTTTTTTTCAAATGATGGAATCGTGGTGGAAAGATTAAATGCTGATGCGAGTCTTCAGTTGTTGTTGTTGTTGTTGTTGGTGGTGGTGGTGGTGATGATGATGCTGATACAGTGTTTGTTAAGCTTTCAGTCATCCCCCCCCCCCCCCCCCGAAGCATTCTGCTCACTGCAGCTCGGCTAGTACTGAGGTGCTCGTTTTCAACCCTCCCTCCATTTTTTCTTCTTCTAACAGCTTGTACCGCCCGCTTGCATTTCATTTGTCTCCTGAGTTCCATACACACACACATACACTCTCTCTCTCTCTCTCTCTCTCTCTCTTGCTCTCTTTCTGTCTTTCGCCTTCCTCCATCCCTGCTGTGAGGTTCTGTGGGCAGTCATGACTGTTTTGGGCTCTGGATCTCGGTGTTGTTTTTGACTGCCGTTGAGCGTTATTGCTCTTCAGAGTGGGCCAGGAAGGGCCACCAACCACAAGACTTAGAGAGTCCTGGAGGCTCTCATGAGCTCAGAGAGAATGAGATAGCGTTAAAAACACCTCAAACCATTGTCTTGAAGAAGGTAGGTGGAATTTACATGATTAGGATTTTGCAATGGGATGATGACTTTGAATGTCAGAGAGAGGTGATTTTTAAGATTTGTTAAGTTTTGTATATTATTGTTGGTCTGGATGCACAAATTTTAGCACTGCCTTTCAGTTTATTGTTGTCATGGTTATGGAAGATGTTGGTATCACTTTGAAATGCAAATTCCACTGTTATTGGCATATTTGGGTAGTTTTTGTTTTATTATAGTCGAATCATTACATGACTTCCTCGTGTTCGCCGCTCTAGTGCTGTAGTAATCTGTCACCTTAGAGGCCGTACAGATGAAATCTGAGAGGATCACTCTGCCACAGATCACAGTTGTATTTAATGCATTTATTGAATTTCCAGCATTTGTAGTGTACAGGCTCCATTTTTACCCCTGTGGAATCTGTTAGACATGTGTTTCTTTGGATGGTTTAAAGCTGGATGTGTCCATTAGGACTGTACAGACCATTGGAGCAGCATTTGATGACTCACTGACCATAAGCATTTCAGCTCTGGTGTTGTTCCAGTGGTTAATTGTACACTGTAAAAATGTCTAACCTCCCAACTCAAAATTTTCTAGTGACTGGTCACATCTAAATTTCTCAGTTGGCCCAAGTGAAATTCTGTAAATTATAAAATTACATTTACAGAATTTCACTTGGGTCAATTGAAAAATTTAGATTTGAACAGTCACTAGAAAATTTTGAGTTGGGGAGGTTAGAAATTTTTTACAGTGTTCACAGTAAAAGATGATTTTTGACAATTGTTAAATTAACTTAATTAAAAATGAGTTAAAGCAACACAATTGCTGAACATTTTGCTTCTACTTAAATTAATTGCGTCCAATCTACTTAGATATGAAAAACTGAAGTTTACTCAGGGCTCGACGATAAGGACTGCATTGTGCTGCATCGTCTACATCTTCATGAAAGTTTGTCATTTGCATGTGTTTTTAAGCCTTGCCCATTTAAAAAATGAATGCGAAAGAAGACGCTAGAAGAGAAGTCAATTCTATACTCGCTGTTTAAGAAGTTTTGTGAACTGACAAATTCACACAAAATTGTCAAAATGCCCGGATTGGCGAGTATCCTCATAAACAGTCGGTTATGTCTTAAATGAACATAAACAGTTGAGAAATAAAAACTATGTGTAAGGGCTGGTTCACACAGAACGAGTTTTGCTTTTAAAAGCACGAGATGCAGGTCAGTGGAACGAAAAAAAGATGCTGAGATGCTGAAAAAGACACGAGACGGGAGCGCAATGGTTAAAGACATCAGTCTAGAGCGTTTACATTGATAACCAATGGAAAAGTAGCGCAGTTGAATGGAAAAACAGTATATTGGATCCGTAGCCTAATATTCCTGCTGCTGCCTGTTCTGTAATGTTAATCAAAGAACAAATCGCTCACTGCTTTTTACTGAATAGCTTTTGTAACTTTAATAATTTAGGAATCATCTAAATTTAGTTTGTACAGTGAAGACTATGCAGTGTTATTTTACATTTGATAACTTTATTCAAAATCTGTAATTGAAAATTACTGTTAGACCAACCTGAAAAACTTGAAAAGCACTGTTTATTTCATTTGTGTGAAAATTTTAGCAGGGCAAATAAAAATTTGAACCACTGGCCGACTGGGCCAGTAGAAAAAATCCTTTTTTTTTTGTAGCATTAACTGAAACTGGGCAGAAGATATTTAGTTCCCAGCATGTTTTGCATAGGACTGGATGCAGGACAGTAAATGTTGAAATTAAGTATTACTTTATGTGTTTTGAGTAAATGGAAAGACCTGTTAGAGTTATGTATAACATTTAAAAGAGTTTTTGTTATGTTAGCCTATAGTTTTTTGGTTGCCATTGTGCTGAAGAATAGAGCTTGTTGCATGAATTAAGTTCATTTGCTTCACATAATGAGCATTAGCTGTGTTAGTGCAGTGACAAGTAACTTCTTTCTTGTTCATTGCAAACACCAACTATGCAAGCTACGGATTTAAAATGTACAATAACAAATAAGTGTTCATATTACTTTTATAAGTAATTAGTTGTGTAATGTATTGACAATTGTTAGACAGTCTTTACCTTATTTCTTTTAGTGAGTCATAGCTGTTAAAGTCGACATGAAACAGAAGTTGCAATAGTATTTTCTTCCCTTGTGACATGTATCCAAGTGAAAGGGGTTCTTGAACAAGAAAAAAATGTAGGGTGGGACTTTTTGTCCACAGGGAATTGATTGGATTTTTTCCCACATGCTCAGTAACAATCTAACAATCTTACAATTTGGTTACAGTATATAATGTTGTAAATCACACACTCTACAATATGGTATGTAATTAATAAATTGTTTATTTACAAAGGTTTTTTTTAAAGGACTTTTGTTATTGTGCACGTATTATGTGTTTTATTATGTGTTCTCTGAACTTTCTTTGATATATATATATATATATATATATATATATATATATATATATATATATATATATATATATATATATATATATATATTTATTTATTTATTTATTTATTTATTTATTTATTTATTTATTTATTTATTTATATTTAAGCACCTGCACCACATAAATAAGAGCACTTTTGCCAAATATATGCTTCACACATATAAAGTAAAACACTTACTGTACATTTAACTTTGCATGTCATATATACTGTTCAACTTTCAATATACAGGCCTATTGTTAATTGTTTCAAGACATTATATTGTAAAGTCATATTTGCACATTTCATGTGTCACTTCTTCGTCGTAAACTTCTGGCCATCAGCCTTACTGTATAGGTGTATGTTTTGTGGTGATCAATGACAGTGTTATGACTAGCTAAGCTATGTTTACATGGGCTATTTATTGTACTTTTTCATTTCTCTATTACGCCAAACAACGTTCTTGGTTTCCCCTTATTCCCCGTCCTGCAGGGTTCAGCCGATTCGTACACGAGCAGACCTTCGGATTCCGACCTGTCAGCGGAGGAGGACCGCGAGGCGTATCGGCGTGAAGCCGAACGCCAGGCCCAGCTGCAGCTCGAGAGAGCCAAGGTTCTGCGCTTTTACTATTTCTTTGCACAAAGTGTCCATCTGCATGTAGCTTGTGACATGAATGTGTTGGGACAGGGCATCATCGGTACAGATTGGTTCAAGTAACAACATTTTCTTAGCATTTAGATCAATATTGTACACTTTAAAGGGATCAATTCATTGTTTCTTGATATTCGCTTGTGTCTGCTGAACTAAACTAAAATGCAAATGTGTATGCAAAAGGGACCTTTTACTTTATCTTACAACATTTTGTCCCAAATTGTACACAAAAATACAACCAAAGGTTCACTTTCATGTCAAATTTCTATAAATTCATTCAAATGTTCTATTCAATTACTGTGTATTTGAATGTACATAACTAATCACCTGCTAAGCATTATATAATGTAATGTTACTTACTATTTTAATTACTATGCATTAATTATTTATATATTTACTATGCAGTTATTGAGATAATCTAGCTTTTAATAGAGCAGCCACACACACACACACTGCTATGTGATTATTAACATTGCTTTCTCTGGCAGTCCAAACCTGTAGCGTTCGCAGTGAAGACGAATGTGAATTATTGCGGGGCTCTAGATGAGGACTGTCCTGTTCAGGGTGCTGCCATAAACTTTGAAGCCAAAGACTTTCTGCACATTAAAGAGGTGAGATGCACGTACAATACATGCAGACGAACGTGTGGAAAGTTCTGCAGGTCAGTCTATCAGGCTATTGGCTAACAATGCCCATAACACCATAATGGCTCCTCGTAATAGTGCTGAGTGTGTGCTTTCCTTGTGTTGCAGAAGTACAATAATGACTGGTGGATCGGAAGGCTGGTGAAAGAGGGGGCAGACATCAGCTTCATCCCCAGCCCCCTCCGACTGGAGGCCATGAGACTCAAACAGGAGCAAAAACAACAGAGGTCTCTCTTTCTCTCTCTGCCAAGATTGTGCACAACTGTGCTCTGCATATATTTCAGACGTTGGATTACATTTAGATGCATAGAAATAAAATGCATTTTATATGAAGGTAACACTTTACAATAAGGACCCATGAGTTAAAGGGATAGTTCACCCAAAATTATTTACTCACCCTCAGGTTGTTCCAAACTTGTATGAGTTTCTTTGTTATGTTGAACACAAAAGAAGATATTGTGAAGAATGTTGATAACCAAACAGTTGATGGGCCCAACCAACTTCTATATATATATATATATATACTATGGAAGTCAATGTGGCCCCACAACTGTTTGGTTATCTGCTATACTGTTATACATATCTGATTGATTTACATTACAAACTATCATAATTTAATCCTACTTTTTTGGGCATATAAAAATCAGCATCTGCACCAAATTGCACATTTTTGCTTATTTTCTTCTTCTTGAGAATGAGCTCCATATACTATACGAGGCATAAAAGACTGATATGACAAATATAATACTCAACAAAAACATTCCCTTACTGTATAAAAGTATGACTATGACAATAATACTGAATTTAGTCTGAACCCTTATCCTCTCCTCCTGTAACAAATCCTTCCCTCACAGGTCAGAATGACCCGAAGCCCTAAAATTACTTCTAAAATTATAAAAATGCTGCTGCTTTTTTTGTCCAGAAAGCTTATTTCATTTCATTCTTATAATTCTTTTCTATTTTTTAATGCAATTTTTTTTATATATATATATATATTTTTTTTTTATCTCTAAATAACTAGATTTTATTATTATTTATATTGAATTATATAACGTTCTTCACATTCTTTCACTGAAATAATTCTTATATAAATTCATAAATAATAATTCAACAAAATAACTCTCCATTACATGCAAAAACTTGTTAAAACAGCTCAAAAAGTCTCACATTGGGTGTCTCCACTCTGACAACCTCTTGTGGAAAAAAAGAATATACAGTAAAATGATATTTCATGACTCCTGCCACTAGATTGCCTTGTAGCTTTATATGGAGCAAATGAACTGTTCCCCTGGGTCCTAAAGTCAGTGCTTCAGTTCTTTTCTTCAGTATGCCATCAGGTATATATTTAGACATTATAAAATCATTTTTTGGTAAAGTTTTAGCATTTTTAGTTTTCATTTTGAGTATTTTTTAGGGTTGTATTTATACTGAAGTGTCAGATTTTGTATTAATTCAAGTTAGTAAGGTGGACAGCAGTAATGTGGACATTAAGAATTCATTACTATTTATATTACAACCACATAAAATCCTAAAATCCAGTCCAAAAAAAAAAAAAAAAAAAAAGTGTGTGTATTACAAGTTCAAGTGCGACAAATCTCCCAAGGTCTTGAACCACTCTGATGAACACTCCATTTTTCACAATTAAAAGAAAATGAATGTCGGGTCAAAATGACCCGAGGAGAGGAAGTAATGAAGCTGACAATTCTGGCAATGTCCAGATAGCTTACCAGCTCTGTGAAGGCATGTGGTATCATAGGCTGATGTTTTTTTCTTTCTTTCTTTCTTTCTCTGCAGGAAAAGTGGAAACTCCTCCTCAAGCCTAGGCGACATGGTATCAGGAGGTTGGAGATCCACGCCGCCATCTGCAGGTGAGAGTGAGTATGACGGCCTGGGCGCCATGCTGCTTTGCAGGGGATGTGTGTGACTGGGAATGCTGCCCCAAATGAGCAAAATATCAGTAGGGCTGGAGATCAGTGAGTTTATTTATCTTTCCTTGCTTTTGTTCTTATTCTTTCCTCCTCCTCTTAACGCATGACACATTCTGTCACAGGTTAAGCTTCTACTGTCAAATTCAGTAGGATAACAACTGTAAAAGTTCAGAGTATGGTTAAAAATATAAGTAATTCTTATTCTACAATCTTCTGAATGCTGATTCTGATGTGTTCTCTCATTTCCAAAAGCCAAACAGAAGCTAAAGCAGGTAGGTGTGTTAATGTGGCTTTGTGTTCGATATCTTATGATAATCTCTCCTTGCGATTGGTCAGACAGGTTGTAACATAATTGAGCAAATGATTTAATGAGATACTTATAGGAAGCCCCCTTTTGGTATCACTGCCAAAAGCACACACACAAAATGGCCAAAAATACACTACACTACTCTTCAAAATTTTGGAATGTTCTGTTTTATGCTCACCAAAGCTGTATTTATTTGATCAAAAACACAGTAATATTGTGAAATATTATTACAATATTAAATAGCTGTTTTCTATTGTAATATATTTTAAAATATTATTTATTCCTGTTATCAAAGCTGAATTTTCAGCATCATTACTCCGGTCTTCAGTGTCACATGATCCTTCAGAAATCATTCTAATATGATGATGCTCAAGAAACATGACTTATTGTTATCAATGTAAAAAATAAACAGTTAAAAAAAAGAAAAAAGAATTAATCAATTTAATGTATCCATGCTTAATAAAAATATTAATGTCTTAATAAAAAATTATCTTATACTGACCCCAAAATTTTGAATGGTAGTGTCTGCCGAAACAATTCTATTTGGTAAATGAACTAAATAGAATTAGGTAACACTTTATTTTACAGTGTCCTATTTACACATTACATGTAGTTGCTGTAGTAATAACCCTAAACCTAACCCTATAATAAGTACATGCATAATGCATTATTACATTGTAACACAGAATTATTTCGATGACAGTACTAGATATTGTAAACAGTAGGAAAGTATCTTGACAATGTTTCATGCATCTCAGGAAAATATATATGCATGACAATTGCAGCAGTATGTACCAAGATTGTGTTACCAGTCTGTGCTGACACATTACGGATACTGCTTTAAATCCGGTTTGTTCTGGTTGTACTTGATGCTGTGGTTCTTGTCTTTCTCATTTAGACTGAACTCATTCCTCCATATGATGTGGTGCCGTCCATGAGGCCTGTGGTTCTGGTTGGGCCTTCACTGAAGGGCTATGAGGTGAGCGCTAGACTTCACACAACCCTCTGAATTTGTTTTGAAATTTGTTGTCTCATGTGTCGTGTCTGTCGACAGGTGACAGATATGATGCAGAAAGCTCTGTTTGACTTTCTCAAACATCGCTTTGATGGACGGTGAGCTCTAAAAGACATCTTGGCACATTTCTCGATTGTATATGTATTAGATATACACTACCGGTAAAAACTTTGGAATAATTAAGATTTTAAATGTTTTATGTTTTTTTTTTTAAGAAGTCTCTTCTGCTCACCAAGGCTGCATTTATTTGATCAAAAATAAATATACAGTAAAAACAGTAACATTGTGAAATATTATTACAAATTAAAATCATTTTATTTTTTTATTTTAATATGTTTTAAAATGTATTTTATTCCTGTGATCAAAGCTGAGTTTTCAGCATCATTACTCCGGTCTTCAGTGTCACATGATCCTTCAGAAATCATTCTAATATGATGATTTGACAATTTTTTTATCAATTATTAGTGGTACTCAATTATTGATAATGGTTCTTATTATTATCAATTTGGAAAACTGTTTTTGCTGCTTAATATTTTTGTGGAATAATTTTTTTCAAAACAGATATAGAAATAGAAATAGAAATACGTAAATGTCTTTTGATCAGTCTATGCTAAAAAAAATGTATATACAGACTTTTGAATGATAGTGTATCACAGGTTTTACAAAAATATCTGATTTCAATGTTGATAATAATAAGAAATGTTTCTTAAGGAATATTATTGTTTTTACTGATCAAATAAATGTAACTTTGACACTTCTTTCATAAACATTAAAAAAAATCTTAATTCAGTGTATGTGTATACATAATCGTCGTTTACTCACACTTATGTACTTATAATGAAAATTAATGGTGACAGCGTCTGTCAAGCTCCAAAAAGGCCATAAAAGTAGTCCATACAACTCATGTGATTATATTTCATGTCTTCTAAAGCCATACGCTTTGTACGAGGAACAGACCCAAATTTAAGTAATATAAAATAGAACTGGCACATCATAATCAATTACCATGGTGGAGACATGATTTTCAGTGACCTGCAATCTTTCTTTCACATCATTAAGTCACTAATGGATTGTTATGCTGACAGGATTTCTATAACCCGGGTAACCGCTGACCTTTCTTTAGCCAAGAGATCGGTTCTCAACAAGAGACCTATCATGGAGAGGTCTAACACACGGACCAGTTTGGGTGAGAACATCAGCTCACTAAAGACTTGCTATACTGTACACCCTTCAGAGCTCAACAATAAGATAACATCAGTTGCCTATTTTTTGACCACAATTAGTTTAAAGTATCTAGCTGGTTAACAAGGTCTTGTCAAAATTGTAAGAATAGGTATTAACAATGTTCAAAAATAAAAACCAGCAGACAAAATCTATATTTTTGAACTTTTTGAGCATTTTCTCCTTCTGTTTTCTCGGGCTTCATGTTTTGTGGGTGCTGTTTGTCTGTTTGTGCACCCAGCGGAGGTACAGAGTGAGATCGAGAGAATATTTGAGTTGGCCAAAACCCTTCAACTGGTGATTCTGGATGCGGACACCATTAACCATCCAACACAGCTAGCTAAAACCTCGCTAGCTCCCATTATAGTCTATGTCAAGGTCACCTCTCCAAAGGTAGGTCTCATGATCACGGGTGCACTAGTTCAAAGGATTGCTGAAAATATTCTCAAAAATATCTTCAGCTCTATTAACAGAAAAATAGATCATTTATTTTTCTTTGATATTTCCTCTCTTTTGGCAGGTCCTACAGCGGTTGATAAAGTCGAGGGGTAAATCACAGAGCAAACACCTCAATGTTCAGATGATGGCAGCAGATAAACTGGTTCAGTGTCCCCCTGTAAGTTCTTGAAGTTTAAACACACTCACACACACATACCCATACACATTTACAGAGCTGTTCAGAATACTGTAGATTCAACATTAGTGTTGTCAAGATCCAAAAATATAATTGGATAGTTTTGTCTTTTTACAATATTTCCTTGAAAAGGTCTTAAAGAGCTAGACTGCCATATTGCAGTATGGGATGTGCCCTGGTACTTGATGTAAACTCATAAATGAGTAATGCATGTACAGCAGGGGTGTCCAATCCTGTGCTCCTTGAGGACCACTATCCGCTCTAGTCCTAATTAAACACAGCTGAACCAGCTTATCAAGGTCTACAAGATCACTTGAAACTTCCTGGCAGGTTTGATGGAGCTAAACTCTGCAGGAGCAGGATTGGACACCCCTGACGGACAGCAACGCACATGTCTAGAATATAAATCCAAAAGGGTATAGAAAAAATTATTTTCCAAAAATTATTATTATTTACTCTCCCTCATTTTGTTCCTAATACATATGACTTTCTTTCTTGTGTGGAACATGGGAAGATATTTTGAGAAACTGTACTAGTTGCTCCTTTCCATGCAATTGCAGTGAATAGGGACTGGAGCTTTAAGGAGGACACTAAAACCCCATAAAAGTATGATTCACAAATCTTTTTACAATGATCTTTGTCATGAATTGGTTGATCTGGTTCACAAAACACAGTTTTCAGTGGATAACAACATTTGCTATATGTTTCTCACACAAAGCTATCGTTTGGTTTCAGAAAACTTGAAGTATAGCATATGCAGGACTTGTATGGTGCTTTTTGAAAGCTTGAAAGTACCCATTTATTGCAATTGCATTGGAAAGAGAAACTAGTACTTTTTGGGAATACACAAGGGTGGGTAAATAATGATCGAATTATTCTTTTTGGATTAACTATTCAAAATCTCTACCATCATTTAGCTGTTTTCCCCTCTGTTTAAATAGACCTGATTACCAGTCAAACTCTGACAGCCCTAAACAAAGTGAAGTTAGATTTGTTTTCACCAAAACTCTCAATGGCTGACTTAGGATTGCAAGGATGAGAACTGCAGGTTTTGAGAGCATTTCATTTAGGGCACATCTGTCTGACTACACATTGTGTTAATTGGAAATGAAGGTAATTTTGTGTCTCACATTGTTAGTGAACTGGTGTAATTTTAAATGTTTGTTCTTCATTCTCACTTGATTGACTGCTCTTCAACTTTTTAAGGAAGCCCCATACGTTGCTTAGTTCTAAACTGAACTTATTTAGACTGGCCTTGCTACAGTTCTAGTGATGCAAACGCTTGCTTTTCCAAACCACATTCTGACAAAAGTCATGTTGCATGTTGTTCCATAGAGCCATTATCCTACCTGTCGCTCAACGTCATCTCCCATCACCTGTCCACCATCATAAGATATTTTATATAATATCTTCTAATTTCATCCCCCGCATGTCATCTTCTCCTCCACCCTGTCTCCCCATCAGGAGATGTTTGATGTCATTTTGGATGAGAACCAGTTGGAGGACGCCTGTGAGCACCTCGCTGAATATCTGGAGGTTTACTGGCGTGCCACTCATCTGCCAGGCACCGCCCCTCTTAACCCCTTATTGGAGCAAAATCTGATGACCCCACCCTCGGCAATCTCCAGTCTTCAGGTGAGGCGTCTTTGTGTGGATAGGCCGAAACATTTAAAGAGTTTTATATACAGTAGGAGAAATATATGCCTTTGGCTCTCAAGATAATCAAAGCAGCTTTACAAGGAGGGATTGTGGAACTAGTGCAATGACATATCTAAGGAAACTTATTTCCCAGACGGCAACATCGTGTCGGCCCAGATCCGGTCCACGTCTGGTACGTGTGGATTCCAGTCGATCTGGGCCGACACTTTGTTGCTGTCTGGGATGGCACATTAAATTGTGACATTCACAATATGAGCAAAGTCATCGTCATAAATATTCAATATATCCTTCTATATTTAAAAATGCAGATGACTACATTCTTGAAAAGTTTTGTGTTTTGCAGTCACATATGCACTGGCCTAGTTAGACCAGAGTCCACCAGACTTAGTACAGTGTGTGTCCTCATCGATCAGCCTGGAAAGTAGTCCAGAGACTGTTCTAAACATAATCATTGAGAATATAAATGCCATATGTATCAGCTTCGAGAAATATATCTTATATTTGTGATGTGTGGATTCAGGTCTGCATCCACCTCATTCAATATCCTATGAAGTTAATTCAATTAAAATTATACAGCTGACCTCAAAAGTCAGGATGTTGCAGTTTCACACAGAAAATGGTTTTAGGTCACAGCTGATTTTCACTGGTGTATGGGACACAGTTTTAAAGGTAAAATGCTAAATAAAGGTTGGCACTAGAGTTTTGACTTTTGACTAGAGCCCCTGTATATTCAAACTAGTGACAGATCTGTTCTGCTTTAATCATTTCATGCAAGCAATAATTGGTCAGTCCTACTTTGCATTTGACAAAACAGATCTGTAATTTAAAAAACTGATTATAATTATCCTTTTTGACAACATGAGGTGGTCATAAAGTAAACGTTTGTCTGGTCTGTCTTTTCCTCCAATCCATATTTTCACTCTCTGTCCTTTAGTTGTCTTGGGTCCACAAATACTTGTAATACTGACATGTTGTAAGTCTCAATCTGTCTGTTTTGTGTCTCATTCATGCCTGACATCTTTGCAGTTCTCTGAAACACAGGAATTAATTGAATGAACGCTTACAAACCTGCGGTGAGTAGGTGAGACAGTCAATCTGCCTTCCCCACTCTGACTGTAAATCAAAACCCCACCCTGATACTCTTTACATCCTTCAATTCCTTTAAACCCTCCAAATGGAAATGGCCATCTGGTATCCCCATTGGAAAAACACTTAATTTGAAAAAAGAAAATCATATATGCAAATATATGATTGTGTTATGCTGTTGTTGGTGAGACATGTAGCCCATTTATAGTTTTTATGTTTCAGTTGGGTAAAAGGTGGTAATACAAAAGCTTTATGTTTAAAATTATGCTGGCCTTAAAATGCCTTTAATGTTCAAGAAAACTCCAAAAGCACATTCAAATGTCCATTAAATCCACATTTAAATGTTCTTCTTAATATGTAATCAGTACATCTTATGGTGTAGGCAACATTTCTAAAGGTGTAGGTAGGTTTTCTAAAGGTGTGTGCAGCATTTATAAACCTATAGCACATCTATCCCTTATTTTTAATGTAAGAGCGGGGACGCCCATTTGTATATTGAATGTGTCTGGATTCTGGTGTTACCTGCTTATGCTGCTTGATATTGCAAACTGGTATTTCTTATTTCTTTCGCAAATAGTTTTACCGTGTACTGCTATTTGTTATTCTTCTAGTTATTTACCTATAGCGACTAATGAATCAGAAGTCTTGCACATTCTCAGAAAATAGCTTACTTCCCCGTTGCACAATAAGGTGGATAATTAAAGAAGGCATTTTTAAAGCTATAAGCTGCTTTTCTGAAGATGTAGGCACTGGGTCTTAAGGTGTGTTTAAGGCAGTGTATTCTAATGTTAGCAGCTTTTCTAAAGGTGTAGGTAGTGTTTGTAAAGGTATAGACAACATTTGTAAAATGTGTAGACGGCATTTGTAAAGGTGTGGGATGGGTAGCATTTGTGGCAAAATTACTTATCATCAGTAGAATGTCTAAAGTGGACTATCAAAATAAAGTGGAACCACATTTGTAAAGCTACAGAGAATGTTTGTAAAGGTGTAAGCAGGATTTCTGAAGGTGTAGGCAGTGTTTGTGAAGGTGTAGGCAGCATTTCTGAAGATGTAGGTAGTGGGTCCTAAGGTGTAGACATTTGTAAAGCTGTAGGTAGTGTATCCTAAGGTGAAGGCAACTTTTCTAAAGGTGTAGGCGGCATTTGTAAGGGTGTAGGCGACGTGTCTCTAGATGTGGGCAACGTTTCTAAAGGTGTAGACAGCTTTTTCTAAAACTGCAGACAGCATTTGTAAAGTTGAAGGCAATGTTTCTAAAAGTGTAGACAAGTTTAAAGGTGTAGACAGCATTTGTAAGGGTGTAGGTGGCATGCTTCAAGGTGTAGGCAACGATTCTAAAGGTGTAGGCAGCATTTGTAAAAGTGTAGGAAGCTTTTATAAAGGTGTAGGAAGCTTTTCTAAAGGTGTAGGCAGCATTTGTAAAGGTGTAGGCAGCATTTCTGTAGGTGTAGGCAGCGTTTGTAAAGGTGTAGGCAGCATTTGTAAAAGTGTAGGAAGCTTTTATAAAGGTGTAGGAAGCTTTTCTAAAGGTGTAGGCAGCATTTGTAAAGGTGTAGGCAGCATTTCTGTAGGTGTAGGCAGCGTTTGTAAAGGTGTAGGCAGCATTTCTAAAGGTGTAGGCAGCATTTCTGAAGGTGTAGGCAGCGTTTGTAAAGGTGTAGGCAGCATTTCTAAAGGTGTAGGCAGCATTTGTAAAGGTGTAAGGCAGCATTTCTGAAGGTGTAGGCAGCATTTGTAAAGGTGTAAGGCAGCATTTCTAAAGGTGTAGGCAGCATTTGTAAAGGTGTAAGGCAGCATTTCTGAAGGTGTAGGCAGCGTTTGTAAAGGTGTAGGCAGCATTTCTAAAGGTGTAGGCAGCATTTGTAAAGGTGTAAGGCAGCATTTCTGAAGGTGTAGGCAGCGTTTGTAAAGGTGTAGGCAGCATTTCTAAAGGTGTAGGCAGCATTTGTAAAGGTGTAAGGCAGCATTTCTGAAGGTGTAGGCAGCGTTTGTAAAGGTGTAGGCAGCGTTTGTAAAGGTGTAGGCAGCATTTGTAAAGGTGTAAGGCAGCATTTCTGAAGGTGTAGGCAGCGTTTGTAAAGGTGTAGGCAGCGTTTGTAAAGGTGTAGGCAGCATTTGTAAAGGTGTAGGCAGCGTTTGTAAAGGTGTAGGCAGCATTTGTAAAGGTGTAGGCAGCATTTGTAAAGGTGTAGGCAGCGTTTGTAAAGGTGTAGGCAGCATTTGTAAAGGTGTAGGCAGCGTTTGTAAAGGTGTAGGCAGCATTTCTGAAGGTGTAGGCAGCATTCCTAAAGGTGTTTCTAACGGTGTAGGAAGCTTTTCTAACGGTGTAGGAAGCTTTTCTAAAGGTGTAGGCAGCATTTCTAAAGGTGTAGGAAGCTTTTCTAAAGGTGTAGGCAGCGTTCCTACGGATTGGAGGTTAGAACTGAACTGGATTAATTACAGGGAAGTAGCCACATGCTTTCTGCCACTTTCTAGAAGTCCATTTTTTTCCTTAACTTTTTCTGTCAAATGATGTAAATTCCCATATGGCAGTGCAAACTTTCCATTTGACAAGGCCCACTTTTTCTATGATTTCTATTGTGTTATGCACCTACCCCTCTACACTTTTGGCTTAATTTGCTTTTATCGGAGCGAGCTGCACAGTCATCTCAGACTGTTCTGTTTTTGCACCTTGCTGATTGATATTAACACCGTAGGCCCTCCATAAGATGAGTTCACAAAGCAGATACAGCTGCCTGTTTTCCTGCGTTATAAAGAAACACACTGATTTTATGACTTTGTAAAACAGGCTGTATCTGAGCACACAGACTGATGCTTTGTGAATGTGACAACCCTTCTAACTTCCCTTTGAATGCAACCTCCTTGTTTCTAAAACTAACCTGAATCTTTTTTGCTCCAGAGGAAAATGCGTAGCAATCTATAATGCACAGCAGTTTGATCTCAGCAACCAAAGAGGCTTTGTTCAGACTCAAAACAATTCAGCCTGAACAGCAAAAACACATCTGACAAGTTTGGACAGTTAGTCCTAAAGTCTGGATTTAAAAAGCAAGTCCAATTTGTGTGCAGTGTGAACAAAGCCATAGTTACCAGTCACTTTATGTCATCGGTGAGACTTCTCCCCACCTCACTGCACATTACATGTTTTAATATTTGTGTTTTTTTATGTGTATACCAATCTCCTAAACAAGTCGTTTTTCTTTGGAGTGAAACAGAAAGAGGAAACGTGACCTCAGTATGGTTTAGAGTGGTCATCTCTCTCTTTCTGTCCCAGAACCAGCAGTTGTCGCCCGCCGGGGGTGGAGGGGGAGTGGAGGAGGAGGAGCAGGGGGAGCAGGACAGCCTCATGCCCTCCGACGAGGCCAGTGACTCTCGCTCCCTCCGCCGAGGCGGCTCTAGCTCCCTGCACCCCCCGGAGGACGAGGAAGAAGAGGAGGAGGAGGAGGAAGAAGAAGAGGAAGATGATTACGAACCCCAACGCCACTCTAACCCGTACCGGGACGTGTACCCGCCCAACCGTAACCAACCCGGTGGCATCAACAGTACTAACGGACACGAGTCACGGGACCGACTCCTGCAGCAGCGAGACTCGCAGGACGGACACAACCAACGAAACAACCGCCAGCGCGTGAGAGCCTGGCCGAGGGACAACTACTGACCGTCCACCTGCAGGAGTCTGGAAGAGAGGGTTGGGTCGTGAATCGGGGTGATGGGGATTGGTGAGGAATTGGAAACGCACAATGTGCGTGTATGTGTGTTGGTGGATGAAGCTGCCTATAATTGGCGAAAAATATCCTGTTTTCTAAGCTTATGTGGTCGTTATTGTTTGAGGCATTGCACTACATTTGCTTTTTAAAGACAGGGCAGCTTTTCTCCTTTAAGATCAAATGCATGTTCTGATCAAAACAATATTCGAGCTTCCTCTGGAAACCCTTACCCCACCCGAGTCCAATATTACTTTATTATTTTGCGTATTATACACTCTCCCTTAACCCAATGAGCACAGAAAGCATTATGGGAAAAGGAAAAGCACTTTTATAGCATGGGATGTGAGTCACAATGAAAGATGTTGTAGCATTTTGTTGCATCTTACTTTAATGGCTTCTTTTTTTTTTTGCTAGCGCGCTTGTAAATGTGAATATTACTCACTATTTTTTGGGGTCATGCCCTTTATCATGGAGCCTGTATGCACTTGTCTTATCAACATCAGTTGTTTATTTGTACATTATTCAGGCAACTGACATTTCATGGTCACGTTCATAGATGTAGCACACATTGGCGCCTGTCACAAGCACCATGCAAATGTGGTATATGTAGGAAAGGGATTCAGGGTTACGCTCTGCTGTCGTAGAGTAAAAATATTATTGGGACTATAGTCTGGGTTTGCACATGAGGTGAAATTTAACTCCAGAATGAAGAGAAGCAGTCGATCTTCCTGCATTTCCGTACTGCCGCATAAAGAAAGAACCTAATTAGGTCAGTGTCATCGGTTTCTTTTTCTGGGAAATGAGAAGGACTGAAAAACTGGATTTATTTTATCACCCAACAGTGCCCATACTCTGGCTTTTTTTTTTTTATAGAAGTACCATAGATGAAGCTCACCAGTTTTGGTGTCCGTTTTGGGATAGTCATGTTGTTCCTCTGCGATTCGACAGTTGAAAAGTTCAGGTCTAGATTCATACATTTTACCATTTGACACATTTGCAAGTCATCAATTGGTTGACCTTATCAGAGACAGTATAATCATAACACTCAAAATGGCGTCTCTCATTTAAAAGAGCCAGTCAAATGCATCCTGATCTGTTTTGTCTAGAATATGCATGCACATTAGCTAGACTAACATAATTTATAAAGCTAAAGAAGCTAAATTAAAAATTTTGTATCAGTGTTTTTAAGTGATTTTAACAATTGTTGAAAGGTTGGCAAAGCGATATCCTCATTTAAGTAGGTAAGAGTTGTATTAGCATTACCAAAATGGCTGCCGAGTGAACTGCCTCAGAAGGACTTTGTCTTTACCAAGAAGAACGCGGTCTTCCTCTGTCCTCTGTTTCTCGTCACTCTTTCCTCCTCGAGGCTCTGGGCATCTAAACGGCCGGTTACCGTGGCCAACTTAAAAACATAGTGTCGCATCTTACTTTGACGACACATTGACGGCTAGCTAGTTTAATGACCTGATTGGTGATTACATTAGCATATATCAACCAGGTTGTGTTACGACCAAATCCAAGAAAGTTTCTCCCTTTTCTCATTGTCATGACTCTAGACTCGGATGTTACCTGTAGCAGCTTAGGCTAAGGTTTCTCCAGTGTAGGACAATTCAAACTGGCCTTAATACTTACCTGTATATCTATACCACTGCATGTCTCAAATACAACTATTTAGGACTATTTGCACATTAGGGTTGAAACAGGACTTTTAGAAAACTTTAAGTATATAAGAGTAGAAAAATCTACTCGTTTTTTTTGTTTAATTTAAAATCTGCAACAGAATATTAGTAACGCATCTAAGAATAGCTAGCGTGTATATATCGAATGAAATTTCACCAGATCCTGAGTATAATTCTTTAGAACGTTACTTCACTTTGTTTTTATGGATCTGTATTGTTTTTAACAAATGTTGCGATGTTTACAAAGTCAGGATTGCTCTCACTCAGAGATTGTTGACGTGAGACGCATTGAAATATATGTAACGTCAGTTGTTGTACGGTTATGTAAAGTCACATAAAGTTGCAGTACACTCTCATGTAGCGCTGTAGTTTTGTTTGGGGTCTTCTTACAATTAAAACATCTAAATTAATGTATTTTACATTTTTTGTGATGGCCTCTAGATTTCGGTACATATCCAAACATCGCCATCCAGCAAGAGAAATCCTTATTTTTCTTTCGAACTAACCTTTCTGATTTAATGCATTGTTTATACGTATAGGATGCGTATTAAAGTATGATTTCACGTAGACTCTTTCCAAACATGCACAGAGACTTGAGTGAATGTATAGTTGCATGCCTTAACACCTCTTGTCCTCAGCACTAATGCATTGTCCTCCAGAGGGACGGTGCTAAATTGACTGTCCCTCAATTGATTGTCGCATTGATTGTACTGGATCCGTACACTCCCACAATGCACTTTTAGAAACATCCTCCCTCATATAAGATTGTAAAGACTTGTCTTATCGACCAAAATTGATTGAGTACATCACAACCATAGTATGTTCATCATAGCTTAAACAGAGTTGTAGACCTGAAGTACACTGAAATCCAAACAGGCGAAACAACGATTACTGGTAGCTACGACAATACACTGATACGGTGAATGCTAAGGCCTGAAACATACTCTACGCAAGTGCGTGAAAGCAAGTATTTCAAGCTAAATGCCCTTCAAACTGTTGTTGACGTGAAAGAGAAGACATTTTATGCTAATGCATGCTATAGTGCCCCTTGTGGCAATACTAAGAATGCAATGCAAATTAAGTAGCTATAAGCGTTTGCGTTCACGTGCTATGAGTATGTAGAGTATGTTTAAGGACTAAAAGAGTCTTTCCATGTCAGATTGAAGAAATCAATTACCTGTTAACAACCCACGTCACACGTTGATCTCAGGTCATTAGAAGTCACTGTATCTCTTGCCTTTCTAACATAAGATCAAACTGACGTAGATTGTATGTCAAAGTCCTGGACATTGTGTTTACAGCACCAATCTTGAAGTAAAGCCTGTTTAGAGGGTCATGGGAAATGTACATGTTCTGGGGTGTGGAAGTCAGGGTAAAATTCCACTTTAACAAATGCCTTGACCAATCCTCTCTTTTAGTGTACTGCATCTTTATTTGCTATCAACATGTCTCACTTTAATCTATTGTTCTATATTTAAAAAAAAAACAAAGAAAATCAGAGCATGACTGAAAAAAAAATCTATGCAAGTGTTGCATGAGATCTGATCGTTTCTTTCTGATATACTTTAGTATTGCATTGATTCTTGTTGTAAGTATTATTCTATTTAGTAAGACAACTCCCCCTCTTTTATACTGACCACAGACAAGGGGCTTCTGCCGCAAAGTTCATTTTCTTTTCAGTCTCATGGGCTTCAATACCTCCACTGTTATTTTTGTATGTTAACGCTTAACCATTACACATATTTGGATTGATGTAATAAAGGAAAGTTCCAAGTTGAAGTTAAGCTGTACTGACAGAATCTGTGACATGAGTTTGTAAAAATTTGAAAAAAGTACGTGCACACAGTAATAGACTTACAATGGAAGTCTAAGAGGTGAGGCATTACACCCGAATAAAGGATAAACTGTTTCAAAAGTAAATCCACAAGACTTAAACATTATACATAAACTTTATACATAGACATTGCTTACTAACCTTGTCTATGTAAAGTTATATCTAATCTTTCAACTATCATGATCATGTAAAACTTTTGCACTCCACTCTAGTAATAATTTTGGTAACACATAATCATAAGTTCAAAAAGTTGTTGTAAGAACTTAAAAAAGCACTTAAACTAAAATACAAGCTGCACATTTGAGCTTTTAAACCCTCCAGAATGCCATATAGACTTCTATTGTAAGTCTGTTACTGTACATGAGATTTTTATTTGAGAGACGAGTCCAACTTATGTTCTGTGCCGTGTCAATAGAACCTAATTTGTTTTTTACCTGGAATATTCCTTTACATAGCATTTGTCAGGACCAGTAGGATATGAATTCAGCTACTTTTATTTAAGGCAAGAACTTGCATTGTTGTAGTTAGATTGATATTAAGACTGAGGAAAAGACACAATGTGTATTATCCACAATGCACAATGTAAAAGAGCTTTGGTGGGACCTGTACTGTATAAGGTCTACTATTTTAGGTTTGCATGTCTTAATGTAAATGTACATGATACATTGTTTTTTCCCTTATCTGTTATGGCATTGCATTGTTTTCTAGCGGACCAATACAGCATCCATATAAAACGCTGATTTTTATTTTCTTTCTGAGGTATTAAGAAGCACAATATTTACTATGGGTATAATTTGAGTCATTTGTCTTCGATTCTGTATGCAATACAAACATGGAAAGAAAACGCCTTAGAACATTAACACTTCCTCTTCTGTGTAAGTAGAGAAAAAGATATTGCACTATTTTTTTCTTTTTTGATGTCTTTGTAATGCAATAAATGCACTAGGTAGAACAATAATTGCAGTGGACACATAATTGGTCCTCAGACGTGATGTAGGCACACACTCTCTTTCTCTCTCTCTCTCTCTCGCCCCTTCATCTTTCTGACAACATGACAAATAAATCCTGCCTGATGCTGTATATGCTTTCTATTTAAAGAAAATGCCACTAGTTATAATAAAAAACAAACAAAAAAAACATTTTATGTACTTTTAACACTCCAGTTGTGTCTCAAATTGTTTGATCATTGCTCGCATTTCATTGCAAGTGTTTTTTGCATCACTGTTGTTTTGTCTTACAAAGCTGTCAACCATATTCAACCACATATTAATACACATTCTTGGTCTTATTTAGTGCCCGTTATTCATATCATAATCTTTTAAAATATGTAACTTAGCCGTCTTAATTGTAAATCCCTCCCCATCCAAATATATTGTTGAAAGACTGAAAGTGCATTCAGTAGTTCTTTAGCTAGCATTAACATTAGCATTGCTGTTCTTTGTGTGCTTTAAAGGGGTGATGAACTGAGAAATCAAATTTTCCTTGAGCTTTTGACATATAAGAGGTCATCATACTATAAAAATATCCTGTAAGTTTCAGAACTGAAAACTTCCTTGTTAGTCCAAAAAAGCTTTTATTGACACCAGGCACAGCGAACGACAGGTTTTTCAAAGTGGGGAACTATGACGTCAAGGGGTATCAAACCCCGCCTCCGCAGGAGAAGATCAACGCGCCTACTTCAACACTGCCTGTTTAGCCCCGCCCATCGATTCGCGCATTACATGAAACTCATTATAATATGCTAAACTGTAATCCAATCATAGCAGTGGGCGTTTACTTCAAAGTCCTCAATGCGGCATGCCCATAAAAACCTTTTTACAGTCTATGATAAAAACGAGCGTTTCAGGAGCTAGCCTCAAACCATAGCCTTTCTACCAGGGTAGAAAATAGCCTATTACTTATTCATTTTGATGTTTTTGAATGTAAAAACCAAGCGAACGTCATAAGTTGACCCCAGACAACAATATAAAAAATATAAAAAAGCCAGTTCATGACCCCTTTAGTACTGATACCACTATGTTGTTAGACGCTGCACTAACATCATCGTAGTTCTATGTAAATCACACTGATACAAGTGAGTTTTAGAGAGCGGTTTACACATAATTAATTCACTTAACAATTTAACTTTAAATATACCAAGACAATCATATTACTACGAATTAGAGTGGTGGTCCATAGACCTGCGAACATAATTTGCTATAAATTATTAAATTGTGCTGTATTATAAAAAATGCATATTTACATATGGGGACCATTTGCACCAATAAAACAAGCATATTGTGTTCATTACTTCCACCCAAATTAACTTTAGGTCAATAGAAGCATTACGACAATCTGTGATGAACCACTCACTTCACTTGGTTTTATTGAGAACAGTGACGGGAGACCAAAATGCACCTTGTGTCTTCAGGTGCTAGCAGACCTAGCGATGAAGCCCACCAAGTTAAAGCGCCATTTGATTACAAAGCACCCAGAATATAAGGGCAAAAATAAAAGGTTGATTTTTTTCTTTCTTCAAAAGAGCAATACATCCACCAGAAAACATGAATGGTGAACCTGGTCACAACTTCAGAGAAAGCAGAAGGCTTCTTAATGGATTGCTAAAAGTAAGAAAACACACATTTATGCTTGGCGCACAGGCAGTTAATAAACTGAAACCTGTACCTCTGATAGCCTATGATTCAATAGCTGTCATCATCGTACAGTCTACATACGTCGCACCCAAGTTTATTAGATCCATGTCGTACAGTGTGATTTGTAATCTTATTATAGGATTGCCGAAATCGCACAGCATGTAGCAGGCATTAATGAGGGAATTCATTGCTTGTAAGATGAGCTTTTCATAAAACCTGATTGTCTATGCTGTAGAAACTGATTTTCCTCTTTAAGTCTGTGTTACAAGGCTGGAGAACACAGAGAAAAGGAAGTCTATAGCTCTCTAGTCTGCATCTCAAATAGTTTGAGACCTGTACCCTCAGCCCAAGCTGACCCAACCACATTTTCTCAGATGAATCTGTTCCGGGACGACCCCAAAACCGCAGGCATCTGTAGCAGGAATAAGAGCACACACCACCATTCAGTCAGCGTCTGGCCTCCACTGGGACTTTCTTTCCTGCAAGGCATACCTGTCTCCAGCAATCTCCTAGTCCAGTGTTGTCCCTGTGTTCTCCTGCATCTCATCTGATCCTCTGTGTGTGCTCCTCCGTTTCCTGGTCTATTATCGTCATTGCAATCTGCCATTAAACTGTCTACTGTACATTTCTAATACTCGCCTGCTGACATTGTGTTGTGTTCAATAAATACCTACACTTGGGTTCACATCATCTCTCTGAGTCTGGTAATACCTGACATTTCTGTCCAGTTGGACGAATCAGCAGACATCACCAGTGTGGCTCAGTTCATTTTCCATGGGAATGGAAGATTTTCTGGGAGGACTTTCTGTTCTACAAGGAGATGCCTGGCAGGATAACAAGTGAGGAATATTTAGACTCCTGGATGCTTTCGTGACTGAAGCTAGGGAAAATGTGTGGCTGTTTGTATGGGTGGTGCAGCGGCAAGGACAGGCTGAGAAAAGTGGAGTTATTGCACAGGTTGTCAACCCAAAGATTATGGCTACGCACTGTAAAAGCATGGAACCGGACCTTCACTCTGTTTCGAACACGTTCATTTAGTGAAGTCAAAAGCACTGCAGTCACATGTTTGGACAGCTTTGTAAGGAGATTGGCGCTGGGCATGACACACTGATACCACACAGAAGTGCGATGGCTCTCTCATGGAAAGATTTGCAGCGTGTGTTTGAGCTACGCAGTGAGATGTCAGAAAATATGAGAATGTTGTTGTTTTTTCTGACCCGGAGTGTGAAGACAAAATTTCATATCTTACTGACATTGCTCAACAGTCTATCTATCCAAGGAGGCTATCCATCTATCCTGGAAGTCAGCAACAAAATCACTGCCTTAATGAAAGCAGAGAAATGTTCCCCCATCAGACTGAGATTATCCACACAAACAACATGTCTGTGGCTATAGTGAGAGAGGTAGTTACCTCTCAGCTCAATGCACTGAGCAAGCACTACAGATCATACTTCCCAGATGTGAGCACAAATGCCTGGGAATGTGTGCGGGATCCTTTGGCCCCAGCTGCAACAAGTGGCCTTCCTGATAAGGCAGAAGAGGAGCTCTTGGACTAATTCTGTAAAAGGCCCAATTTCAAGCAGTCTTATGGCCCTCCCTCTCGCATTAGTATCCTGAACTCACTGTCAAGACCATGAGAATATTGCTCCCATTTTCTACCTTACCTATGTGAGTCATCATTCTCCATTATCATATGGCTGCAAGGAAGATTAAGGACATGGCTTGTTTGAATGTGGAGAATGATTGTTGAGTCTGCCTGTCATTAGGAATAAACTAAATGTGTTGTTAGGGAGAGGCTCACCCATTTCATTAGTTTAGGTGGGCTCATCAATTGAGTTATTGTGAAACGTGAGATACAAAAGGGATTTAGCCAAATGCAAATTAAAGAATTCTCAATAGGCTTAATAACCATGATGTGTTCTGTAAGTGTCATGATTTGTTGTTTGTTCTACTATTGTTATGAATAGGGAGCATTTGCAAAGTGTCACTTGCATTGGAAAGTCAGCAATAGTCCAGAGCTAATATGGTACATGTTGTATTGTTGCATTTAAATTAGTTAAATCAAAGTTAAACTGCCTTCCTGTGGTCAAAAACCTACATCTCTTATGTTCAACACCGTTCAGATTATTACAGAGAAAGTTTAAAAACTGAGGAAGCAGAGCAATGATGAGAATGTTATAACTCTCCCAGTTCCTGGGCCACAGCCCTGCAAAGTTTAGATTCAACCTAAATTAAACACACCTGATCCAGCTAATCATGTCTTTCTGGCTTATTTTGGAAACTACAGATAAGTTGGAGCAGGGTTAGAACTAAACTCCTCCAGGAGTTTGACACCCGTCTTAATGCATTAACAAATGTTAAAGGTACACTATGTAACTTTTTTTGTTAAAATTAACAAAAAATTAAATAATGAGCCAAAACATCAATCCTTCTCCCAAAACGTGTTTTTGTCTTACTGTCATTCACTATGGTACGTATATTATAAGAGTTTATATTTTAGACCGGGTGCCGGGCGGGATGTTTTTTGTGCCTCCCTAATATATACCGCTGCCGGAGATTTCTCCCCCATTAAGATCACATTGGAAGCTATCCTATCAGCAGGGCCTGTTTTTGGAAATAGTTGTTGACTGTAATTAGACGAGCCGTCAAGGTGCCTCACCGAACACCGCTGTTTTGTTAACGGGTCTATTCACTGTCACAGTGATTTATTTGCTTGGGATATACGAAGAGAATTAACACGTCACCGCAGATTCTCTTCTATGGTTCTTCTTCCTAAGCGATCAGTGTGGTGAGCTTAGGTGTTATCTCTATTATAGTGACTGCTAGTTCTGCAAGTGGCAAAGCAAAAGCAGAAACTTTCCATTTCCGGCAAGGATCCTCATCCTGACTCGGGGTGAGACACGCTCAGGCAGCACCGGATAACCCGAGTGCTGTCCTCACTGTTCTCTCTTCCCGTCAAAGGTGCTAGAGAGAAGAGTGCGAGTTGTGACCGCTAATAAGAGGCTTTTCTCTGCTTGTGGAGGAGATTAAACAGCCCCTGTGTCATGCATCCCCTTTTCAGAACCATAACAGAGGAAAGAAAGGAGGACGATGACAATGACAAAGTTATCGCTCGTCTATTGAAGGAGGAAGGAGAGGTGGGTGTTGATGCGATCCTCCCGCCAAATCCCGCAAAGCGTCCCCCTCCCCAGCCCAGGCGGAGCTCGATTTACTCGAAATGTGCCAGAGGGCAGTGGCAAAACTCTCCATTGACTGGCCGTTGCAGCAGATGGGCCAGGGAACCAGAGACAGAGAGATCTTTTTGACGGCAAGAGACTGTTTCAAGTGCCCCAGGCATTAAACAGCTAATTTCAGCTATCCCTGTGTGTATTCCAGAAATTTAAAGTTTCAGGGATAAGCCCTTTTCCCACAGGGTTCCTGTAATAGGGTTAGGGATGTCAAATCCCCCTCCAGTTGAGCTGTCAGTGACACATAATCTCAACCCCTAACCGCAGGGCAGCCTTATCCTCTGCCTCAGCTTCACCGCCAGGACGCACTGGGCGCTTAACAGCCTCGGTTTTTCAGAAGATCGATCATTCTTCTGCCCTGGCAGTGAGGGCTCTTAATGCCACCTCTCTCCTCACTGCTTATCAGGCGGAGCTTATGGAGGAGATGGGGAGGCAAATGGAAACTGCACCAAACAGCATTTGGACACCAAACCCAGCGCTCTCGGAAGAGATCTTCTGCGGATTTGCATCTTGAAAGCTCAGATTGAGCCCAAAGCCCTTCTCAGGGCAACAGCAGTGTAATTTGAGGAAACAGGAGGGCGAGGCTTTCCAAACTTGCCTCCCTCACAAGTCCACTGCTGGGCTCCTCAACCAGCAAGTCCCCCAGATGTGTGGTCAGTCAGCTAAGAGGAAAGCCTTCCTTCGCAGGGGCTGTGACTTGACACCGGCCGGCAAACCCTCAGGAAGGGAAGAAACGGCAGGCAATTTAATCCGTCCTTCTGTTCAGGATGAAGGGATGGGTAACAGCACTGGCATAGTATCTGTTGCTGTCCTCCCTCAAAGAGAGTAGTCAGTTTCTCCTTCTCCTGCCAAGAGAAGGCATTGGACATTGGAATTAATCAAAGATATCTTATGACCAGTTCAAGTGTGGAGTTGGCACCAGTTCCCCAATGCCCCACAGAGAAATTCTCCCCCCTCCACCCACAGGGTTACATGGAGGGCAGAGGGCAGATTTCAAAAGGATATTTGGAGTGAAAATAATAAACTCATACCCTGTGTATCCAGGCAGTGGGCCAAGGGCACAGCAATGTGAGAAGAGGTCTCCATTCAATTCTGGATTTGCGTAATCTCAAGACCTCAAGACAAGACACCTCAAGAAGTAGTTTGAAAATGCTCATGCTCAATATCATTTAAATCCCAAAGATTGTTTTGCGTCACATATGTTCCCTTTTTATTCAGTTGGTATAGTGGGCATTTTCCTGGTTTCAGAAATAAAGAAACAGTGGTTCTTAAGGTGATGCTTGATCAGTGTACCTGGAACGAACATATTTGGAAAGAGGCTTGTGAAATCTATTAAGAAAAGTAAAGTTACTCTTTTATGGCAGTGTAACTTAAGTAACTGGATGTTAGATTATCATTACTGATTTCAATTAATCTGTTGTCAAGCCAGAAAAATATATTCAAAAACTTCAAACGACACATTTTTCAGTCTTATGGACTTTATTATCAATCCATAGCAACGAATGAACAATTTTAATCATCCTCTGACTGAAATGGGGTATCTACAAATGCATTAATGAATCGGTATTTTTACACAATTTAAAAATCACAAACACAATCACACGTAATGTGTAAAAAACAAAAGAGGTGTGTTCAATAATTTTACGTTTTACCAACTGTCCATCTGATGGTGTCAAGGGATGATTTCTCTCTACTGCAGTTTTATTACACTCACTGATTTATATGTCAGAAAACTGTGATTTATGATCCCATGTTTTACTGGGTGTCTCTTATGAAGAATCTGGTGAGAAGAAACAGCAGTCACAAGATGCACAAGAGAAAAAACAACATATGTAAGTAGTCCAGCTCAGGCAAAGATGGTCTCCTCTCTCCTCTTCTTGGTGAGGATAGTGCCAGGCTTGTGCTGGGCTTCTGGGTGATTGGCCAGCTCGGGAGGGCAGGTGGACACGGGGCTTTCCAAGATGGCTTGTTTCAGGTCGTAGAACACAGTAGAGTCTTCTTTGGTCAGGAAGGTCATCGCCATACCACTCTTTCCAGCACGACCCGTTCGGCCAATACGATGGATATAGTCTGAGAAAAGCCAAGTTAAAGATTAATCAAAATGGAAACGAGAAACAGGAAGTCCCCTGATATAACCATCCAACAGTTCTAAAGGGGAAAAGGTTTAATGGATAAAGTGACAGAAATGATGTTGGACTCACCCTCAATGTTCTTAGCCATGTCGTAGTTGAGGACCATAGAGACGTCGTGGATGTCGATACCTCTGCCTGCCACATCTGTGGCCACCAGGATGTCCTTAGCTCCGGCCTTCAGGTTGGACAGGGCGAACTCTCTCTGTTCCTGACCTTTACCACCATGAAGTGTACAAGCATTGTACTGCAGAACAGAGGAAAAGAAAGGTCGAGAGTTACTGACTGAAAATTATTTCTAAAAAGAATTACAGATAGTAATAAACACTGTGTACTCACTCCCATCTTCTCCAAAGACTTAGCCAGCACATCACAACCCTTCTTTTGGTTAACGAAGATGATGATGGGCGGCTCGAAGCCACTTCCCAAAACTTCCAGCAGCTTCTTCCTGTTTACCACACAAGAACATTTGGAAGAAAAGGTTTAGTACATTTCTGATGATAATTTCCACTTGAATATGAGGGGTTACTGTTAACGTGTGCGCTCTGACCTCTTTTCACCCTCGGACATGAGGATGACCTTCTGCTCCACTCTCTCGTGAGGTTTGCCTGCAGAGCCGATGTACACCACCGCAGGCCGTCGGAGGTAACTTCTGGCCAAACGCTCCACTGCAGGAGGCATAGTGGCCGTAAACATGACCGTCTGAAAAACACGAGAGAGGACGTGCAATAAAAAGAAATGGAAATCAAGAAAGCAATAGAAATTGTGACTTCATTTCATAATCCATGACTCAGTGTCTGTTACCTGTCTGTATTTGTGTTTGCCCTCCAAAAAGTTCTGCATCATTTTTTCGGGGTCCTCGGCATCATCTGTGTCAGGCTTCTGATTAGTCACAGGAATGTACTCCAGAATCTTCTGGACGTCGGGTTCAAAACCCATGTCAATCATTCTGTCGGCTTCATCCAGTACCACATACGTGCACCTGCTCAGGACGAGGTATCGGTTTTCCAACACGTCGATCAAACGACCAGGTGTGGCTATGACGATCTGAGAATGAGGAAGCAAAACACATCAGATCTACAACTACAATGCGGTTATCTATTACAAATATAGACATAGACCAGTGTTATTTCAGTATCACTAAATATAGAGATGCCATGAATAATTTTAATTAATAACAATTGGTTATTGGAAGGTATTTTACTCTCACCTCACAACCCATCCTGAGTTTGAACCCTTGATCCTCTCTGGATATTCCACCGATCACGGCTACTGTCCGGATCCCCAGCGGTTTGCCGAATTTAATGGTCTCCTCCTCGATCTGCTGTGCCAGCTCACGAGTCGGGGCCAGAATTACGGCATATGGTCCCTGATCAGAGTCCTCAATCCTACAATGAAACACACACACACAGTTTCCCACATTTGATCCGATTCCTCAGAACATGTGTCGACATATAAAAGTGTGACAGAGAAAAGTGAGCTCACCTGTCAATCTTAGGTAGAGTAGTGATCCAGACCAACAAGGGAATGAGGAAGGCGGCAGTTTTACCGCTACCAGTCTCAGCCACACCAATGATGTCGCGGTTCTGTAGACCAATAGGAATGGCCTGCCTCTGGATAGGTGTAGGATCCTGATGAAGAATGAACATTTAAAGAAAACATTTTTAATATATACAAAACACACTTGCACGGATGGATGGATGCCATATGTAACGAGCATTTTTAAACATTTGCAGAACAATAAGAATTTGGAAACACGGCAAACAGAAACACACTGACCTTATAGCCACACTTTTCGATGACCTCCAGAATGTGTGGCGGCAGTAAATACTCCTTCCAGTTGCGGATGGGGTTGGGGATCTTCCCTCCTTTAGTGGTGATGCTGTAGTCCTCTCTGAAAATTCTCCAGTCTCTGTCCGTCATCTCATCCAGCTTCTTCTGAGACCAGTGTCGGTCATCCCAGCGCTGCTTGGCCTCCTTCTTTCGCACCTTCTTCAGCCTCACTCTGTGAAATACATAAATTAATAGCATATCCATTAAAACTGTGAGCATTTGATTATGATCATTTCCATTTTCCACAACAGAGGAATTAGCTCTCCCTTGTGTCAGTTACAACCCTGTCATTGGGTGTTTTTAATAAAATAACAGCAATTTTGTGAAATATTATTACAATTTAACATAACTGTTGTCTATTTTAATATATTTTCAAATGTAATTTACTCCTGTGATGTAAAAGCTGAATTTTCAGCATCATTACGCAAGTCTTCAGTGTCACAAGATCCTTCAGAAATCATTCTGATATGAAGTAGTGTATGAATCTTACTCCTCTTGCTCCTTCTCTTCAAGGGTTCGTCTCTTCTCCATCAGGTCTCCGTAGAATCGAGACTGGTCTCTCTTCTGCTGCTTGAGGTCGATGCCGGCGATGAAGCCTCGGCCGTACAGCTGAACTTGATGCTTTTCTTTATAGCTAAACACATAAACAGTCAAACCTGTGTTATTGTGCTCCTCTCTCACATATACTACATAAATATGTAAAATAGGTGACCTGAGGCAGTCATAACCAAATGCAAGGCAGTAAAATATATAAATTAATCTGGACTTTGTTATTATGTGCAGTTATTTGAAGTGTCTCATGGCATGCTCACATTGGATTGTAGTCGGTTGATGTGTCTTCAGACGCATCCCACTCAAAGACAAACTTCCTGTCATTCAGATGACGTGTACGCCGCCGTTTCTTCATCCCGCCAAGATAGCGCTCCTAAAGAGAAAATAAGTACTGGTTCAACATTCATCAAAAAGAGACATTACCACCTAATGCACTTCAATGCACAGCAGGGACAGAGGAAAATACTTGGAAAGATTATATTGATAGCATAAACTTCTCTAAACGTTTGCAAATGAATTTCATAGATTTTTCTGAGGCCAACATTTGCTTTACTTATTCCCACAGGCATATTTAGTAACAGTTTACTCAATCTTAACTCTTTTTCTAATGGACACATTCTGCTAATTGCCAATTAAGGTGACTCTGTATCTGTTTATGTAATTGCCAAAGAAAAATTCGGTCTAATCTAGTATTTCCACATTTTTAACTATGTATAAAATATATTATATTTTAACTAGTATGTATAAATTAGGGCTGTCGAGCTTATCAAATTAATTACACGATATGGCTCATTACACATCAAATTTGGCTGAGTGATTACCCCCAAAGATCATTTAAAATCATTGTTGTGTTAGATGATAAAAAAACATCAAATAGGCATTGCAAAAAGTAGCTTTAGAAAAAAAGAAATATTGGATTTGATTCAACATTGAATTTATTACATAAACTTTTGTGACAGAATTTTCATTTTTGGGCGAACTACACCTTTAATGGGATTTTTATGAAGGAAAAAAAATAAAAATAACGAAATTATACTCTAAATAAGAAACTAAAACTGCCAGTAGGTAGTGGTAAATGTCTAAACGAGTGAGTCATTCATTCATTTGATGTCTTCAAATGGCTGATTCATTCAGGACTGAAGAATATGGCTTTCTTTATGAATGGGCCATTGAATCATTGGTTCACCCAATTGATTTGCTCAAAATGTGGATTCATTCAGAAATTAAACACAGCTATGTTTTGCTCGGAGATGCACAACAGTTCTGCTCTGGCTCTGTAGGTAATATTTTCTTTGGCCAAATTAAGCAAAAGCAGAAAATGATTGTGTCTAAAATATAACCCAATATGAAGTTATTTATTTATTGAACTGCTGTATAAAATCAATATCACATTTGCATTTGTACAATTCCTGACAAAAACAGCACTCATGTGATATTGCTTAACTGATATCGCATGATATAAATAAGAGACAAAAACTCAAATAGGGGCATTTTTGCCCTGATACCTTGAATTTTAGGGTCTTTCTAACTGCATTCAATAGACTCTATAAACTTGCTTCATGTTCCTCACCAATCAACTATGAAATGTAAGATAAAATAAGTAGGTTTGGGGATGGGGATGTTAAATGCATTCATTTTAACACGTTATTTTTCCCCATTTATAATTAGTTAGTTAAATCGTCAGCCCTAGTTGTGATCTAATTTGCTTTTAAGATTACTCTCAACCAATAAAATGATCTAAAAGACAGGTTTGTTTTTCTCCAGCTGAATACGTGAGGACAGCGTAGAGCTCGTCACCTTAATGGCCTGCAGCTCTTTTCCTTTGTCTTTTTCTTCTCTAATCTTCTGCCGTCCATCATCCTCATCATTCCCATTGTTCTCTCTTTCCATTCGCTCCCTTCTTTCGCGCCGTTCACGCTCCTGAGGATCCTCTGCAAGTTAGATTAAGCAAGATGATGAAAAAAAAAAGACCAAAAATGACATACAGTCAACATTGAGGAGCGCATTAGCATATAGATGGACTTTAAAGCTAATAGACAGACTAAAAGCTACAAAACTCCAATATTAAAAGTATAAGCATGTTTCCACAGATGCTATTATTTTTTCTAGCCTCTCACCTAGCATCTTTCTGCCAATGTCCTGAAACACTCTTCTTTTCTTCCTCTCATCCTCCACCTGTCTGCGGCGTTCCTCTGTCTGCTGCTCTCTCCGTTTGATGGCTTCGGCTTCTCGCTCCGCTTTGGACAAGAACTTGGGCTGTAACAGGAGGATGTGTTTAGGAAAAACAAAACAAAAAAAAGGAGTGCGCTATTTTGCACAAATATATCAAATCTCTTCACCTTAGACTCTGCCTCTTCTTCAGCTTTCTTCTTTGCCAGCAGCTCTTCAAGAGAGAGGGGCTGCACCTGAAACCAGGCAGATTGCAGAAAAATCCAAGTCAGAAAAGTACACAATATGCAACTTTCAAACTTGAAATGTCTTCTAATAGGGCACCTTCTTTTTCTTCTTCTCATCTTCCTCATCTTCCTCTTTTTTCACATCCCTCTTTATTTTCAAATCCTTGGATTTCGGAGAAGTGCTCCTGAGAGGAAAAAAAGCAAACACTTGAGTGAAAAACCAAGTAGTGAAATATTTACATTATTTATTTTAATATTTAAAATATCTAAACATTGTATGCATATCCATACAGGGGTTGGACAAAATAATGTGAACACCCATTATTGTAGGAGTTGGTATAATTTGTGTAGGCTACAATGAAAAAAACAAATATTGCTATTGTTTTATTCATCTTTTTGTTGTTTATATTCTCTAGTTTTCCTCTGGTTTTCAGCAGTGTTTAGTACAAGCTATGTGTGAAATGAGCGACTTTTCAGACGTCCAAAAAAGGTTTAACAAGAGCATCTGTAACCTTAAACTTTAAGGCCTGTTCACACCAAGAGCAATAACTATAAAGAGAACCATAACGATAACTATATTAGTGTCCACACCAGCGAACGATAACGCTTGTTAACTCAATGCTGCAGGTGTCTGCCACTCAAACTATTTAAAGCGGAATGGAAAAAATTTGTTCTGAAAGTGATTCCAACTATATTGTTTCTATGTGCCGTTACTGTTATAGTTGTGATGTGGACTATGCTATTTATATAGAATGATTTTTAGAACTGTATCATTGTAGTTATCGTCATCCTTGGTGTAAATGGACCTTAACCACCCGATTGTTAGGATTATGACGGTGTAAACAAAGCAAGGCAAGACTTCATCAGCGAAGAAGAACAGAGGGCAAAAACCTGGTGAATAATAGACCTTCACGGTAAATCGATGCTAAGGGTGGGCGATATGGCAAAAATATCATATCACGATTGACTGTGCATTACTGAGAGTGACTGAGCATTACATTATTGGTGTCAAACTAATGCCCCTTATTTTAAAAACAAAGCTTTAGGTAACAAAATATAAAATAAAAAACAATGGCAGACATTTAGGCCAAAGTGGCGTAAATAGAAATCTGTCATTTTCTTTGTTATTAAGAACAAAGATACACATTACACAACTTAATATACAAATGAAATAAGCAGTGCTTTATTTTTTCAGATACAGTAGTTGTATTTAACAGTAGCATTGAAGAAAGTAATTAAATGAACAAATATGAAATTAAAACACTACATAGACTTTCTTATTATCTAGATTCTCATTAAAGCTACTATTAAAGTTCTCAGTCAAGAGCAGTGAGTGATTTTCTCTTTGTGTTTTGTTTCATTAACATTAAAGGGATAGTTCCCCCAAAATGAAAATTGTCATAATTTACTCTCTCAAGTTGTTTTAAAACCGAATAAGTTTCTTTCTTCCGTTGAAAAAAGTTATTTTGAAGAATGTGGGTAACCAAACAGTTGCTGGTCCCCAGTGTATTGTTTTTTTCTCCTATGGAAGTCAATGGGAACCAGCAACTGTTTGGTTACCCACATTCTTCAAAATATCTTCTTTTGTATCCAGCACAAGAAAGAAATACAGGTTTGGAACAACATTAGAGTGAGTAAATAATGACAGAATTAAAAATTTTTGGTGAACTATCCCTTTAAGGACAAGCGGCAGCATGTTTACTATTAGGCTACTGTCATTTTAAGACCGGCACGCGACGCATCTAAAATACACAAATATAACACACGCACCAGATTTTCTCTCAAATGTTTGCTTCTACTTTAGACATAACCAACTCTGTTTATGTAATCCTTGTGTGTATTTGACAGTATTAGCAGAATGAGACTCTAAAGTTAACTCAGTCCAGTAATGCCTAGTTCACACTACACAACTTTAAACGTCGCAGATCGCTGTGCTGTTTAGACTACATGACTTGCTCTGGAGTCTTGAAGTCGTTGTGGTGTTCACACTACGTAACTTAAAGGGGTGATGAACTGAGAAATCAAAGTTTCCTTGAGCTTTTGACATATAAGAGATCATCATTCTATAATAATATCCTGTAAGTTTCAGAGCTGAAAACTACCTTGTTAGTCCAATAAAAGCTTTTATAGACATCAGGCTCAGCAAACGACTCGTTTTTCAAAGTGGGGAACTATGACGTCAAAGAGGATAAAACACCGCCTCCACAAAAGAAGATCAACGCCTACTTCAACACGGCCTGTTTAGCCCCGCCCACCGATTCGCCCAAACATGCTAAATAACATAGGAGGACATGATAATTGCTAAACCGGATCGAGCTACTTCCAAGCAATAAACATGCTGTTTACTAAATATTGTGCAGTGCCTGTTTGTGGAAGAAGACAGTCTGCATAAGCTTCCTTCGGATTCCAGCATGGTTCAACTTTATTAAATCAGTCAATCACAATTTCCCGACACGGATCTGCCAGCAACATGTAAGTAACCATGTGTACTCTAATGCCTGATCTGCGATCAGTGATTTCTGTGTAATTATTCAAGTTCAGATATTTCTCTTAAAATCGTTCAATACTGTTTATGCATCAGTGACTAAACGATCAACTTCACATAATTTCTCGTAGTATTATGAAAATAATCTTTTTTTAAACTGTTATTAAATTATATAGCCTACAGAAAGCGATCAAAGAACGATCCCTTTCGCCCAAGCTGTCAAACAGCACAGCGCGAGCCGCGAGAGCTTATCTGGACACTTACCAAACTCGTGATGAAATAAAGACACTGTTACACTACACAACGAAGCTCTTACTGTGTACTCACATCGTGTTTGCATTGTGATTTGGTGTAAGCATTTGTGAGAGTGCAAAAATTGCGTTGCAATGATAAGATCTTTATTCACGCGATCAACAGACTGTCTGTCATCTGCTCAGTGTTCATCATGCTGCAACCTTTCATGTGATGGAATAGATTTAAATATAATGCTTTAAACGATACTTTTCACGATTTGTTAATCTCGATAGCTGTAATAGTAAAAACGTAGTAAAAGTTTTCGAGAGAGTTCCTGTAATACTAGCTATTTCATTGCAAGCATGTCAGCCAATCACAGCAGTGGGCGATTGCACTGCAGTCTCACAGCAGACACGCCCCTTAAAACGGAGCGTTCAAATCTGAGGCAGAAATCAGGCTTGGAAAAATGGCTTTTATTTATAAATTATGACAATTTTTTATGTAAAAATCATACTAACATTATAAGGGCACCCCAGGCAACATTATAAAATAATAAAACAATCCAGTTCATGACCCCTTTAAATGATCTGCAACAGGGGGTTACACACTACACGAGCTGACAACAACTCTATCCGGTGTTGCCAGATGTACGATAATTATCATAATTGTACGATAATTTTGACCTCTGTACGATCAATAATGAAAAAAATCCCATAATGTACGATAATTTCAGAGTTTTCAGTCGTTCGTCCAAACACACATCCTACCGCTTCTCTCTCTGACCCCGAATCATTTCGCAGGCTCGCCTGCCTGCACGCAAGCACACACACACACACACACACACACACCACACGGTGTCGCCCGCACGTCAACAATACACTACAGTTTTGCCGAAGAAGACAGTTCAGTTTAGATCAGTTTAACAAAACGAAGCAGTAAAGCGCTAAAAAAATGAGTTCAGAAAGGGAAGGTGAGGACAGTGGAGGGGCGACGAGGAAGGCAGAGTCTGAAGAGCAGTGGAAAAGCAAGCATAGGCCACAAACATATAGGACAGAGTGGGAAAAAGACCCCACTTTTGCAGGATGGCTAAAACCTGTCCCAGGAAAATGTGGACTGTTGGCATATCTTTTGCACTTTGGCAAAAACTACTTAAATTTAAGTAGCCAGACTTCCTCCAGTTAGTGTGAGCGTATTACACAGCGTGTTTAAATTGGCTGTAAAATTATTTGGAAAATAAAATTGTTGGAAATAGCTATATTTTATGCGTTTGGTTCGTGTACGATCATTTTTCTCAAAAAACGATAATTGAGGTTTTGGTACGATACTTCGACATTTCTAATCTGGCAACACTGATCCGGTCCCAAAACCACATTTTGTCACGAAAACATGCGCAAGAAGTGGAATTGGAAATGGCGCATTGTCTATTTGAAAATGGACGGCGGGACAAAATTGGCGGTAAAAAAAAAAAAAATATATATATATGCAATTGGATGAGAATCTTCTAAGAAGAGCCACAGATGAGAATCTTGCGCTGGCCAGTGTTAAGGCCCTTACACACCGGCACGAATATCGGCGCGCGTTATTCGCCAGCGTTTTTCAACGCGTATTTTGTGTTCACACCCAAGCGATTTTCGCTGACGATGAGCCGAGTGAACATGCAAATTCATTCCCTGACATTAGATGGCGCTTAATACCACTCCATAACAGTTCTCTTTTATCAAGATTTTTGTAGTCGCTGTCGCGTTTGTCATATAGTTCTTTATGTTCCGACACCAACGAGACCAGCAGCTCTACATTCATCTTGCCTTGCATCTTCCTCGTCTTATTTCTTCCCGGCAGTGTAGACGCTACTCGGCGTATATCTTCTTCGCCGTTACGTATGTGTGCTCGGCAAGACCGTTTTGTGTTTGAGCGCCCCCAAGTTGTGTTTTACTGTAACTTCAGAAGCTCCAGACACGTGAGCAAAAGCGCCAATCTCATTGGTCGGATAGTTTTTGACGCGGCGCGTCAAACCAAAAAAACGAACCTGAGGCGTTTTTAAAAAAAATTACGCTTTTACGCGTGCCGTTTTTCGCGTCGGTGTGCACACTCACATTGGCGCCCTTTGTTTAGTCACGAGGCGTTAAACGTCGGCGAATATCGCGCACGAAATTCGTCCCGGTGTGAACAGGCCTTTACACTCACTTATTCTGACACCTACTGGCATGCGTCTGTGCATGTCTACAGTAACAGACGCGACTGTTAATATGTTATTCGTAGTGACCCATGACAGATTTATTTTGTGTCTTTCCTAGAATGGGCAGTTTGTGACTTTGCGAGATAAACAACATAAAGTAGCACTGGTATTACACAACATTCAGTGGCACATACCAATCAAATACAGACGTGACAAATAACACGTTTGAAAAAATATTAATGCACTTTAAATTCGTTTAATTGATATTTTAAATATCACAAAATTAGGCTATTTATTTAGGATTTTGTGCCACAATTACGTCAGTAGGCTATAGGTCAGGGGTGGGCAAACTACGGCCCGCGGGCCACATGCGGCCCGTTAGGCTGTTTAATCTGGCCCGCCGAGTATTTAAAAAAATTGTCTTAAGATCGCATTAATTTTGCCTTTTTTCTTGCAATATATATAGCGTTGCATATATTTGACAATCGGAATATCAGATATTGCATGCCATAGCTAACAAATGTAAAAGAGGAAAAATGACATAAAAGCAGATCATCATTCATTCAGCGCTGTTGTGGCTGCGGTGTGTCACGTAACAAGCAATGACGCGTCACCATGGAAACCAAACAGACAGCGACTTAAGCGCATAGACTTGTTGCACGTTAATGTTTTTTCCTTTTTTGGAAACTCAATGAGAAAAAAAATGTTTGGTAACCGCTTGCACACCTTAGTTTTTCCTTTGATTTGTCTGCTATTTAGTTTCTTTGCTCCTCTGGATTTGTAGATGTATCCTGACTGATTCCGTTTACCGACATTTATCGTCCGGCTTTCGACTACGCTCCCCTGTCTGCCATGTACAGAACCCGTTTTTTTCATTAAATGTTCTGATCTCCCTTTGCCTTTTATGTTTTATTTTATTATTCTTAAAATAAATTTGTATATTCGTTTATTTCCACAAATGTATGACTTTTGGAAGTGCAAATTGCCATTCAGTTTTAATAAAGTTGAATTAACGTAACCTGTAATTTTTACTCTTCTAAGTGTACACTTGCAGATGTTTTGTTTCTAATTTACTGTTAGGCCATTAAATAATAATAAGGATAAACAATATTTAAAAAGTATAGGCTATAATTATCTAACATCTTTAAAAATTAACATCAAAACATAACATGCTAAATGGGGGATATCTAGCATAAAAAAATTTATTGTCAGAATGTCGTCTCTCAGTTGTTGAATTTCGCACAGACATTGCCACAACGTTGTCTGTTTGCTCAGCCCGATCTTATGAAAGTGCGAATACCACGAATTGTATTGTAGTGCATAATATGTTTTCGCGTGCATATGATATGCACTTTATGGCGTGTAATAGGCATGCACTCCACACCCCTAATCCTAACCAAGGGGTTTACAGTGTGTAGCATGCACACAAACAAAAAAACAAACAAAAAAAAAAAACAAACCTTTTTGGCATATAAATGGCACGAGAAATAAAATTTGTGGTATAGACACGCACTTTCATGAGATCGTGCTTCATAATCTGCTACTGGGCCGGCCCTCTGTCAAATTTTTAAAACCCAGTGTGGCCCTTGAGCCAAAAAGTTTGCCCACCCCTGCTATAGGTGTTCGATTAATCTGTCAGTCGCTACTGGAGGTGTCGCAACACGGTGACATGTTCCACGACTCGGTGTCAGTCAGGTGTCATGTCAGTGTGTCGCGATGTCAGTGACACATGCCACTATCCACCACTGGCACATGCCAATGAAGACCGGATGTGCCAATACGCATAGTGGCATGTGCCATTGGCTTCTGTGCGTCAGATGCCATGTCACTAATGTTAAAACTGCTACTGGCTGCTGCTCCTCTCAGCCATTCACTGAACAGGGTAGATGCAGCTAGAGAGAGTGACCGCGGGGAGAAAGCAAGACCTCGCGCTCGCAGGACAGTATTGGCAACATTTGAAGGTTACTGAGGTTTGTCCAAAAAGTCGCTAGATTTGTCGCTTGTCTGAAAAAAATGTCGCTAAAGGGGTCTGAAAAGACAAAGTCGCTAAGTTAGCAACACTGAAAGCAGCTGCCTGTTGTGGTTTGGTAACGATAGTTACAAATACAAAAGGCTTTTGTAATGTCATAACAAGCTGATCATTGGCTGTTGCTCGTTGCGACACACCACACAGGCTATCGAGTCGGCCGACAGCTCCAGATATTTGTCTGCGATGTGTCAGCGAGCATTTTTAATGCGTCGTTAAGTATTTCACACTTAAAGATTGGCGAGTGCGGATCACCCGCAGATTTGCACGCGATTACAGCCCGACCTGTCGGCGAGCTCGTTAACTTGCAAATCGGGCTTAAAATCCTGTAGTGTGAACTAGCCATAACCAGGCGCTGTTAGACAGGCTTTTAGTGCCTGTGCGCTTCAGGTGTACGCGCTCAGAAAAGCACACGTTAGAACATCGCATCAGCACGAGAATGAAATGTTTAAACGGAAAGGCTTTAAAGCACTGCAAATAATGAACTTTTGTGACCTGCAGTGTCCCGTACCTCTGCATTAACGTGTGATGTGTATGTTCGTCGCATTGTACAGTATGTTGAGACAGAGGCGCCAGAACTGCAACTGATAGAATGCACTGTAACACGATACTACGATATTCCTTCAAAAGCAGATCGGGGCTTAAAGTTAGAAGCCCTGATTACTAAAAGATAAAGTTTTAAATATGGACATTTTTCATACAAGAACGCATCGTTTCGCTTCAGAAGTCCTTTATTAACCCCTCTGAGCCGTTTGGGACACTTTTATGATGGATATTATGCAATTGTATGGACTTCAAAAAATAGTGCCCATTCACTCCCATTATAAAGCTTGGAAGAGCCAGGACATTTTTTTTATATAACTCTGATTGTATATGTCTGAAAGAGGAATGTCATATACACCTAGGATGAGAGTGAGTAAATCATGGGCTAATTTTCATTTTTGGGTGAACTATCCCTTTAAGATCTCCATATCTCTGGGATTGAACCATATAGGGCCTTTAAAATGAAGATACCAAAAGAAATGTCTGTTATGAACCAGAATCTAAAAGGATATAAAGATATCTATAATACTTTTAGAGTTACAGGCATGCAAACTTGGGGCAAAAAAAAAACATAAGAACAGCTTAACTGTCACTGTTAACAATGCAACAAAGATTGATAAAGTAAACAGATTTTACTAATAGACCTACCAATCTCTGTGCAAAAATAAAATAATGATGATGCCATCTTTCTAAAGTCATTTTTACCCCTCTGTAATTTGGCTCCAAATCTCAGGTGAAAATTGTCATTTTGACCCCCCTCTACAAAAGAGTGGATTACTCAGTAAATATACATTCATAACATTTCATATTTTGGCTTTCATCACTATTTATGTTTGTCTTTCGTCTGAAAAAAATATAAAACACGAAATCAAAAATTTGAGCCAGGGAAGTTTCCAATATACGTGTATAAATATATATACACGAATGTCAGTCAGTTCAACATAAACTGAACTGTTAACATTATATTTTTCTCCTGGCCCATTCAAAAAAGATTTCTGGTTCAGATTTGTACAGCCATTTTCACCAGCTCCACCACAATAATAAATGTTCTGTTCTTTAGCATCATATTTTCTGTGATTTTTTATAGTATCAATGTGATCATTTCAATATTACATTATCTTAGGTAAAATATTGTTTAATGTGACCTTGGTGACATGTAAATCTGCAGAATTTGCAACAACACTGTTCAGTACATCACAAAAACAGTTACAATGCAAGCATCTCGACATCCTTGCTGTTCAGCCCTGAGAAGGTCTGTGAGGCAAGCATGATTCAAACCTTGATTTCTTGGACCGGTCTTTGTCCCGTCTGTCCCTGTCTCTTTCTCTGTCTTTGCGGTTCCTGTCTCTGTCCTTCTCTCTGTCTCTTTCTTTGTCTTTTAGACGACGATCTCTAAAAACAGAGAAGAAGAGTTGGCGTTAGATTACAAATGCATTATCGTTCATATGAGAGGAACAGTATATAGTCCCACACACCGGTCTGCAGATTTGGATCTGCTGCGGGAGCGCTTGCGTTCACGGGACCGGTGCCGTTTGCGTTCCCTGCCGGGAGATCCCTTACGATCCCGTTCCCTGGAGCGAGAACGACTGCGCTTACGGGACTCGCGCTCCTTCCCAATGCTCTCCAGGTCCTTCTTCTCAGAAGAGTCACCAGCCATCTGGAGAGGAGAGGAAAGCCAGGCCTTGTGATGAGCAGTGACGCATGTTTAAAAGACAAGTTTGACTGACGTTTACAGCGAAACTGATTGTAAATACAAGACTAATTGGCATATATCGCGCTTACATTTTGCATTATTTAACGTTAGTGAATTTTAGTCATATTGCATTGTGCAGTCATTACAACGCATCTAAAATATGTAAGTATATAATTACACGTGCAATATATCTTGCGAAGACCAAACGCACAGGAGTTTTAATAGTATCGTCTCTACACTGAAGGCGCAGGGTTGAGCACTGCAATGGCCTGCAACCTCCAATAAACAACATCTCTTGAAATCAGGAAAAAGACCATAACGCGTAAAACCAAGTTATTAACAACATGTTCAACTGTGCTGTTATTGAAAATAGAAAACATTGGATTCAATTACTTACTTTAAGGACCAAAATCAAGGCGCTTGCGAAGCCTGTGCGTTTCACTAAGCCGCCATTATTGGCGTCAACAGATGACGTACTTCCTGTGATGGATTATGGGAGATGTAGTCAAAAAGTATTTTCAAAAGCTTTGTTTTAATAATAATAATAATGTAAAGGAGGATCCTGCTTTTGCATTATATATTCATTTAGTTTAAAACAATAAACCAGGCACAATTTTTTTTTTACATTTTAAATTATGTAAGAAAGTAGTTTATGATGTAGGCTAAGATGTTCACAATGGCAGTGACAACTGATTAAAGAAAAATTAAAAAGTCACTCCTGAAAAATCCTCTCCCTCTCACTTCTGTCCTATTTTTCTGTCCTGTCTATGCTTCTGTCATTAGAATCAACGTGACTTTTTACTGCGCAGAGTCGAAGTACTCCCAACTTCAAGTGCTATTCCGCCATACATTATAGTTATCCTTTTTACCCGCTTAGAAACGCGCCACGTTTTATTTTGTGTCACCATACTTGGTCGTGTAACTACTCGTGTAACTGTATTTAAATAGTGAAAACGTGGAGGTGTTTGGTCGGTCGCTTCTAACTTCATCTCTGTTTGGATCCTAATGAATTAGGCTAAGCTAAGTGCTATCAAAGTGTCGATTGAGTGAGAGAGAGGTATGTATCAACTCGTCTTAGTTAGGGGAATAACATAGTTTAATATGAAGAAACGGTGGAGTGTTCCTTTAATAACAACAAAAAAGTTTTTGTTGCTATTTTTGGCAAATGTTAAGGCCCTTTCACACCAAAAGTGAAATGAATAAGCCTCAGGCTGAAGAAAATGCAAGTTTATCACTGCCATAGACTGTAAAAAAAATATAATATTATCGCCTGTATTGTAGAGGACGCAGCTCAAACAAACCTTACAGCATGTGCTGTCATTCTGAATTAAAGAACAATAAGATAAAAGTTCAACACTCTTATTTCTAAATATAATCTAAAGTAATAACCATCATGTTTACACAGCGCACACAACACCTCCTCACTTTATTTCTCTCAACATGGGGACAGGAGAGCTGTCAGTCAATAAATGTGAAAAAGTAACTAGCGTTACTTATTTGAAAAATATATTTTGTTGTACGCCTAAATTGAAAAAGTAATGCGTTACTTTACTTGAATAGGTAATCTGATTACGTAACTCAAGTTACTTGTAGAGTTACCCCCAACACTGGACATAAGCTACATTAAATAGCCTAATAATAATAATGTGCGGATAAATCATTTATAATAAACACACCACTATATTTCATAAAAATGGTCAATTTAAATTCCATGGTGATTTTAAAATGTGTAACCCATAACTTGCTGGGTTGCCGGTTGGGTTGTTTAGCTTGTTTTTAACTCATCAACAAAATGGGAAATGAAATTTAGAGAAAATCTCCATGAAAGGCGTCTGTTGTATATTTTGCTATTCAGGGCTCGGCCACAGGGCAGATCATGTAAACAACTGCTTGCTTATTCTGGAAGTGTGTGTGCTATAGTAAACGGCGCTCTGTGATTGGAATAATAGGCTGTATCTGTATGGCCAGCGGAGAGGGGGCTGGAGCTCACTTGGACTGCCCGTTATGGAAGACGAGCAGCGGGATGATGAGGGGAGACGGTGGACATGAAGGGGTTCGCCTCGGGATGCGCAGTGAGGAGGAAAGACTCCAGACTTTCACTAACTGGCCCAGAGATGCGCCCGTGAGCCCCGCTGAGCTGGCCCGGGCTGGCTTTCACTATCTGGGATACGGGGACACGGTGATGTGCTTCTGCTGTGATGGGGTCCTGAGGCACTGGGTTCATGGAGACACTCCGTGGGGGGAGCACGCGAAGCACTTCCCCACGTGCGGCTTGATGATGGGCAGGGATGTAGGCAATGTTCCGCTGGGCTCGTCCGACTCTGTGGATGGGCAGCTGTTGAGTCAACTTCAGCGGCTGACCGTGGACGAGCAGGTGCAGTACGACCAGGCGGTCTACCCGGAGATGGAGTCCGAGGACACCAGGTTGTCCAGTTACCACAACTGGCCCACAGGAGCATCTGTGCTGCCCGGCGCGCTGGCGCGAGCCGGCTTCTTCTTTACAGGTCCGTCTCAGACTAAAGGGACCACTTTGGTCTTTGAGAAATGAAACTGAAATTAAATTTCACAGGAACATTATGAGTGCATATGTGGTTTCGATTCGGACCTTAACTTAGTTGCTTGCTTCTGTTTTCTGCGCTTTCAGTCACGCGCACGGCAGTCATGCGCGCTGAATGAAGGGAATGAACTAGAGGGGCCGCGAGCGCAGTGCAGTGAAGCGCGTGCCACTCATTATTCTGAAAGCAATAGTGTTTCTGCCTATTCCTTATACAAATCATATGCTTTCAAAATTGCAATATCATTGAACAATACGATTAATTGTGTTAAAAGGAAAGTTCACCCAAAAATTGAAACTCTGTCATCATTTACTCACCCTCAAGTTGTTCCAAACCTGTATGAGGATCATGTTGAACACAAAAGAAATTTTTTTGAAGAATGTTGGTAACTAGACACATCTGACAGTAGCAAAAAAGTAGCGGGGGAATACTATGGGGTCCATCAACTGTCTGGTTACCCATATTCTTCAAAATATCTTCTTCTGTGTTCAACATGATACAGGTTTGGAACAACCTGAGGGTGAGTAAATGATGACAGAGTTGACATTTTTGGGTGAACTTTCCCTTTAAAATAAAGTCAAGTGTATTAAAATTAAACCTATATGTTTATTTATGTGTTCATATGTTTATATTGCATTCTATTCATAATTCTCAACTGTGTTGACCACTTTAAATGTATTACTGATAAAGAACATTTAGTTGGAACTCAAAACTGAATAGAAATGGCAAAGATGATTGTATGCAGTTTTATATATTTTACTCTCTTATATACAGTATAGTGTTTTTTAGAAGATGGTAATAAGTGATTGTCGTTTTCTTAGGTCATGGTGACAATGTGAAGTGTTTCTTCTGTGATGGTGGTCTGAGGAACTGGGAACCGGGTGATGACCCTTGGGAGGAACACGCCAAATGGTTTCCACGGTGAGTTCTGCTTAAGACAGGAAGTTTGTATCCCACATTTAAATAAGTACTAAAGAGTGAAATTACAAACATGAATGGATGATGTTTTATTGATTTTAGTGCATGAATGCTCATTATTAATTTGGTCTATCATGTGCTTCCAAAGATGTGAATATTTGCTTCAATCCAGAGGACGGGAATATGTGAGCAATATCCAGCAGTCTTACTTCAGCATGAATGAGAGAGTGGTGAGTAATGATGATGCATCGTACCATCAGTTTATGGTCAATTTGACAGCTATGATTGCCATGGACTTTAAATGTTTTATTTTGTTTTAAAGGGTGGATCTCTATCATCAACTGCAGGAAACATTACATCAGGTGAGTCACGCCATCAGTTCTTTTAAAGGTGTAACAGCGCAGGGGTTTTCAAATGTTTAAATGCTAAGGACCCCCAAATATGATGATCCTGCTATGTATAATGGCAGTCACTGTTCAAAAACAAAATAGATATTAGACATACAATTTAAATTATTTTCAATATAATCAGGTTTTTTTATACTTAAAGGGATACTCCACTTTTTTCGGAAATATGCTCATTTTACATCTCCCCCAGAGTTAAACAGTTGAGTTTTACCGTTTTAGAATCCATTCAGCCGAACTCCGGGTCTGACGGTACCACTTTTAGCATAGCTTAGCACAGATCATTGATTCTGATGAGTCCAGTAGCATTTCTTTCAAAATGACCAAAGAGTTTCAATATTTTTCCTATTTAAAACTTGACTCTTCTGTAGTTAAACCGTGTACTAAGATCGACGGAAAATGAAAAGTTGCGATTTTCTAAGCCTATATGACTAGGAACTACTCTCATTCCGGCGTAATAATCAAGGAACTGTGTGTCTGTACCATGAGTGCAGCAGGCGTAATGATATGACGCAGCGCCTGAAAATAGGTCTAATAGGTTAGACAAACTTAGTCCCGGTCACGTTGGAAGAAGTTACCGAGCTGGGGACTATTTTCAGGCGCTGCGTCATATCATTACGCCTGCTGCACCCATGGTACAGACACACAGTTCCTTGATTATTACGCTGGAATGAGAGTAGTTCCTAGCCATATAGGCTTAGAAAATCGCAACTTTTCATTTTCCGTCGATCTTAGTACACGGTTTAACTACAGAAGAGTCAAGTTTTAAATAGGAAAAATATTGAAACTCTTTGGTCATTTTGAAAGAAATGCTACTGGACTCATCAGAATCAATGATCTGTGCTAAGCTATGCTAAAAGTGGTACCGTCAGAACCGGAGTTCGGCTGAATGGATTCTAAAACGGTAAAACTCAACTGTTTAACTCTGGGGGAGATGTAAAATGAGCTTATTTCCGAAAAAAGTGGAGTATCCCTTTAAAGGGGTGGTTGAATATGATTTCACTTTTCTAACTTTAGTTAGTGTGTAATGTTGCTGTTTGAGCATAAACAGCATCTGCAAAGTTACGACGCTCAAAGTTCAGAGCAAAGGGAGATATTTGCTTTTAAAGAAATTACACATAAGCTACATAAATTCACTAACTAACCATTCAGAAATGTTGTCTACATGTTGTCACTTCTTCTCGAGTCTCTCCATCTTTCTGACTTCGGTTTGAACATAAAAGGCAAAAAGTTTTAGAAATTTTCAGTGCATGTCTGTGTGAGGTAAAAGGACACAAGCTCTTGAAGCTCCGCCCCCTGTGCCGGGAGCATCAGCTCATTTGCATTTAAAGGGACAGACACAAAAACGGTGCGTTTTTGCTCACCCTCAAAAAGTGACAATTTTGACATGCTGTATAAAAATATTTGTGGGGTATTTTGAGCTAAAACTTCACATACTCACTCTGGGGACATCAGAGACTTATTTTACATCTTGTGAAAAGGACATTATACCACCCCTTTAAAAAACCACATCCTAGGGGGCCGTTAACATGACAGTTTTCAACTAAAAACGGAAAAAAATGTATGTGTTTTGGCCGTACATTTACACGACAACAGCGTTTTTGTGGCCCGAAAACACTAATTTTTTAAAAGCAATTTTTCAATGTGTTGACTTAATTTCCACTGAAACAAGACAGGGCGGGGCATATCGAACAGCTCCTCCCCTTTTTAAAAAAAAGGTGGGTGTCCACAGGCCCCGTTTGAAAACCCCCGATTTTAAGAATTGTCTGCAATTCTAATGTCCCGTCAAATCTTCCATTGCTGTGCGTCGTGGTTGTGTTTTATGGATAAACAGACTCTTATGTGTGTTTATTACACGGCTTTCTGGAATATTTGATTCTGATTGGCCATTCACAGCATTCAGCAGTCAGTTATTTCTGAATAATAACCATTGTCCATGACACAGTATAACAAACTGCTTGTCCTGGAAATCCATGTTTCCAACATAGCAGTTCATATGTTCTGTCTCTCTGCAGGGAAAAACAAAAAAAAAATAAAAAAAAAAAATATTCCCTGTATTTATTTTTGGAGCAAAGAGCCGTGTAATAAGCAGGATAATATCAGGTTGCGTTTTATGCTGCTATGCATTGTATGTTATTCCTCAGGAGTTGTTGTTGTTCCAGCTCTCACAATTTTCTTTTCACCCAGACAAATTATCTTCTCTTCTTCTCTGTCCTCACCAACTAACAATGATCAGTGTAACCCTAACTCTTTTTAAAACTCTTTTTGAAGCTTTAAATCACTGTAAGCTGCTGGCGAACAAACATACCAGAACTGATACTTTCCATAAATCACAGAATAAATGACCTGCAGCAATATTTTGCTCTCACTCTTAGAAGGAAGGGTTCTATATAAGGAGAAAAGACTGCATAATACTTTCATGTTTAATGGGTTATTTCAGTTTTTTTCTAGTGATAAAGTATGTTTACAAGCTGTTTAATTCATAAAATTGTATTAACCCAAAGGAATAAATGAAAACTAAATCCATAAAATGATTAAATCTACGCCTGACAGAACCCTTTAAGGTTTTGTATAGAACCAAGAGTGTGAATAATATCTTGAACACCCAAGCTCTGCTTATACTTCTACTTGCGAGGACCAAGAAAATACCTTTTTTTGAACATTTTATCGCATTAAGCAAACGACTACCCCCTTAAAGACCCGTTTGGCATGTCTGTGTTCCTGCTGGCAGAGGTGTTGGGTGGGCAGAGCTCAGTGGCGACAGCCATGTTGTCTCCTGTGGTGCAGGCGGTGCTGCAGATGGGCTTCCAGCGCTCACTAGTGGAGAGTCTGGTCCAGTCCCGCTTCTTACTGACCGGCTCACACTACACCTCAGTGTCTGACCTGGTGACCGACGTCCTGCAGGCCGAGGAGGAGGAGAGGCAGACGGGGGAGCCCAGACCAGGTGTTTGCAAACTCACCCCTCATTCAAAACTGAACAAACCTATATTTCAGAACCTAAAAGAAGTTAACATTATGTTTTCATTATTTAAAAGCATTGTTCATCTGAAAATGAAAATTCAGTCATTATGTACTATTTACCCTGGTGTTGTTTTAATGCCACATGCCCTTCTTTCTTTTTTGGATCACAAAAGGAGGAATAAAAAAATGAAATTCAGCTTGCAGATGTTCATATAATGGCAGTGACCCTCACAGGGAACGTTCTCAGAGCGTTCTGGCAAGGTTCTCTCCAGTAACGTTAATAGAGGATTGAGATTGAGCATTTATGCATCCTTCATGAAACACTTTTTTTCTGAAACGTCAGATGTTTGTCTAACATTTTTCAAACGTTACTATCTTCTTGTTTCTGACCATTCTGAGAATGTTCAAAAGTAACATTCACATAATGTTTTCTCTAAAATTTGCATAACCAAGTAAACATTATTTTTATTACGATTTTTTTTTAAATGCCGTTAAAAAAATCGTGATTAATCGCATCTTACATAAAAGTTAGTGTTTATATTATGTAAGTGTATATATATATATATATACACTTTTATGTTAATTGATTTGACAGCACTAAATACCATTCGTAACTTAAATGAACATGCCGACTTTTTGGGACTTTAGCTTATTCACCGTATCCCCCAGAGTTAGATAAGTCCACACACACCCTTCTCATCTCCGTGCGTGCCATAACTCTGTCTGACGCACCCACCGCTAGCCTAGCTTAGCACAAAGACTGGAGGTAAACGGCTCCAGCTAGCATACTGTTCCCAATAAGTGACAAAATCACTCCGCCCAAGTAGCAGTGCTTCGCTTTCTGAGAATATAGTTCCCAGTATGTATATACGGTTAGAAGATGGCTGTGCTGTCTCATGTGACCTTGTTATTTGAACACGCTGTGACTATCCAAATCACAAACATGTAAATAGGAAAATGTTAGCGTTATCTTTTCACTTATTGGGAGCAGTATGCTAGCTGGAGCCGTTTACCTCCAGTATTTGTGCTAAGCTAGGCTAGCAGTGGGTGCGTCAGACAGAGTTACGGCACGCACGGAGATGAGAAGGGTGTGTGTGGACTTATCTAACTCTGGGGGATACGGTGAATAAGCTAAAGTCCCAAAAAGTCGGCGTGTTCCTTTAATGGGAACGTTAGCAAAACATTTTTAAAACAATTTTTGTTAGCTGGGTACGCAAAGCTATCGTAAAAATCCTCATTGCGATTTGTGTCATTTTTTTCAAGTGTTCTGTGCACAAAATTAGCCTTTTAGGTTCCACGGCGCTAATTTTAATGTTTTTTCTATGTAAACAAGTGCTAAATGGACACATCTGATTATTGCATTGCTCCACGCCTTTTTTCTTGCATGAACTGTCAAGAAAATGACAAGATGAGATGCTTTTAAATAATGGCTTCTTTTCCATTCCGCCCGCACCTTGTGTTTGTATACGTATGGTTTGAAGTGACTTGAGATTTAGTAAGTAATGACAGAATAAAAATGTTATTGCGTGAACTACTTTAATGTAACCTTCAGTAATGCGCAAGGTAGGTTTCTTGGAGAGTCTTGGAGACGTTGCCTTCTGGATTTAGTCTGTCTCAGTTTTTCTGTTTCTTCATGTAATCACAGACAGACTCGATGATGGTGAGATCAGATCATACCGGCAGTTGTCAGACAAAATCTCACTGGATTATTAATGGCAAAAGCAATGTTTGGAAATGTAAACTGACATTTTCTACTGATACACTTGTTAAAGACATAAATAACTGGCTTAAAATCATTTTTTGGTGAAAATACTAACGTCCCTAAGACTTTTGCACAGTACTGTATATTGATAGCCATGTGTTTTTGATTAAAAAAGAAATGTAATAAAATGATGTGTGCCGTTCGCTCCTCTAACGTGTGGATGGTTTGTTCCCTCAGAGACTGTGGAGAGTCCGAGAACGTCAAGAACGCCGGTCTCAGTCAGGGAGAAAGGTCCATATTAACATGCTCTCATTGCACGTGTGTGTGTGTGTGTGTGTGTGTGTGTGTGTGTGTCTTCTTCTTCTCTCTATCTAGCCTCTGGGATGGAACAGATCGCAGTCATCTTAATTGACCCAGGTTGAGTTGAAATGTCAGTGTATTTGTGTTTTTCAGTGCGATCCGATCTGAGTCCAGAGGAGCAGCTGAGACAGCTTCAGGAAGAGAGGACCTGTAAGGTGTGCATGGACAAACTCGTCTCCATGGTCTTCATCCCCTGTGGTCATCTGGTCGTCTGCACCGACTGCGCAGCCAGTCTGCGCCACTGCCCCATATGCAGAGCGGTCATTCGGGGAAGTGTGCGTGCGTTCATGTCCTGAAGCGCAAACACATACACAGCAACACACTCTGTTCCACTACTGTGTCATTAGCAAGAACCGTACTGCAGAGTTTTTTAAAGAATATGTAATGCTGAAAAATACTGTAATCAGCTTCCAAATCAGCATCAGTGTTCTTTAAAATGACATATTGCTTGATATTAAAGCTACAGGGCTCCAAAAGGCCACTTTACATCCAAAGTTGCAATATGAAATATTAACATGAATTTCAGAATGTCTTTAGCATAAATTTATCTGTACTTAGGCTATTTGATTTGTGATCTGAAAAAAAGTGCATGATCTTAATGATTTTATAGAAATCCTAAAACCATTGTTAATTTTAAGGTTTAAATGGGATTCTAAATCCCAGATTTTCAATGTGGACTTTTGGACCCCACTTTACATTAAAATGTTTTACATGCAAGTTCTGGACAACAGGGTGATTTTGTGTCATGACAAAGTAAGCAGCTTTTTGAGAATTTTAAATCTTAAAAACATATTAAATGGAATTTATAAGAGATCATATTATATAATAATCTTATTTTATTACCGGTGTATTAACACATAGCACTTATATTTTCATGAATAAAAATGATTTGCACTTTGCCTGCTATGCATCTGTTACATATTACTCACATATAATGTTACATATTAGTCTTTATGAAACCTAGAAATACTTGTTTTACAGATAAGGATATAATAGTTGAGTGCAAGTTATGCGTTAAGAAAAAGAATAAAGTGCTTATAACAAATGCCACTTACCACTAATCGTCAAATTTGATTGTCTGAGCCCCCACAACGGTGCTGAAAGAATGCAGCCTTCTCTACTCCAAGCTCTATGGATGTTTTGCGTAGGGATGTTTTGTCCTCTGCGCCAGTCACGTGACGGAAAACTATTTACAGACCGCACTTAGTTTCGTTTTCAGAGACAGCAAAACAGTGATGCCCGGTTCGTGAATGAATCATTCTTTTGAACTGGTTCTTTTTGGTGAACTGGATGAAACTGATCCAATGAACTGCCGAGTCGACTCCCACTCCAGAGGGAACTAGCCTACTGTCACGCCTACAGACAGTGTGGGTAGACTGAGTAGCCTACAGTTAAGACACTTTTTGCGTTTATTTTTTTCCACACAAAAATAGATACTGAAAATAAGTGAATTTCCACATGACATGCCACATGACATTTCATTGGCTTGTAGACTAAGATTATCAATCAATAATAACCATAAGTAGTTTATATTTTCCTCAATTAGCTCATAAAAATAAGGTGCTTTTTGTCTCAACTTTGTCTCAACTGTACCCATATGTAGTACAGTTGAGACACCCATTTTTAATGATGTAAAGGTAACTAAGCGTTCATTGTTAATATAATAAATAAAGACAAATAAAGAAAATAATAATTGGGCAACATGTTTGTTTATTCATCCATTTAAATGTATTTTATTCATTTTTTATTAAAGCTTCAAATTCAGAATACAGTTTGTGACTATTGTCTGCGAGTGCAAATTTCAACATTCAACTTCAGATTTTATTTTACAGGTTTTCACATTGGAGCAGCTGTGAGTGTAAATGTTCACGAATTAGTAAGCTACGAATATTTATTGTACAAATTCTCAAATTCACTTTTTTTTTTAAATATTCACATATTTTGCTACTCTTTTACCTTGAGTCTGGTTTGGTAAACTGGTTCGTCCAGTTCACTAAAAAGAGCCGGTTCAAAATAATGATTCATTCTCACTATTGACATTGCAGTCTCTCTTTAAAACGAAACTGAAGTCCAGTCTGCTGTGTACGTTAAAGGACAAATTGTCGTGGATGCCTATTGAAACAGACAGAAGAATACGAATCACGTAGGATACATATGTAAGTAGTTGTACATATAGGATATATTAATGAAAACTACAAAATTTCGCTTGTTTATTTGCTTTAAAAATACACCAACACCCGACAATACTGACGTCATACTAGGCCTACTTTATTCAACATTTCAAGCCAATGGAAAATGTCATATTATTATGTTTTTTCTTCTTCAATGAGATAGTGTGGAAACCAGTAATTGTTATTTCTTAACGCCAAAGGAGTAACGTAGTGTTAGGCAAGCGACACGTAACGTTAGGCCTAGCTGCTAAGTTACCTAACGTTATATAGCCTAGCATGAAGTTATTTTCAGCGCAACAGGACGGGATCATCATCACCATTAGCAGCTAACTATTACTAACTTACTGACACGACCAATCGATCAAAAAACTTTGTTTTAATGTAAAGTGGTTACTAAACAGTAAAACAGATCTCCACGAAAACACTCTACACGAAGCCATAGATTGTTAAAAATAAGGATAAATCATGTAACGTTAGGCTGAATGATTTGCGTCAAACATACATTTATTTCAACTGTGTAACGTTAGTGCCTCTTCGTATTGCATTTGGATAAAAACAAATTAATCTAAAAGAATGTGTAAGTGTAAGCCAAGGGATATTTCACGTTGGTTTTAAAGTTTTTTAGTTTAAAAGTAACTTGGCAAATATTACCTCACTGTAGGCTACAAAATTAGTCACAAAGTTGGGCCAACTCCCAGTTCCTTAATGGGTGCAAAAATGCATATGGAATTCGCCAAAAGTTACAGTTTGGTGAACTCTGACGTGTTCATACAACTAAACGATGTACTAATATCACAGAGACTGAATACACTTGAGCATGCATGTTTTGCAATGTATTGGAAAACACATCTTGAAACCAAACTTGAACAATCAAATTCAATGATTCAAGGTTGTCTGTGCTTAGATGCATTTTTACCTCTTAATGGACTAATTTTTCTCCCAATTTGCAGGCTTTTGTTTTTTCCTTAAAAATGAACTCACCGGTGTCAGATTATATGGAGCGTTTTGAGGAAATAGATAGTATTTTTCAGTCCCTTTTAAGTTAAGAAATGATACTGTGCTTGATCTCTAGCATACTAAACAGTTCCATTTGTAGGCCCCATATTTTGTATTGCTGAATACGCTATGTGTTTATTTAGAGATGTCATGTTATTTAAATATAAAATGTTTGCAATAGTGGTCTGGACCCAAATAAACTTGTAAGTCACAATTGGTAAAACCGTATATATAATCATATATATATTCTGCTTTTGCAATGATTCTGACCAGTTTTTCTATAAAAAAGAAAAAGAATTGGTAATAATGTCAACTAGACCAAATGCATTAACTCTGTTAAAAAATAACAGTATTAAACATGATCATTTCTCATGTTAATGTGTTAACTTTTTCAGCCCTAAAATACTTTTTCTAAAACCTGTCAAATGTATTTTTTTATTTGACATAGCTTGAAACCCCCTGGTTTGAATGTCTTATCCATAATATTCAGAAGAAAAAGCTCAGTTCCCTATACCATGTATATGTAAATGTAACTCTTTTTATCTTCTAGGGACACACCAAAATTCACTGGTCTGTCCTGGAGTGATAACGAAAGGTTTGAATTGTATTCCCTTGTCTAAAAATGAATTTATATTTGTGGAAAATGGCATGTAGCATGATTCATTAAGCTGAAGTTAGAACAGACAAGATTGTCACAGTCATTCTAGGCCATTGCTGGGGTGTCAGCACTGTTTATTGCATTGGACTCCCATTGCGGTTCGCTGGGTGGAAACTTTGTAACATTTGTTTTTATATTCTGACAGGGCTAATGTACACACATCAAACTCGTCAGTGGATCTGTGTTCGAGTGATGAGTCTATTCACCGTATCATAAACTTCACAACAGATTCTCCAGTTTCGAAAAAAAGGTCTGAAATTCTAAAATTCTATCTATCCATCCATCCATTTTCACATTCTATCTTTTTTACACATTTGCAAAGAATGCATTCTGCTTGTTGTCTTTCCACAACTGATTTTGAGATGCTGCTTGCCTTTGAACACAACGTCTTGAAATCCACTTTGATATGGTCCTAGATGTAGAATATTGCCCAGATAGTTTGAAACATACTATTTTGTGTATAGGACACTTTTGCTTTTCTCTTCTTGCTCTTTCTGGAATTAAGGATGCAGGGTTGCAGGGTTTTATTTTTTCCTTAAACATGAACTCACCGGTGTCAGATGATATGGAGTGTTTTGTGGAACTAGACAGTGAGTTAGACTATTTAAGTTAAGAAATGATACTGTGCTTGATCTCTAGCATACTAAACAATTCCATTTGTGGGCCCCATATTTTGTATTGCTGAATACGCTATGTGTTTATTTAGGGATGTCATGTTATTTTTAATATAAAATGTTTGCAATAGTGGTCTGGACCCAAATAAACTTGTAAAGCCTGGAACACACCAAGCTGATGGTCGGCTGTTGGGCAGTTTTTGTGCGTCGGCCGACTAAGTTTTCTCAATGTGTTCCGCACCGTCGGCTGAAATTGGTTCTTGTCTGCTTTTTTCCAGCCGATTCCACATGTTGAATCGGCGTCGGGTCGTCGGTGAAAGAGGGAACTCTGATTGGCTGTTCAGATTAGTGAACGAGTCAGTACACGAGATGACGAGAATAATAGCAAAACAGTGAACAAAGAAGTCAAAATCGGCACAGATAGAAGGATGTTCTAATGTTACGTCATCTTACCTGAGTGTTCCTTTAATAGCGAATATTTCAATATTAACATGAGCGGAGTGGAATAAAGAAAGTGTTTAGCAGGATTGATATTCAAAACGGTAAGCACGCACTGTTTTGTTTACGGTGTGTGTATCTGCAGCCTGCAGCGTTGGTTTCCCTTTTTGAATGATGAATATAGATGAATATATCTGTAGAAATAGACAGGCGACGCGAGACGACAACACAGTCGGCTTTCATCAGCGCTAGTTCATCGGCGTTGGCTTGGTGTGTTCCAGGCTTAAGTCACAATTGGTAAAATCGTATTTAAAGATTAATTTTGCTTTGAATTGTTATCTAAAATTGTAGAATTGGTTGTTTCACATAGCCTACCTAGTTGTTGCAACACTCAGAAGAAACTGGAACTGTAACATGTAACTTAGACTAAACCCTTTATATATTTTGACAGGAAGTCTCCAAGTGACTTACTCTGCCGTTTGAGTCTAAAAATAATACATATGTAAAATGGCATTTAAAGTTTAGTGATTCTGCTTTCGCAATGATTCTGACCAGTTTTTCTATAAAAAGAAAAAGAATTGGTAATAATGTCAACTAGACCAAATGCATTAACTCTGTAAAAAAATAACAGTATTAAACATGATCATTTCTCATGTTAATGTGTTAACTTTTTCAGCCCTAAAATACTTTTTCTAAAACCTGTCAAATGTATTTTTTTATTTGACATAGCTTGAAACCCCCTGGTTTGAATGTCTTATCCATAATATTCAGAAGAAAAAGCTCAGTTCCCTATACCATGTATATGTAAATGTAACTCTTTTTATCTTCTAGGGACACACCAAAATTCACTGGTCTGTCCTGGAGTGATAACGAAAGGTTTGAATTGTATTCCCTTGTCTAAAAATGAATTTATATTTGTGGAAAATGGCATGTAGCATGATTCATTAAGCTGAAGTTAGAACAGACAAGATTGTCACAGTCATTCTAGGCCATTGCTGGGGTGTCAGCACTGTTTATTGCATTGGACTCCCATTGCGGTTCGCTGGGTGGAAACTTTGTAACATTTGTTTTTATATTCTGACAGGGCTAATGTACACACATCAAACTCGTCAGTGGATCTGTGTTCGAGTGATGAGTCTATTCACCGTATCATAAACTTCACAACAGATTCTCCAGTTTCGAAAAAAAGGTCTGAAATTCTAAAATTCTATCTATCAAAAATCTTGAAACAGAAATGACATTCTCAAAACAAAATGGACAAACCTCCAAACCACTTGGCAATTGTTCACAACAGAATTGAATTTCTCATTAATTTCATCAAATTGCAAATGTCTAAGTACATGTCTCAGTGTCTCAGTACATCTTTGCAAATGATTAAGTACAGGTACCCTACATTTAGCACAATTTCCAAGTGAATAGATCTTGTTGATCTAAACTGATTGTTGATTCTCAGTCTAATGGTTGTTCGCTCCAAAACGTGTCAGCGTCATTTCATTGTATAAGTCATCACATGCACAATTGTCAAAATTAGTCAAGAAAATAATACCATGATAAATATATATATATATATATAAAATATACCATATAATATTATTGGCCACCAGGCCGCGGTGGATGTCCCAGACCAGCGAGGGGGCAATATAACTATGTGTGCTGCCATATCTGAGAATGGTGTGGCCACTCACATCCCCAGTCTTGGCCCATACAATACACAGAAGCTCCTCATCTTCTTGGACGCCTTCATTTTGATTTGATCCCTGATAATGAGAGAGGTCTCGTAGGGCATCACCTACCACAATATGTCATTGTATGGGACAATGTGAATTTCCACCGTGGCCCGCTCATCAGGGCCTGGTTCACTACTCATCCAAGGATGGTCATGGTGTTCCTACCACCTTACTCTCCTTTCCTCAATCCTATTGAGGAGTATTTCTCCGCTTGGAGGTGGAGAGTGTATGAGCATCAGGCTCACGATCAGAGGTCCCTGCTCCATGCAATGGACGCTGCGTGTGAGGATATCACAGGAGATCAGTGTAGGGGATGGTTGCGACATGCACGCCGTTTCTTCCCTCGTTGCATCGCAAGGGAGAATATACGCTGTGATGTGGACGAGAATCTGTGGCCAGACAGACAGCGGCGTGTGGATGAGGAGGGTGAGGACAGCCACCAGTGAAGAACTGTTAGTTGTGAAACTCCAGCTTTATTTACAGCACTGTAGGTTGCATATCTTTTTCATTGTTTTTTGTTTGTGCGTTTATATTACAGTATATTATGCTGTATACATTTTCTTTTTACTCTGATGTATGGAAGTTACTTTATGTGTGTGAATGATAATGGTTACAATTTCCTTGGCAGTATGAGTGCAATGTGTGATGTCAAACCTTGGAGGCTACTCTTACCCTAAAATCCTATTTCTTTTTTTCAGTTTTATACACAATTGTATTCTGTTAGACAAGAAACAGTACAGTAACCATTGTCAATGAAGGACTGGACTAAGACTGAAAGGTGGACATGAGGGATATTTCAATGGTCCTCTGCCATAGTGACAAAACATCTAAACATTTTGACTTGCAGTGCTTACACAATGCCAAAGGGACGAAGCATTTTGGGGGCACTGACTGTTTAAATGAGAAGGAAATTTAGTTTTGACACATGAGTGAACTGTTTTGGGAGAGGTATGAGCTTTTGCAGGTGAACCATGGTGTTGTGCCGAACCATCCACGTTATTTTGACAAAAGCACCAAGAGTGTTGAGAACGTCCAGTCTGTTTCAAGAAATGAGCCAAAGCAATTGAGAAGGATCTTTGACATTTTCGTGGCACTTACTCTTTATATGGGAAACAAATTTAGTTTTGAAGCATGAGTGAACGGTTTTGGGAGAGATATGAGCTTTTGCAAGTGAGCTATAGTGTTGTGCTGAACTGTAAGACTGTTTTGCCAAATGATCTTAGAGTTTTGAGAATGTAATTTCTGTTTCAAGAAATGAGCCAAACTAATGGAGAAAAACTGTAATGTGTTAACTTTTTCAGCCCTAAAATACTTTTTCTAAAACCTGTCAAATGTATTTTTTTATTTGACACAGCTTGAAGCCCCCTGGTTTGAATGTCTTATCCATAATATTCAGAAGAAAAAGCTCAGTTCCCTATACCATGTATATGTAAATGTAACTCTTTTTATCTTCTAGGGTCACACCAAAATCCACTGGTCTGTCTTGGAGTGATAACGAAAGGTTTGAATTGTATTCCCTTGTCTAAAAATGAATTTATATTTGTGGAAAATGGCATGTAGCATGATTCATTAGGCTATCTATCTATCCATCCATCCATCCATCTACCTTACACATTTGCAAAGAATGCATTCTGCTTGTTGTCTTTCCACAACTGATTTTGAGATGCTGCTTGCCTTTGAACACAACGTCTTGAAATCCACTTTGATATGGTCCTAGATGTAGAATATTGCCCAGATAGTTTGAAACATACTATTTTGTGTATAGGACACTTTTGCTTTTCTCTTCTTGCTCTTTCTGGAATTAAGGATGCAGGGTTGCAGGGTTTTATTTTTTCCTTAAACATGAACTCACCGGTGTCAGATGATATGGAGTGTTTTGTGGAACTAGACAGTGAGTTAGACTATTTAAGTTAAGAAATGATACTGTGCTTGATCTCTAGCATACTAAACAGTTCCATTTGTAGGCCCCATATTTTGTATTGCTGAATACGCTATGTGTTTATTTAGGGATGTCATGTTATTTAAATATAAAATGTTTGCAATAGTGGTCTGGACCCAAATAAACTTGAAAGTCACAATTTGTAAAGTCGTATAAAGATTAATTGTTATCTAAAATTGTAGAATTGGTTGTTTCACATAGCCTACCTAGTTGTTGCAACACTCAGAAGAAACTGTAACTGTAACATGTAACTTAGACTAAACCCTTTATATATTTTGACAGGGAGAGATCAATGTCTGCAAGTGACTTACTCTGCCGTTCGAGACAATGGTTTGTCTAAAAATAATACATATGTAAAATGGCATTTAAAGTTTAGTGATTCTGCTTTCGTAATGATTCTGACCAGTTTTCTATAAAAAGAAAAATAAATGGTAATAATGTCAACTAGACCAAATGCATTAACTATGTTAAAAAATGGCATGTAGCATGATTCATTAAGCTGAAGTTAGAACAGACAAGATTGTCACAGTCATTCTAGGCCATTGCTGGGGTGTCAGCACTGTTTATTGCATTGGACTCCCATTGCGGTTCGCTGGGTGGAAACTTTGTAACATTAGTTTTTTATATTTTGACAGGGCTGTAACAATATTAGCTCAAAGGGGAAATATTAATAATAATCCATAATTACTAATTATGATTAATTATTAATATTTGGGTCAGTTAATTAGATCAACTTTGAGGTAAGCCAATTAATATTACAATCAATTAATCAGTTCCAATGAACTCTTTGATTATTCATTTATTCTAAGAAAAGTGTATCTTTCATGGTCACTGAAAAATAATTATTCCTTAGCTTGTACAGTGCTTAGAGCATGTAACAAGATCAAGATCGTAAAAGGGACTTTGTATGCAAACAGAGGATCAGAAACCAGATGCATAATTGTGCACAAGTTTATTAACTAAATCACAAACATAACTAAACTAAACAAACAAACATACATACATTCATCCATACATACATGCATAGGTAAAGGGGTGAGTGATGTGGAACCGGAAGCAGGAAATAGAACTATGGAAAAGATCTATTTAACATTGAAAAGAACCATCAGCTGATCATTTTCAGAGCACCTCATTAAATTGAATACTTGCATGGATACAATTCTTGAAGTGGTTGAAAATTGAGTTCGTTGGTGGGTCCGTGAGGGTCAAAAGTCATGGTGCAAGTTGCCATCGTGTGGTTCTGATGCTGTTGTGGGTCGGAGCTCGCATGGTGGCTTCGAGCACATGGCTGTTGTGAGTCGAAGCCTGCTGTCCTGGCCTGCTGAGGGCACGCTGGACGGTGCGGCATTCTTTAATGCCAAGAAGGCCAGGAGTTGATCGTTGCCGATTCAATGATGGTAAAGTTGCAGTTTTTCTGTATTGAAGAAGAGGCAGTCTGTCTTCCTTTGGGGAGCGTGAAAGCATGGCAGGCAGTGCTCCGGCCTGCTGGGCCCAGGGCCCCAGTGATGGGGGAGGGGTTTTCCCCAGTATCAGCAGAAGCAGTGTTGTAGCTGGATGAGACAAGCTAAGAGAGGGAAGGGCTAGCGGAGAGGCCTTTTAAAGCCTGGTAAAGGTAACACCTTGAAGGCTGGCACAACCAATGAGAAGGGTGGAATTTCTGGCGGGAGTTTCCTCTGTGGGGAAGATTTACGACGCTATGTTCTAAGCATGCTCATCTGCAATGGCACGCTGGGTTGGTTCTTGAAGATGAAACTAAGAAAGATTCTTGTAATACTAATATGTTGCACAGCTATCAGCATATCATGTACATAATCATTTCGATCTTTGAAGTACCAATTTATAGAGACCAAACATGTGGGTTATATAATAAGATATATAGTATCAAAGAAATAATAGTATTAACAGATAATAGTATTAAAAGACACCACACAAGACAATAAACTCACGAAATGTTCTGGAATGCATGTTAATTTCAGGTTAATCAGTTCATCTATAAATGAATGCAGGAGAGTCTTTATTAAGGATTGATTCTGTCTTTCCATTGTCTCTCTTTTAAGCATGGGACACATTCTTTAACACTCATAAAACCTTATCTGATTGTGGTCATGACAACTAGGACCGTCTTGCCCTGTTTGGGGGATGGGACCACAGTGAAGTTTGAAGAATTTTATGGTACATATATACCAAACATTTGTGTCTGATCTGGTCTCAGTCGTTACAGGGCTAATGTACACACATCAAACTCGTCAGTGGATCTGTGTTCGAGTGGCGATTCAATGCACCATCCCATAAACTTCACAACAGAATCTCCAATTTGGAAAAAAAGGTGTGAAATTCTAAAATTCTTTCCATCCATCCATCCATCCATCCATCCATCCATTTTCTGCATTCTATCTTTTTTACACATTTGCAAAGAATGCATTCTGCTTGTTGTCTTTCCACAACTGATTTTGAGATGCTGCTTGCCTTTGAACACAACGTCTTGAAATCCACTTTGATATGGTCCTAGATGTAGAATATTGCCCAGATAGTTTGAAACATACTTTTTTGTGTATAGGACATTTTTGCTTTTCTCTTCTTGCTCTTTATTGAATTAAGGATGTTTAAATCTATGTTAAATCCTGCTTTTTTTAACCTTCCACAAAGCTTCAGTAATGTGTTTTTTCCATTCTCTTATGTAATCCCTGCAGTGGACGAAACAGAGCTTCACGGTTCTCGTTGCCTATAAGCTCGCCAGAGGATAGTGCTGAAGAAATAATTGGTCCTACCATGAACTTTACAATCAAAAACACAAGGTCTAAAATTCTATCTATCTATCTATCTATCTATCTATCTATCTATCTATCTATCTATCTATCTATCTATCTATCTGTCGTTTTATATATGTCAATCATTCTTTCTAATGGCCTCTCTTAAACAAATGTTAAAACAGGTAACCATTTGTAATACTGTAAAGAAAGCAATCGTTTTCTTTTTCAACTAAGACAGAGTTGCATGGAGTAAATTCTTCCAAGGTTTCTGCAACTGTCTTTTGTGCAAACTAAATATTTCAAATATTCACTTATTCTATCCTTTTTGCACGTCTCATGTTAATGAGTCTTTCTATCTATCTATCTATCTATCTATCTATCTATCTATCTATCTATCTATCTATCCATCCATTTTCACTTTCTGCATTCTATCTTTTTTACACATTTGCAAAGAATGCATTCTGCTTGTTGTCTTTCCACAACTGATTTTGAGATGCTGCTTGCCTTTGAACACAACGTCTTGAAATCCACTTTGATATGGTCCTAGATGTAGAATATTGCCCAGATAGTTTGAAACATACTATTTTGTGTATAGGACACTTTTGCTTTTCTCTTCTTGCTCTTTCTGGAATTAAGGATGCAGGGTTGCAGGGTTTTATTTTTTCCTTAAACATGAACTCACCGGTGTCAGATGATATGGAGTGTTTTGTGGAACTAGACAGTGAGTTAGACTATTTAAGTTAAGAAATGATACTGTGCTTGATCTCTAGCATACTAAACAGTTCCATTTGTAGGCCCCATATTTTGTATTGCTGAATACGCTATGTGTTTATTTAGGGATGTCATGTTATTTAAATATAAAATGTTTGCAATAGTGGTCTGGACCCAAATAAACTTGTAAGTCACAATTGGTAAAATTGTGTATAAAGATTCATTTCTTATCAAATTGTTATTTAAAATTGTAGAATTGGTTGTTTCACATAGCCTAGTTTATTGCATTGGGCTCCCATTGCGGTTTGCTGGGTGGAAAGTAAAATTAGTTTTTATATTCTGACAGGGCTAATGTACACACATCAAACTCGTCAGTGGATCTGTGTTCGAGTGGCGATTCAATGCACCATCCCATAAACTTCACAACAGAATCTCCAATTTGGAAAACAAGGTGTGAAATTCTAAAATTCTATCTATCTATCTATCTATCTATCCATCCATCCATCCATCCATCCATCCATCCATCCATCCATCCATCCATCCATCCATCCATCCATCCATCCATCCATCCATCCACGTTTGCAAAGAATGCATTCTGCTTGTTGTCTTTCCACAACTGATTTTGAGATGCTGCTTGTCTTTGAACACAACGTCTTGAAATCCACTTTGATATGGTCCTAGATGTAGAATATTGCCCAGATAGTTTGAAACATACTTTTTTGGGTATAGGACACTTTTACTTTTCTCTTCTTGCTCTTTCTGGAATTAAGGATGTTTAAATCTATGTTAAATCCTGCTTTTTTTAACCTTCCACAAAGCTTCTTTAATGTTTTTTTTCCATTCTCTCATGTAATCTCTGCAGTGGACTAAAGCTACGTAGTGCACGTCTCCGCGTTCCGAAGATTCCGCATTGTATGATATGTAAAACACACACGATTGAAATAACCAATCATTGTGGACACACATTTTGTAGAAAGTGCATAAGTGAGCAAAAATGTTTTAAATGCCAGAAAGAAGAGTTTAGTTCTACTAGACCAGACCACTTCTTTGCTGAACTTGGAGATGTGGTCTGTGATTACTGCTTGGAGACAAAGTACAAAGCTGTGAAGTACTGCTTCGAGTGCACTGTCCACCTTTGTGAGAACCATGTCAGGTGTCACATCATCACCCCAGCTCATCAAGGACACACCCTGACAGAGGTGGATGGCAACCCTAAACAAATGCTGTGCCCGCAACACAACAGAACATTGGAGGTGTTCTGTAAAACTGACCAAATGCACATCTGTAAAGTTTGTGCAGGAGAAAAACACAAAGGCCACGATAAGGTCTACAGGGTAATCAGTGCCACATTTTCAATATTCAGAATATTACATTCAACATTTTACAATGTTACTACTTTTTTGTAATAGGACAGCTAAGTAGTGCCTTATTTGTTTTGTTTTGTTTTGTTTTGTTTTTGTCTATTATAGATCATGAGTGAACCAGCCTCTTTGTGTATCGGTACTTTACTTGGTAGAATGAGTGCAGATGAACTAAGAACCTTCATACAGGAACTGACCGATGATTACCCAGATTGCTTAGGAAGTCAACTGGAGGATCTAGATGCCTCTGAAGTTGTTATTAAGTTGTTGAAAAGCTTTGGTGAAAATGGAGCTCTGATAATCACCCAGCGATACCAAAAAAGGTAAGACTACAGTTGAATGAAAAGGTAACTCTTTACAATAGAGATCAATGTCTGCAAGTGACTTACTCTGCCGTTTGAGACAAAGGTTTGTCTAAAAATAATACATACATAAAATGGCATTTTAAGTTTAGGGATTCTGCTTTTGCAATGATTCTGACCAGTTTTTCTATAAAAATAAAAATAAATGGTAATATGTCAACTAGACCAAAGACATTAACTACGTTAAAAAAATAACAGTATTAAACATGATCATTTCTCATGTTACAGTTTTCTCCATTGGTTTGGCTCATTTCTTGAAACAGAAATGACATTCTCATAACACCATGGACAAACCTCCAAACCACTTGGCAATTGTTCACAACAGAATTGAATTTCTCATTAATTTCATCAAATTGCAAATGTCTAAGTACATGTCTCAGTGTCTCAGTACATCTTTGCAAATGATTAAGTACAGGTAGCCTACATTTAGCACAATTTCCAAGTGAATAGATCTTGTTGATCTAAACTGATTGTTGATTCTCAGTCTAATGGTTGTTCGCTCCAAAACGTGTCAGCGTCATTTCATTGTATAGGCTAAGTCATCACATGCACAATTGTCAAAATTAGTCAAGGACATAATACCATGAATACCACATATATATTGAATTTCCACCGTGGCCCGCTCATCAGGGCCTGGTTCACTACTCATCCAAGGATGGTCATGGTGTTCCTACCACCTTACTCTCCTTTCCTCAATCCTATTGAGGAGTATTTCTCCGCTTGGAGGTGGAGAGTGTATGAGCATCAGGCTCAAGATCAGAGGTCCCTGCTCCATGCAATGGACGCTGCGTGTGAGGATATCACAGGAGATCAGTGTAGGGGATGGTTGCGACATGCACGCCGTTTCTTCCCTCGTTGCATCGCAAGGGAGAATATACGCTGTGATGTGGACGAGAATCTGTGGCCAGACAGACAGCGGCGTGTGGATGAGGAGGGTGAGGACAGCCACCAGTGAAGAACTGTTAGTTGTGAAACTCCAGCTTTATTTACAGCACTGTAGGTTGCATATCTTTTTCATTGTTTTTTGTTTGTGCGTTTATATTACAGTATATTATGCTGTATACATTTTCTTTTTACTCTGATGTATGGAAGTTACTTTATGTGTGTGAATGATAATGGTTACAATTTCCTTGGCAGTATGAGTGCAATGTGTGATGTCAAACCTTGGAGGCTACTCTTACCCTAAAATCCTATTTCTTTTTTTCAGTTTTATACACAATTGTATTCTGTTAGACAAGAAACAGTACAGTAACCATTGTCAATGAAGGACTGGACTAAGACTGAAAGGTGGACATGAGGGATATTTCAATGGTCCTCTGCCATAGTGACAAAACATCTAAACATTTTGACTTGCAGTGCTTACACAATGCCAAATAGTAGGGAGGTTAAGGCCAAAAAATAGGCCTTTGACTTCAAGTCATGATGCAAAGGTCGCCTTTGGTATGGAAGTACCTTAGGGTCATACAAATAAATTTATCCTAAGACACAAGTGACATCACACTTTGTATCAGAAATAAACAGGTAATTTCAAAAATGGCCGCCAATGCGCCGAAAATACTCTAGAGCCCATATCTTTGCTTCTGTTATCACTATAATGACAAATTTGGTGTCAAAGTGTACATTTTTGGGGTCAAGGAATCCAATAAAATTGGTTTCAAGTTTAAAAAAACAAATATTTTCCCCATACCATGACAATTGGGGGTAAATATGCACATTTCACATAAAAATTGTGTCATCAGAGTGACTTTACTTATCTTTTCCTTCAAAAACTTTAATTTTGTATTTAAGTAGTGCAGCTACTTCTGTACATTACATTTGTCCTAAGTAGCATGAGATTTCGACCAGTCAGGAGTAGTCTATAGCAAATCAGTTCCTGCAACAACACATCCCATCTGCACCAGGAGCTGTGACAGCTGTTGAAGGTCAGAGGTGACAGGTTAACACTTTGAGGTTCGTATGACTTTCTCATTAAATAGAAAAATGCTTTTAATGTTAGATAACTAGTAACTAGCTAGCTAGACAACCCGATCCCTGGACACGGAAGCTAGCTCTAGGGACGTAGAACGTCACCTCGCTGGCGGGGAAGGAGCCTGAGATTGTGCGTGAGGTTGAGAGGTTCCGACTAGAGATAGTCGGGATCACCTCTACGCACGGCTTGGGCTCTGGAACCACTCTCCTCGAGAGAGGATGGACTCTTCACCACTCTGGAGTTGCCCATGGTGAAAGGCGGCGGGCTGGTGTGGGTTTGCTTATAGCCCCCCAGCTCAGCCGCCATGTGTTGGAGTTCACCCCGGTGAACGAGAGGGTCGTTTCCCTGGGCCTTCGGGTCGGGGATAGGTCTCTCACTGTCGTGTGCGCCTACGGGCCGAACGGCAATGCAGAGTACCCGGCCTTCTTGGGGTCTCTGGGAGGGGTGCTGGAAAGTGCTCCAACTGGGGACTCCGTCGTTCTACTGGGGGACTTCAATGCCCACGTGGGCAACGACAGTGACACCTGGAGGGGCGTGATTGGGAGGAATGGCCCCCCTGATCTGAACCCGAGTGGTGTTCAGTTATTGGACTTCTGTGCTAGTTACAGTTTGTCCATAACGAACACCATGTTCAAGCATAAGGGTGTCCATCAGTGCACGTGGAACCAGGACACCCTAGGCCGTAGGTCGATGATCGACTTTGTGGTCGTTTCATCTGACCTGCGGCCATATGTCTTGGACACTCGGGTAAAGAGAGGGGTGGAGCTGTCAACTGATCACCACCTGGTGGTGAGTTGGATCTGATGGCGGGGAGGAATCTGGACAGACTCGGCAGACCCAAGCGTACTGTGAGGGTCTGCTGGGAACGTTTGACCGAGTCTCCTGTCAGAGAGATCTTCAACTCCCACCTCCGGTGGAGCTTCGACCGGATCCCGAGGGAGGCTGGAGATATTGAGTCCGAGTGGACCATGTTCTCCACCTCCATTGTCGAAGCGGCCGCTCGGAGCTGTGGCCGTAAGGTCTCCGGTGCCTGTCGAGGTGGAAATCCCCGAACCCGGTGGTGGACACCGGAAGTAAGGGATGCCGTCAAGCTGAAGAAGGTTGGTGGAGAGTTCCTGCCTCAAGTGGAGGAGTTTAAGTATCTTGGGGTTTTGTTTACGAGTGAGGGAAGGATGGAACGGGAGATTGACAGATGGATCGGTGCAGCTTTTGCAGTAATATAAGCGGAAGAAGATGGATGGATGGATGGATAGATCCCTCTTCATCATTCAAACTGAGAAACAATCCTGAAAGATTGCAATCATGTTACAAAGAAGCTTTAGATAACATCCAGGAGCTGAAGGCATTAGGGGATCTGCCTGAGTTTATAGTGGACATTAGTGGTGGTAGTCAGGATGTAGTTCAGCTGATGATTCAAAATCCTATGGTGTGGCACAAAAGCTGCAGAAATGCGATTGATAAACAAAAAGTTGAGAGAGCAAGAAAAAGAAAAAAGCATGAAGAGTCTGTGAGTCCAGTAAAAACATGGCGAATGAGTGACAAGTCCACCACACTCGCTTTACCCAGACCCTCAACATCATCACGTGAACCATTCGATAAACTGTGTCTCTTCTGTGGTGAAGTGGGCAAAAAAAAGGAACTGAGGAGGGCTGCCACCCTTGGCTTGGATAGAAAAGTGAAAGAATGTGCTCAGGTGGTGGGTGACAGGCATCTATTGGCTGAACTAGCTGCTGGTGACATGGTTGCTATTAATGCTGTTTATCATCGTGCATGCCTGACTAGGCTCTATAGAAAATCAGAAACTGTTGGATGTGACTCAACTGAAAGTAATGCAACTCAGGTCATCAGAGCACATGTCCTCAATGAGTTGCTCGAATACATCGAGGACTATCGTTGCTCAGGGGAATCACTGGCAATGTCTGACTTGACAGCCCTCTATGACGAGCGCATTGCTGATCTTGGATTTCCAAACATCAAATGCAACACCACACGCCTTCGGAAGGATATTGAACGCCTGATTCCTGACATCAGATCAGTACAAATAAATCGTGTCTGGTCCGTTGTATTTGATGATGACCTGAGCAAAGCTGTTGCTAACATGAAAAATAACACTTCTACCGATGTCTCCATCATCTTCAAAGCAGCCAAAATCCTCCGGCAAGAGTATCTCCCAATGAAGCATGCTTTTACAGGTGCCTTCTCAACTTCCTGTGAAGCTGATTCTATCCCTCCCATGCTGAGATCGTTCTTACACATGCTTCTTGATGGATCAGGTATTGATCAGCCACCTCCTGGACCTGAGAAGTTCCAGGCTGCAACATCCATTGGGCAGCAAATCATTTTCAACTCTGTAAGATGCAGATCCAAGAAACATGGCAGTGTTCCTTGTCACATAAGAGAGAGGGAAACACCAGCTTCGCTATATCTGGCAATGAAACTACACCAGCAAAGTGGTAGTAGATATCTGGTGAAGGCCATGCATAAAAGAGGAATGTGTGTGTCATATGACCGCTTGAAAACATTTAGCATAGATATAGCGAATTCAGTGATCAGTCACTAGGAGCAGATTGGTGTCGTGGTCCCACCTCAGGCAGTCAAGGGTGTCTTAACCATTGGCGGTTTTGATAACATTGACCACAACTCATCATCGACAATAGCATCATCAGCCCTCCATGGAACATGCATCAGCATTCAACAGCACTTCTCTTCAGACAGCCAACATACTGAGAATCTGACTGACATCCTAGATCCAGCTGAAATGGGGAAGCATGTGAAATCCTTGCCAAACTGTGAACATAGTTATGAACTTATTGTCTCACTAATCAGTTCCTTTGCACCCATACAGTAATACACATATTCAACACTTTAAGTTGTTATTTATTAAATTATTATTAACCCTCTAGGCGCCACGGTCGAGTTTACTCGACAAGATGCGGCACTGAATAAAACGGCCAAATAGGGTGTCAAATAGGGTGTCAAATTTCGTTCGACCTACCCTCCCTTAGATGGCAGACATGTCATACTTCATCCCCGACTCAAATAAACAACATGCTTCTATACAAAATCTTCGAGCTAGAGCGCATTAAATCAGTGCGAACAAAAGCGGAGCTAGTGTGCGAGTGAGCCATTTTATCACAGCAATATTGTCAACGTCAGCGAGTATTTGCATTAGATTATTATTATTATTATTATCTAATGGCATCAATAAAGCTTACCCGCAATGAAGTGTTGGGTCTTCTATTCGTGGACCCTGATTCTGAAGGGGAATATCTGCCTGATTCTGAAAGTGAAAGTAGAGCCCTACACCAAGCACAAACGGTGAATCCTTTGCCCAATTTAGATGGTCCTTTACCCAATGTCAGTGGTGGGAATAATGTTTCTCGGGGTCGGAGTGTTCATCGCGAAGTTAGCAGGCGTGTTAGTGTTGTGTGGAACGAGGCGGGAGTGCCTTTTACCGTGTGTGCCTCTCCACAATCGCGGCGACAGTATTGTGGTGGAGACTTTGTTTGTCTAATGCCACTGGGTATGTTAGACGAGGTTGAAGTATTCATAGGACAGTTAGGGGGCAACGTGGAGGCAGGGTGGGGAGTCGCAATGACAATGACAGTAGTCCGAGCTGTGCACACTCGGCGCGCGCGCGAGGCAGATCTGGCCGCGCTGCTCGTAGCAGGAGCAGAGATGGTGTGACACGGGGCAGAGGGGCTATTATGCATAGTCTATCGCAAGCTGATGGGAATGCCGGCTTTTGAGTACTTGGCCAATGAGGATGATTTACTGTATGTAGTAAATAGAAAATCTCTACAGCAAAAGGCCAACTGCTACTTGCATTCTGTTTGTTTCTACCATTTATTAGTAATGATTTACACAGTTTGTTTACTACTTACTATTTACCTGAGCATTCAGTATTGTGCAATATAGCATACAGAAGGTGAGGGACATTTTGGGGGGAAAGAAGTGCTGCATTTTATCATTTTATCATTTAAACGCGACTTTTCATGAAAATTCTATAATCCAAGATGGCCGCCACCATAATGATGTCATAATATGCAAATTAGATGGGAAAATGTAATCCCTAAATAAACTTTGGGTCATCCTTAATATTTCTCTAATTTACAGAAAGTCTCTATCTTTTATCACTTTTAAGATATAGCCTTTTGAAATGAAGATGTCAAAATCGAACATTTTAGGAAAAAACCTCTGGCGCCGAAACACTGTGTGTTTGGCATGTGTTTTTTAATAAAAAATTGCATACTTCACCTCCAATTGTCATGGTAAGGACAACATTATTGTTTTTTAGTCTTGGAACCTATTTTATTGGACTCCTTGACCCCAAAAATGTACACGTTGATACCAAATTTGTCATTATAGCTATAACAGAAGCAAAGATATGGGCCTCTCAAGTATGGTCGGCGGCCATTTTTAAAAAATGTGCGTATATAAGATACAAAATGTGATCTCACGTGTGTCTTAGGATAAATTTATTTCTATGGCCCTAAGGTACTTCCATACCAAAGGGGACCTTTGCATCATGACTTGAAGTCAAAAGTCACTTAACCTCCCTACTAAAAGGGACGAAGCATTTTGGGGGCACTGACTGTTTAAATGAGAAGGAAATTTAGTTTTGACACATGAGTGAACTGTTTTGGGAGAGGTATGAGCTTTTGCAGGTGAACCATGGTGTTGTGCCGAACCATCCACGTTATTTTGACAAAAGCACCAAGAGTGTTGAGAACGTCCAGTCTGTTTCAAGAAATGAGCCAAAGCAATTGAGAAGGATCTTTGACATTTTCGTGGCACTTACTCTTTATATGGGAAACAAATTTAGTTTTGAAGCATGAGTGAACGGTTTTAGGAGAGATATGAGCTTTTGCAAGTGAGCTATAGTGTTGTGCTGAACTGTAAGACTGTTTTGCCAAATGATCTTAGAGTTTTGAGAATGTAATTTCTGTTTCAAGAAATGAGCCAAACTAATGGAGAAAAACTGTAATGTGTTAACTTTTTCAGCCCTAAAATACTTTTTCTAAAACCTGTCAAATGTATTTTTTTATTTGACACAGCTTGAAGCCCCCTGGTTTGAATGTCTTATCCATAATATTCAGAAGAAAAAGCTCAGTTCCCTATACCATGTATATGTAAATGTAACTCTTTTTATCTTCTAGGGACACACCAAAATCCACTGGTCTGTCTTGGAGTGATAACGAAAGGTTTGAATTGTATTCCCTTGTCTAAAAATGAATTTATATTTGTGGAAAATGGCATGTAGCATGATTCATTAGGCTATCTATCTATCCATCCATCCATCCATCTACCTTACACATTTGCAAAGAATGCATTCTGCTTGTTGTCTTTCCACAACTGATTTTGAGATGCTGCTTGCCTTTGAACACAACGTCTTGAAATCCACTTTGATATGGTCCTAGATGTAGAATATTGCCCAGATAGTTTGAAACATACTTTTTTGTGTATAGGACACTTTTGCTTTTCTCTTCTTGCTCTTTCTGGAATTAAGGATGTTTAAATCTATGTTAAATCCTGCTTTTTTTAACCTTCCACAAAGCTTCAGTAATGTTTTTTTTCCATTCTCTCATGTAATCTCTGCAGTGGACGAAAGCTACGTCCTGCAGAGATTCCGCATCGTATGATATGTAAAAAATGGTGAAAATGGAGCTCTGATAATCACCCAGCGATACCAAAAAAGGTAAGACTACAGTTGAATGAAAAGGTAACTCTTTACAATAAGCTTCATTAGTTAAAGGGATGGTATAATGCCCTTTTCACAAGATGTAAAATAAGTCTATGATGTCCCCAGAGTGTTTGTGTGAACTTTTTGAGGGTGAGCAAAAACGCACCGTTTTTGTGTCTGTCCCTTTAAATGCAAATGAGCTGCTGCTTTCAGCACAGGGGGCGGAGCTTCAAGAGCTTGTGTCCTTTTACCTCACACACACATGCACTGAAAATTTCAATGTTTATGTTCAAACCTAGGTCAGACAATGATGGAGAGACTCAAGAAGAAGTGACAACATGTAGAAAGCAACAGGACGATTCTGATTGGATAGTTGATGAATTTATGTAGTTTATGTGTAGTTATCTTTTCTAGTCATTGATTAGCATATTCTGTCTTGATAATCTATAAATCGTGTTCTGGGGGCGGGGTTTATGTAAATTTTAGGGTTGGTGATGTCACTAACCCGGGAGAAATGTCCTGTAGTCCCTACCAGCCGTTTGTTGTAGTCCTTAAAAAGTAATTTCTTTAAAAGAAAATATCTCCCTTTGCTCTGAACTTTGAGCATTGTAACTTTGCAGATGTTATTTATGCTCAAACAGCAACATTACACACTAACTAAAGTTAGAAAAGTGAAATCATAATCAAACACACCTTTAACATAAGTTAACTACCTTAAGCCGCTTTTCCACCGAAATTACCCGGAACAATTTGTCCCAGGAACTTTTTTCCCAGGAACCTTTTTTGCCCCAGACCGGTTGCTTTCTGCGTTTACACCGCGGTCTAAAGTACCGGGAAGGTAAACTGCGCGCAACTGCTCCTCCCAGTCTGCGACGGACAGTAATCAGTTTTGAGCGCCACATTTATAAGTATGGAGGAGATTCAAACTGTGCTGCAGTTATTGGTTTACTAACGAGGTAGGCTAATTAACATAACAAAATAGACGAGCACTGATACTAAAGCGTGTTCAGAAAGCTCGTATGCGTATAAAATTAGACAAGGTACGTTGTGAGATGACTGGGACGAACGCGCAAAAATTTCCTTTTGCGCAAATACTCTTAAAAAAAGCCTGAACCCCGTCTATCAATCATAAATAGTGACAGTCTTGTAAATAGTTGTTTGTTACCAACCTCAATGCGCTATTTCAATCCTGTTATAGTAAATTTGTAACATGGTTTGCCTTGCAATAGATGACAATGTGTAAACATAATGACTTAATATTAAAAGCTGTGGCAGAAAAGAGACGAGCACTGATAAAGCGTGTTCAGAGCTCGTAATGCTAACGTTAGATATAAAATTGTATGTTATCAGCTATTGCGGACATTGGCCGTGAGATGGCTGTGACGAACGCGCAGAAAGTTTCCTCTTCCACAAATACCCAAATAATAAAGCCTGAAACTCGTCGCCAGTCCCCCAGTTTTTTTTATTAAATTCCATATTTGCAGACAGACAACTTTACTGCATGAAGCCACTTTTTAAAAGGGAGGTTAAAAATAAAGAAAATGCTGCGTGGAGTCATCCAACCAAAATGCGGCGTGAACACAACCAATCAGCTTGTGCAGCGCACAAGTCCCACCCCTGAAAGTTCCTGAACTTTGAAAAAGTACTACCTCGTGAGCAGGGACTATCGGAGGGGCAAATATTTACCCGGAACTTCATTTAGACCCTGGTTCCTGCGGTGTAAACACATCGAGTACCAGCCCAAAGTTCCTAGTTCCTGGGGAAAGTTCCTGCGGTGGAAACGCGGCTTTAGTTAACATGAACTAAGAATCAACAATACTTCTACAGCATTTATTAATTAGTTAATATTAACTTCAACATTTACTAATACATTATAAAAATCAAAGGTTGTATTTGTTAACATTAGTTGCACTGTGAACTAACATGAACAAACAATGAACAGCTTTATTTTTATTAACATTAACAAAGATTAATAAATACTGTAACAAATGTACTGCTCATTGTTAATTCATGTTAGTTAATATATTTACTAATGTTAACTAATGAACCTTATTGTAAAGTGTTACCAATAAAAAAAGTGACATTGATGTCAGTAAAGTATCACAATACTCAAGAATATTTTCATTGGATGAGGAGTTTGGATTGTACAAGGAAAAGGACTTCATATAATTCATGAGTTTTTGTCCCCACAGTCCATACTTTGTTGTTGAATGAGAACAAGATGGAAAAAAATCTACAAAATAATAATCTCATTAATTATCAAAAATCTCATTAATCATAATAAATTGGCATATTCTGTGTATGCTCAGTTGAATCAAGTCAATATGCAATTCTATTATGTCATATGCTAAGCAAACAGAATTATCTACAGCACTGTTAAAAGTTTACCACATGTAAAGGTGTGTTTTTCATGCATGGATACTTTATATTATTTGAAAAATATTAATGAAGATCCAAATTAATATATTATTCTTTGAAGTCATTCATTGAACAACCTAACACAAACATCAACTTGGGAGATTTTTTTTTTCTGCAGGCATTGGTGAGCCTACACTGGATTTTAACACAAACCTATCTCACTTTCAGACAGAAAGTTTAAATGGAAATAGTGCTTGGAAATGTGTGTAAAATAATTGTCAGAAATAAATGTAAATGTAGATATGTATATTTTGGTATAAAAATGAAAGTAACCTGTGAGTAACAAACACTAAAAAAAAAACACTAATTGTCAATTGAATCAGTTTTTAGTATCTTAAATGGAGCGTATGGAGTTACATACAATTTCTCTTAAACTCATAATTATTTATCTATTTTGATCTATTTTCAACTAAGCACAAAAATGTACTTATTTTGTTTGTGATCTAAAAAAAGTGCAGGATCTTAATGATTTTATGTAATAGACATCCTAAAACCTGGTAATTTTTTAGGTTTAAATGGGATTTTAACTCTTTTGGATCTCATTGTACATTCAAATGTTTTACATGCTTGTAAGTTCTGGTCTGGACAACAGGTTGACTTTGTGTCATGACAAAGTAAACAGCTTTTTGAGAGTTTTATATCTTAAAAACATAAAATGGAATTTAAATGCAAAAACTTTGTACAAGTTTACTTAACTTGTACAAAGATGATGGTGAAAATTGTTAAAACTATAACATCAATGATGGTCTCGTCGTTGTTTTCGTTGCCAGAGTTGTCATTATTGTATCATTGTTGTTTTTGTTTGTTTAGTGTTGTGTAAGCAGAATTAATAATAAAATAAATAAATAAATAAATAAAAAAAAGGGAAAATTGTTAAAATTGAAAGTAGATTACATCTGGTGTGGGCTATATTTTTTGTTTTTTTTTTGTTTTTTGCTGTTTTTTTTTTTTTTTTTCATGTCGGTGAGGCCATCTAATTTGTAACTTTCTTAAAGGGTTAGTTCACCCAAAAATGAAAATTCTGTCAGTAATTACTCACCCTCATGTTGTTCCAACCGCGTAAGACCTTCGTTCATCTTCGGAACACAAATTAAGATATTTTTGATGAAATCATTCTGAGCTATGTCTCACTCCTCCATAGGCTGCTATGTGACCGAAACTTGCTGGCCCAGAAAAGTCATTAAAGAGATCGTTAATATAGTCCAAGTGACTCCAGTGGCTCAATCTTAAGTATATCAAGCGACGAGAATACTTTTTGTGCGCAAAAACAAACAAAAATAACGACTTTATTCCACTTTTCATTTCCTTCTCTCTGGGCCTCTAGTTGGTTCGCGTAGTGTTTTTGCGTAGCGCGTCTGTGTTACACGTCACCACGTAGGCTCAGTATTGGCCGACGCCGGTCATATGTGTGATGCGTGATGACGTGCAACACAGACGCGCAGCGCAAAAACACTACGAGGCTCAGAGAGAAGGAAATGAATAGTGGAATAAAGTCGTTATTTTTGTTTGTTTTTGCGCACAAAAAGTATTCTCGTCGCTTGATATACTTAAGATTGAGCCACTGGAGTCACTTGGACTATATTAACGATCTCTTTAATAACTTTTCTGGGCCAGCAAGTTTCGGTCACTTAGAAGCCTATGGAGGATTCAGATATGGCTCAGATTTCATCAAAAATATCTTAATTTGTGTTTCGAAGATGAACGAATGTCTTACGCGGTTGGAACAACATGAGGGTGAGTAATTACTGACAGAATTTTCATTTTTGGGTGAACTAACCCTTTAATATAAGAATGGGGTAGGAGTTTATAAGATTTTTTTTTCTTCATCCTACTCCTGTTTTTCTTGTCATGGAATGTATTTTTGTTGTGTTTGTTGGATTGTTGTTGTGGCATTTCGTGTTGCATTACCATGAAAAGAGAATAAATAAATGCAATGAAAAATGAATTTATAAGAGATCATATTGCATAATCTTATTTTATTATCAGTGTATTAAAACATTGCACTTATATGTTCATGAATAAAAATAATTTGCATTGCACTTCTTTGTCTATGCTCTGCTTGTTACATATTACTCACTATTATATGGGTGACGCTAGCAGTAGGCCTAGTACTGAAGTGCCAGTGGTTTTTAGATGAAACAAACAGACCTCCTCCACACGCCCCCTGCTGGTCAAACTTCTGTAAATGCAACGAATGTTTTTTTTTTTACAAACCAAAAAAGAAAGTTTTGTTTTACAAACTTTCTTGAACTTGAAAGTGTAAGCTATTAAATGCAATTTACAAACCATAAAAAATGGTGTCTGTCTGTTTAATATATATTTGCACCACGCTCCAAAACACTGAAAACAATATTCACGAAGGCTTCAAAGCTTCAGGAATTATTAAGCTAGGATGACCAGTCTACCCCGTTTTTTGGTGTCCCGTTCCTCATTTTACAGCACGTTAAAAAGAAAGACCGACAACGCTTGTGTGATATGAAGTGCTGCGCGCGCACGTGGACAGTGCCGTCATCAGCGTTCTGTTCACTGATTGGATACTGTTATTGTGTACGAGCCGAACAGGAACAGCACCACACAGTTAGTTAGCAGTGCGACTGAAACACTTCACATGATTGCCAGTCTGACCTCAAACCTGAGCAGGTGAACTGAGCCTAAATATTATACAGACCCACTGTAAACAAGGAGCTTCAGTGGCACGGGAGTGGCCCGCGAACATCAGGTATGCCATAACTCAACGCATACACGAGCTAGTGTTGACATGTAGTGTGCTGTCTTCTGTAAGAGTTAGTGCAGTTGTGCCATGTCATGGTGAGTACATGTTTCTAATCATTACATCACTGCAGCAGCGGGTTATGTTGTGTACAGTCTCATTCATTCATCTGCGAGTCTCTAAAGCCACTTCCCTTTCTCACTAGTACAAAGTCCGAGGAATGGAAGTTTAATAATATACGACGAGTCATTGACAAATAAAGGTTAAAACGGATGCAATGCTTATTCTTGAGTAATGAACAATGTTTAAACAAGTTTCAGTTGTTAAATAACATTTCAAAGTGTTTCAAATTCGTTTTTTTTTTTTACTGTTTTTATGTCAGACAGGCAGTACAACCAAATAGTTGTATATACTATAGTTGTACCACCTGACATTTAAAAAGTGTATCAACCTGGTAGGTTGAACCTATCCATACTTGAAATTAGCATTCATACTAAATATGTTTTATAGAATAAATGGATTTATGTCATGAATTTATCAAATTATTTAAAAAGGAATTAATGCACTTGGACACTCAAATATGCACGTCATGTCATTGACCCATAAACAAAAAATGATATTATCATTTCATGATATAATCTTTCCAATAAAAGAAAAACACATATCTGAAAGTCTGTATCTTACTTTAAAATACAGCTTTCTTGTGAAAATCTGTGGCATGCATAAGTAATGACTACAATGTGTTTCATTCTGATTGTAGATTCTCTGCTATGTCTGCCAAACTGGAGGATGTCCTGAAAGATGAAAACCTGATCAAAAATATAGAAGAGATCGCAAAAGACACAGCGCTTTTACATGGGGTGTTGATGCGGACCAAAGAAACGCCAAACTCTCCTGAAGTAAGAGCACGCCATTGTTTCATGTGCTTGAAAGAAATGTCATTTAGACATTTACGAGCACTGTTCATCCAAGCTGCAAAATCCCACAGAGGACAGTTTTGCATTGCAAATCGAGCTAAAGTAATGAAACTCATGCCACTATAAAGGCAGCGACAGGCTCTTTTCCCGTTCATGTAAGGTGGCACTGTAGACCTAACCCAGATCTAACCAAGACTCCTAGATAGCCAATTATTCCATAAATACAGGCAAAGATGATTTCAAATGAGCGTTAGCATTGAAACACAAACTGACATCTCGTCACAGAGTTTACCGTTGATTCACAGCCACGTCTGGAATTCTGTTTGTCCTACGGTCGTGTTTTGTTTCTGGATTATGGAGGGTTAGTTCTGCCCCGTTGAGTCGATGCCGAGCAGAAACCCCTCGCTCAGAGAATCAGGAGTGACTGAAGGGCTCTGCTGGTGTCCATACATGCCCAAATAAATGTGTGTTTGTTGACAGGTGGTGAGTTATGCACCGATCACGCTGTTCCCCACACCGGTGCCCACAGCACTCTTTCATCAGGCACTGGCAGTACAGACACATTTTAACCGGCTGGTGGACCGGGTGAGCCAGGATCCCACCTTTCTAGAAGAAACTCTGGCCAGGTATGATACAATTGCTCTATTGTTGGGATTTACTAAATTAATAAATGCATTTGTGAGTTGATAAATTAATAATTAATGTAAAATCGCAACAAATAAATAAAAGAATATCAATATAAAACACTAAAAAATAATAAATATTTTATTTTTACCTGCATTCCATGCATTACTACTGACATCAGAGAATCGTGAACGTGTAAATGTGAGATTTTTAGTTAATAATTCAAGAAAATATTTTAGGCCAAAGAGTTGTGGCTGACTTTTTTTTTTTTTAAGGAAGCCTTGCCCTGTTTAATTGCTAATTGAGTATCCTTTTTCTTTGTACATGGTTAAGCTTTACAATAAGGTTCATTAGTTAACAGTAGTTAATATATTAGCTGACATGAACTAACCATAAGCAATAATCTTTGTTAACTTTAGTTAAAGGATTAGTTCACCCAAAAATGAAAATTATGTTAGTAATTACTTAGTGAGACAGCTCTCAGATTTCATCAAAAATATCTTAATTTGTGTTCTGAAGACGAACGGAAGTCTTACGGGGTTGGAACAACATGAGGGGGAGTAATTACTGACAGAATTATCATTTTAATAAAAATCCAGCTGTTCATTGTCTGTTCATGTTAGTTCACAGTGCATTAACTAATGTTAACAAGATTTTAATAAAGTATTAGTAAATGTTGAAATTAACATTAACTAAGAATAATAAATGCTGTATAAGTGCAGTTCATTATTAGTTAATGCTAGCTAATGTAGTTAACTAATGTTAACCTTATACATTTTAATGGTGTTATTTAAATGTTCTCCTATCTTGTTACCTATCTCCTTATATCTTAATATGCACAGACAATCAAAATATTACTCTGATTGTTTTGTGAAATCATGACACTGTAATAACACTGACTCTGCAAATAGGATGAGGACAATCTGTCCGTCCAAACAATGGCAGTTTTTTTAAACTTGTTAGTATTTTGCAATTCCATCTAGTGCCACTAGAGGTATTATATGCCATATAATATTTATTTATTTACTCTTCAACAGCACTATCAAAGTTGACGATTTTACAGCCAGACTTTTCAGCATATACAAACAAGTTCAACAGGAACATCTACCCCAGGTATAATCATTTACCAGCGGTTTGTTGATTCATTTTTTTTAATCTACCATGTTACACATTAGAAACTTTTACTTCACTGTTCATGTTCTATTATAGATGTTGTACAGCTGACTTCATATAAACGTAACATTAATATAAACTAAGTGCACATGTTCTTTAGATACACATATTTAAACTATACAGTATCTCATGTCTTCCCCAAGTCAATAGTGCTGGGCCTGAATCGCTCCGATTACATGTTGGACCACAGACCAGGCGGCGGGACCGGGACGTCTCTAAAGCAGATTGAAATCAACACTATTGCTGCAAGTTTTGGCGGTCTTGCTTCTCGGACACCAGATGTCCATCGGTAAGTCTGGGCAAAGTGGTCAATTGAATCTCCGAAGAGCTCAAACAAAGTAACTCCACTAGAGGAGATTGTGTATTAAAATGCTGCACTGGTTTATAACTGAATGATGTTTGTCGTCAGTGCTGTGATCAACTGTTTCTCAATCCTGTAAGACACATTCTGAAGGTCGCAAACCTGTCAGAGGAGTGTGATCGTGTTCTGGACAACAACCCAGCGGCGGGTCTGGCGAGAGGTTTGGCCAAGGCCTGGCAGCTCTATGGATCTGAGAGGTGTGTTAAACACTCTGCCTTGAGTTGGACTTTTCAATGTTGTTGAATGAAGTCTCTTCTGCTCACCAAAGCTGCATTTATTTACAGCTGATGTTGTCCCTTACAGGGCTGTGGTTATGTTTCTGGTCGAGGATATTCAGAGGAATATTTATGACCATCGATACGTAGAGAATGAGCTGTGGAAAAGGTATGTAGTCAGATAGTTTGCTATAATCAGAATTCATTGTCAAGCTATTTTACATTAGTTAATATGTAACTACATTAGTAAGTACTGAGTAGCAGTCGTGAGCAACATGTACGTAATGTCTATACATATTCCACTGCCTGTTATTAATAATACATGTTAATAGTGGTGTTTGTGAAGCAAAGCATCTTTTATAGGGCCAAAAGTGATTATCTGTTGTGTTATATGTACAGAAATATTCCGGTAATAAGAAGACAGTTTGAAGATGTTTGCAGAACCGGATCTCTTGATCAGAGCAAGAGGCTCTTTGTGTGAGTGATTGTGATTCAGTATCACACATTTCTCATCTGTCCAACACATTAATATTAGCTTTGTAGAACACTTGAGAGCAATGTTTAGTCAAAACTAGGGGTGTAACAATATACCGTCACAATATATCGCAATACAAAAATGCAACAATATGTATCGTGGATAGTGACAATCTGTATTGTGTATAGTTCACCCAAAATAAAAATTCAAGTTTTCAGAGTTTTAGTGTCAGTGCTACATTATATAATGTTGAATATAATGTATAATAATGCAATGGGGGAATATTTGTGGCTCCTGATAATGCCAAATGTCTTATGTTACCAGTAAAAAGTGGCCTACGTTATTTTAAATATATTTAGTGAGTGACAGAGTGCAAGCATATTCGTCTAAAATAATTCTGTATTTTCAATTTCAGAATCATGAATATTTTTAATCTGGTGTCAATATTGTCCTGTGCATTGGGTTATCATCACCAATTCCAAACCTATTCATTTACACCAACATGTTATACCAAATTTAGCATTTAAATCAACAGTGCATTTTTTTGTCAACTTTTTATCATGTCTTGGAGTATCACGATAATATCGTATCGTGATATGTATCGAATCGTGACATGAGCGTATTGTTACACCCCTAGTCAAAACATTTACATGACTATTTTTTCCAACTTCAAGATTGAAATGTTGTCAACTGACAAACATGTCAATAAAGGCCTAATTTTTCAATTCCTGCAGAGATGGCCGTGAGATAGCCATTGTTTACTTCCGTAACGGATACATGCCCCAAAACTACACCTCAGAGCGGGTGAGGACATGGAAATGCATGGACATTCTCAGAAATGTATGTGGTGTGATCAGTTTTGAATGTTGAGTGTGAATCAAACCCGTATGTTTCAGAGCTGGGAGGCCCGTCTGATGATGGAGCGCTCTCTGGCCGTGAAGTGTCCCGACATCAGTACCCATCTCGCTGGAACTAAGAAGGTGCAGCAGGAGTTGGCCCGGCCGGGGGTTCTGGAGCGCTTCTTCCCTGACGAACCTGAAACAGTTGCTCAGATTCGGGCCACTTTCGCTGGGCTGTACACCCTGGACATGGTAGAGGAGCAACACTGTAGACGAGGGGTGCTGAATCCTGCTTGAGAAAACAGACCCTATGATCACATCCAACTCTACTGAAATTTAAAAATGACGATACCAGCATTTCCCTCTAGCATTTTGAGCACTGTTGAACAAATTCTTAAACACCTCTGATTGGCCATTGTTTTGACGCGCTTAACATATATGTCTCTGATTGGCCATTGTGTTGACGCGCTCAACATAGATGTCTCATATCTCATGTGACACTACAATATATAGATTTATGGAAAGATGGCACATCTGTATTTACACAGGAATCGCTATCATAAAGCTGCGGTCACATGATTATAGCACACAATTTCTACACACACTGCAACGCTCGTATCTGCTGCTTGTTGGCACAGAAATTACAAAAGTTTATTTTTCTTATTATTTTATTATAATGATATGCTAACCTTGTTAGGAACTAAACTTTTAGAAAGTTTGAAGGTCAGAAGCAGGATTGAGTACCACTGTTGACTTCTCAACGGTATTTTTATTTTTATGAAACCGATTTTAAATGGTCGACCTGTCTTTCCTCAGGGAGAAGACGGTGATAAAACGGTAGCAATGGCTTTGGCCAATCCTGATCAGTATGTGCTGAAACCTCAGAGGGAGGGAGGAGGTGAGTATTCACAAGTCATGTCCTGTGTACTCGCTCACATATATATCACAAACACTTGCTCAGAGGTTTCCTATGTCGCAGGCAACAACATTTACGGCAGTGAGATCTGTGAGGTGCTGGAGAACCTGAAGAACTCCAGTGAGAGGACAGCCTACATCCTGATGGACAAGATCCAGCCCGTCCCGGTCCAGAACTACCTGCTCCGGCCCGGAGCTCCTCTGAGACCGAACTCCTGTCTGAGTGAACTGGGAGCGTTCGGAGCCTATGTCAGGTGGGATCAGTGCTTCAACAAAACACATAGATCTTAAAAACACAGGGCCCTATCATACACCCGACGCAATGCAGCGCCAGGCGCGACGCAAGTGTGTTTTGCTAGATTCAGCCCGACGCAGTTATCATTTTCACATCCTGCGCCATGTTGTTTAAATAGCAAATGCATTTGCGCGCCCATGGGCGTGCTGGTCTGAAAACGAGGTGTGTTCCAGAGCTGAAACCTGGTCTAAAGACAATGGCGCAATATATTTTTTTTGTCATTTAAAGAGCACATTAGTAATATGCGCCTATAGGCGGGTGCACAATGCACACTTGTCCCATAGATAGTCTGCTTGCGTGCTTTAACGGAGCAGATCCAATTCCTCGCTAGAGAAGCGGTCAGTTTTTCCGCTTGCGAATTCCGCCATTTAAATAGCGAATCCGCCATGGCGCGAGCGCAACTGGCTTTTAAAGGGAATGGGAGATGAGACTCTGATTGGTTTATTCCACATTATGTCCAAAACACACCCATTACTCATTAAGAGAATAGGGACAACCCTTTTAGACCATGTGCTTAGATCGTTAAAATAGGGCCCAGTGTCACAGCAAATCACTGCATCTTTTTCACACACACAGGAAAGGCAAAGACGTGGTGTTTAATGAATGTGTGGGCCACCTGCTGAGGACCAAGAGCTCTGAGCACGCTGATGGGGGCGTTGCTGCAGGAGTAGCAGTGCTGGACAACCCACTGCTGGTCTGAACTACAGCACCACACACTGGACAGGAGGAGAATCACATACCACTGACTTCCCACGAGTCCTTCTTTGTCTGGCATCTGTTTTATATGAGATTAGTGTTGAATATTCCCTAAAGATGCCGTAGTGTCGATCAATGGGGAACCTTATGACTGAACCGCTGATTTTGTGTACATGTTTAATACCTCATTCAAGGATTCATTTGTTGGAGTGTGTGAGTAGTCAGTTGTTTTATAAAATATTTTTTTCAACGACATGTTTCTTTTTTCAGTTACATAAATTGGTAACTGATTTTATTAAACCACACAGGTAACTTTCCATTGTAACCAGCATTTATGGTCAAACAATCAGATAGTAGTTGATGATAATGTTTATGATCATGATAGTCTCAGTTAAAGCTGAATTGCAGCACAACTGTTTTCAACATTGATAATAAGAAGACATGTTTCTTGAGCAGAAAATCAGAATGTTGGAAGGATTTCTGAAGGATCATGTGACGCTAATCCGTGTATCATTCATTCAGTCGTTTTTTGTATTTCATATTTAAAGTAGAAAAATGAGAAAACGGTTCCTTTTTCATTTTTTTATAATAAAAAAATAATAATAAAAACACAACTCAGCTTGATTTTTCGTTCTGAGGTAGGAAAATGAATAAACAACTTGAATATTCGATTTCTACACATGGGCGGGAATGAAACGCCCCTACCTCGGAACTGAATGCTTGTTTTTCTTTTAAATTAAAAAACGAAAAATTAACCGTTTTCTCATTTTTCTACTTTCAATATGAAATCAAAAAACGACTGAACGAATGATACACGGATTGACGCTGAAGACTGAAATAATGATGCCGAAATGATCACAGGAATAAATTGCATTTTAAAATATATTAACATAGAAAACTTAATATGAATCGTAATATTTTCACAATATTACTGTTTTTACTGTACACCGTTTCATCAAATGAATGCAGTCTCAGTGAGCGTAAGAAACGTACTTCAAAAACATTACCAACCAAACTTTTGAACGGTTGAACTCTTGAACCAAACATTATGTAATTTTAACGAAATATTACAAAAATCATTGATTAAGATGTTTTAGAACCATTTACTGGAGATTATTTTTAGCATTCACAAATAAAGAAAAAATCTAATTCCACTCAAACATCTTTCTGAAATCCATGTTTATTTCAATCTCCACATTACAGCCACAAGAAATCACACTCTCATCACCAACCAACCAACCAAACGAAGTCAACACCGGAAAAACCTCCATCCTCTCGTTCATTCACTCAACTGTCACTGTCAACTTCCGAAAAACAATAATGGTTCCAATAAAGCAAGATAGTACAAAGATGATACAAGACATGCATCAAATCTCATCCAATGAACAATGAAAAAGTGAAAGGGCTTGACGCAATGACAAGACCTCAACAGTTAAACAAGGCAGAAAGAGAATCGTATGATGTATGTTTATGTTAAAGCTGTATTGAATAGCGGGATTATTGTAAAGATGCTTTTTGAACTCTGAAATGTTTCGAAAGTTACAAAGAGAGTAAGTGGAGTTTTTTTTTTTTTTTTTTTTTTCTTCGTTTTTTTTTAATACACATTTTCTTGGTTGTTTAGCTTAATATCCTGGCCGAAGAAGCAACAGGCATTCAGTGAAGTTAGAATAACGGGGAAAAGACAGATAAAGGTTCAGACGAACTAACATGAAGTCATCTATCGGAATGTGCAGGGCAGGAAGACGCAATGATCCACATAGCAACGTCCCTCCTCCTCACAATAATACACACACACACGGCATGATCGCGTATAAAACGCATCGATGCAAGCGTCAACTGAAAATGAAAACGAAAGAAAAAAAACACTGAGTGGTTCAAACTACTTGATATGAAAGAAAATAAAAGACCGAAAGAAGTTTGTGTGAGAAAAAAACGAACTCAGATCATAGGCGTTTCATTTTGTAGATTTTTTTACATTCATTCATGCTTCTTCCCCCCCCTCCCCCCGTTTCCCCTCAGCCTAAAATATACAATGATATTATATTCATTACTTTAAAACAAAAAAAAGTCATTTTCACTCTTATGATTTTTACTATTATATTATCAAAGTCTTGGCAAAGAAGCCTTGAAATTTATAAATGTATTTAACGCGTCACTGTCTGACCGCCTGATTTTTGATGCCTAAAATCGTCCCATGACTCTTTTCCTATGAAGAAAAACAATGTTTAACATGAGAAAGGATTTTTCGTATAAATCGAGACAGTGACGTTCCCTAAAAACGAGGCTGAAGGCCTGCAGTCGCATGTCGCCGTCATGAACCGCGAGGCCGTAAAGTACCGCCACGTAAGCTTATAGCTGCGAGGTCAGCGGAAAGACCCCGTCCCTGACCCGATGAAGAGAAGCACGGCGGTTTCGCTTTTTTTAAAAAAAACTTCAATTTCTGCGTATAAAAACGGTACATCAAAAATATACGTTTTGTGCAGTACAAGTTAGTGCAATTACATTTTTTCCCTCTTGTTCTTCTCATTGGCACTTAGTGAAGGTTACGATCATGAGAGGAACGCTCTTTCCTTTCTGACCACTAAAGAGAAGACAAAGCTGCTCTAAGCTGCGATTGGACAATATACTTTGATTGATAAGATTCGGTCATTTGGCAATTAGGCACTTGCCCAGTTGTTTCTTTGAACCTCTACATTTTGATTGCCAGTTTTGTTTGGTCTGATAACGAGATTTAATCTTCAACCTGGAAGGCGGAAAATAATGTGTCAAATGATTAGGATTAGAGTTTCTTTTCAAAGGAATAATTCACCCCAAAACTGAGTGAACTTTATCCTCCAAGGGTTATTCACTCAAAATTTGTAGTTCCAAAACATTTTTCAAAACACAAGAGAAGGTGAAATTTCGAAAAATTTATCTGTGGTGTTTTTGTCCATCCAATGAAAGTCAATGGGGTCCAATGTGAGGTTTCACCAAAATCATACAGATTTGGAACGAGATGAGGGTCACTAAACAATGACCGAATGTTAATTTTGGGGTGAACTATCCCTTTAACGATACAGATCACATTCACATGTCCAATGACTATCAGTGTTTCATTTCACTGCAAAAAAAGGATTTTCTAACTCAGTATTTTTGTTTTCCAGTATGAATATCTAAACATTATTTAAGTAATAGTTTAGGAAAATGAAAATCCTGTCATCATTTACTCACCCTCAAGTTGTTCCAAACCTGTATGAGTTTCTTTCATCTGTTGAACGCAAAAGAAGATATTTTGAAGAAAGTTGGTAACCAGACAGAGAGTTTTTTTTTGCTACTATGGAAGTCAATGGGTGCCGTCAACTGTCTGGTTACCGACATTCTTTAAAATATCTTCTTTTGTGTTCAACAGAACAAAGAAACTCGCACAGGTTTGGAACAACTTGAGAGTGTGTAACTATCGCTTTAAATCAAGATATATTTACTTGAGAAGCAACATAATTGAATCGTCATGTTTTCTGAAAAAACATCAAGTGAGTTTACGCTTAAAACAAGTGGGGTAAAACAAGAATATTGCTTTTCTGAAACATATTTTTCAGAAATGAACACTTAACATCAGGTCATTTCCATTCTTAAGTAAGTGTATCTTGATTCAAGAGTTTTTAGATATTAGTAATGGAAAACAAGCCGAAAATACAAAGCAAATCATTTTTGGCAGTGTAACAGCTCAGAGCTGCTTGGCTCATATTGAGAGGGTCTGTTTACATGAAGACGTCACATGATCACCTCCATATGAAAAGAAAGCACAGTGGAAGACATCTACATGTTAACAGAGCAAGCGTTTCCTTGACGTGAATAATATCCATAAGCTGAACGAGAAGCGAATAATTCCTTAGGAAGCACAATGTGGCCCGAAATTGCCACAAAGACTCCGCGATCGTGTGTTTGTGTGGAAAACACTTGATTTATGGATCACATTAGACTGGGATGTCCTGTTGGGATGACGGTTAAATCTGAAGTGTGGCTGGTTAAAGTGCCTGCCATTGAATTAATACTGTGGACTGACAGGAATAAACCTCATAGCTTATAAAGAGGCAGTTGATCTGTGAGGGACAGAATGGTTTCGGTGCGTAAGCGCAGAGAGAGGCCATTTTACATTCCTGCACTCGCGCTGCTCGCGCTGAAGTACACAGAGGTCTCTCTCCGTAAGGCTCATTCTTGTTTAGAGGTATTACTTTAGCAATGTGTGTCGAAACAGTTCTTGACTATTAAGCGGAAACGCTCACCGTGTACGCGAACGCGCCGATCCCAATGCTAAACTGCACTCTGCTTTATCGAAATAGAAAACTAAATGATTTTCATGGCCGTTAAAAGTGCTTGAAGGCAAAATAAAGCGTTGAGTCCAGAAACAGTTCGATTTTGAAGCTTAGGCTAAATGACGTCCGTAAATGAATTTTGAGATTCTCGTGTAAGAGGGTTAACTGTTTAAAATACTCAATACCCAGTCAAAATAGCTTACAGAGTTTTAAACAGTTAAAAAAAACTGCTATGTATAAAGTCTGCCACACTTAAAATCATGGAAAATCGTTAGCTGTATTCCACAAAAACATGAAAGTAAAATAAACTGCCTGAAAAATCTGCTTTGATTGTTTCATTTCTGGATTACTTGTGAAAAAGTAACTTGTTTTTGCCTTAATACGCAATGCAGCAAAAGCCAATAAGCTTTTTTTCCCCAAAGTATTTTCCTCTTTTTTGCTTTTTATCAGTTTTTTAATCTGAATAGCAGTCTCGTTGTTCCACTATGGAAGCGGTAGGAAAAGAGCACCCCCTTGTGGCCTGGAGGAATGAGTGACATTTAAAAGGCCACACGCCTCAGACGGCTCATCAAGTCCCCCTGTGAGAGTGTGCAGGAGATATCGGTGCTCAGTCCGTGGAACAGGCGCAATAAAAGAGCACGTTTCGAAGCGGGCTAAAGGATAAAGCTCAGTCAGTGAAGCGCTGGCAGGCCTTCTTCCAACGGCACGCTGTGCACCACAGGTCCCTCTTCTCCATGCCGTACACCTTTCGGCACTTCTTGGCTTCGCCGCGTGGTTTCCTGGGGAAATAGTTCACATAGTTTGGGTTAGCTGTGATGCAAGGCTCCAAAATCATCACGCAGGCATGAGCCCGGCCGGCGGACGGGTTACCTGGTTCCAGTGGTGGCTTTGGAAGCGGAGGTGTTGTTGGTGTGTGCTTTGCTGACAGTGGTGTGGTTAACAGGTTGTCTCTTCTCTCCGATGCTCACAGTGCGGATTTGAGTCATCGGGCCCTGCAAAGGCATTATATGTTAAAGGTGATCTGTCCAACACAAAAGCACAACCAAATACACAAGAAGTGAAGACGTGCTTACATCACAGCTGACACTTCTACCATTCAGAAGTTTGGGGTCGGTAAGATTTCTGAATGTTACCGTTTTATTCTAGCTTCATGAATTCTTTTTGTATCAACTCTTGAATGTGGGTAAGTTTAATAAAAAAAGCAACATTTTGAGCAAAAAGCTGAGAAAATCACGTTTGTGTCAAAGAAATACTCCTGTGATTTTTCAGCATCATTACTCCAGTCTTCAGTGTCACATGATCCTTCGGAAATCATTCTAATATGATGATTTGATACTCGAGAAACATTTCTGATTATTATCAATGTTGAAAACAGTTGTGCTGCTTCGTATTTTTGTGGAAACCATGATACATTTTTTTCCAGGATTCTTTGAAAGTTTAAAAGAACAGCGTTTATTTGAAATAGAAATGGTTTGTAGCATTATAAATGTCTTTACTGAATGAATGGTTGTGAGGGAGCGTGAAGAATCATTTTCACACATGAATTGACACTCTGAGGTCAGACCTTAAATTCACTGAAAGTCTTTGGGATGTGCTGGAGGAGACTGTACAGAGCGCTGGACTCTTGCCAAGATCTTGACCTAAAATTGATGCACTTCTTGATGGAAATAAATGTTGTGATGTTATTTCCATCAAGAAGTGCATCCATTTTTGGTCAAGATCTTGTGTGAAAATGATTCTTCATGCCATTCTCCCAACCATTCTTGAATCTTGACATTGTCATCCTGAAATATGGCCATGATGTGTCTTCCTACATGGTTGTTTAAGAAATGAAAAGCTACACACTCCATCAATTAGGGTTAGAAGAACTGCTGCCAAATATATAACATGCTGTAAACATATGAATCACTGCAATAATGATCCAATCATAGACTCTTAAGCATTTGCTAATTTAAATCCAAACAGCGACCAGGCAGTGTGAGATTTATGCAGTTGTCAACCTGTAACGGGTTTGGAAGCTACTTTCTGCGTTTTGCAAAAGCATCTGAGACAGGAAACCAAAAGTCATGCAAGTGCAACTTCTGAAAGACCCCAAGAGACAGAGAAAGACAAGCTGGGAGTGACAAATGAGACTCAACCAAGCTTACAGGATCACTGCCCTTTCAACGTTTAGTGAGCTCAGTCTTTCACAAGATGATAAACGCTGTTGACTGAGTCTCTGAGAGAGAGACTGTGAGAAAACAAGAAAGAGAGAGAAAGAAAGTAGCCATCTCACCGGTAGACCTTTATATATGACAGGGGGCGACTGCCAGGATACACTAATCCTATCCTCACTGTGAGGCGGTTCAGAGGGCATGCTGGGAATGCTGACAGGGGTTGTAGCCTGAAAAACAGTGTGTGTAAGAGGCGGTATTAGCAAAGCCAGCGGAAAGATGAAGAGAAAACACTGTTAAGTACATCCACAACCCAGCGATAGCCAAGAAGAGCTGCCTCAAAGACTCGATCATGACAAGCCATTAGAAATGAGACGGTCTGGTACTCAACCTATCCAACCTGGTCCTGAAACCACAGCCTTTGCTGACCTCATCACACTGACCCATAAATACATCAACAAAATAGACTCCAGCAATTAAAGAGACACATGTGTATGCAGAAGTCTGGCTTTGATATTGAACAGAGCCCTAAATATGGTGCGCGAGCAAAGGTCAAATATATAAATCTCTGACCGTTTGAAAGATTTTAGAAAGGTCATTCATTCCGTTTGGACAGAATTTCTCAAGAAACTCCTGCAAAGTCCTGTAAAAATGTCTAAACATCCTTAAAACAGTGCACTTGCAAGAATATATATTGAATTTGGTTTCTTACTGATTTGGCAAATGGTTTTTAAATAATAAACCCAACAAAATTCAATGAGGTTTAGGTACATGTCATATTTATCCCCCCGCCCCCTCGTTTTTAAGACCGTTAAGATTATTTGCATTGATATTATTGCCGACAGTTAAGCAGAATTCCTCCCAAAATTCTCATAACTGTAATGCCATTGTATTTAAACATCATGGTAGTATTAGTTTATGCTTTTGTATATTTATGGTAGCATGTTTATGCTTTAATGCTCTAACAATTACTGTATTACAGTATCTTTTTGTAATACAGAACAATTAATTTGTTACCATAGTGAGAATCTAATAAGAATCACAGAGAATAATAAAAATTACAGTTTATTTAAAGGGACAGTTCACTCAAAAATGAAAATTCTGTCATCATTTACTTACAACCACTTGAATCCATTCAACCACTTGATTCATAAGGATTATTTTTACGATGTCTTTTTGTCAAAGGTTTGGTATGGACAGAAATATTAAATTCATTTGTGCTCCAAAGATGAACAGATGGATTATGGGTTTGAAACATTAGGGTGAGAATTTTTGGGTGAACTATCCCTAATGAGAATATAATTAAACTGCAATTAATTGTCATGAAAGTAATGAAAAATGAGGTTTCATATTCTTCAAACAAAATGTAATATCGTATTTCTTTCTTTTGATTTTGGGTTTATAGTCATAAAGCTTTGTTGACTCTGACCCTGATGGTGGGAGATTAGAGTTGCATTAATAACTAAAACAGAGCCTTGCGTGGGGGATCTGAAAGAATATGATGTTCTCAAAGTAAATACAGATTGACAAAAGGAGAGAGTGCATGAAGACTTCATCACTACACCTCAAACCCATTACATGACACACACACTCCAATGAGTGCAGATAGACGTGAGTGGGTGTTCAATAAGATGTCTAGACGCAGTGAAGAGCGATGTTACCTGGTAAGCGTGGTCAGTGCGGATGTGACACAGCGCCGACGGTGCTGATTGGCTGAGTGGGGTGTGGATCATGCGGGCGGGCTCAGATCGAGACGCATCACAAGTCAGGACTGGGAAGACGGGGGCCGGCCCGGACGTAGTAGGAGAGGTGGGCGTGAGGTTGGACAGCCCCTCCGAAAGAGTGTCCATGTTGACCTCGATTTCAGAGTAGTAGAAATCCTCCTCTCCGTCGCTGTAGTCAGAATCTCCATTTCGTCTGAAAACACACAACACTAAAACTTAGGACAGCCTCCTTAGAACGGCAGGCTCAGTGCTCTTGTGCACGCGTCACCAGGCAGCCGGCAGGGGGCAGCAGTGCCAGCATCATAACCGAGGCTTGATTTACATGGGATGGTCAGGTAGCAACAAGAGGCTATAAAAACACTCTTACTACTTCCATCAGAATGTGGTTCCCTCTCTACCTCCAGTTATGGTGCTCAGAAAGGGAAGAGCACCCTGAGCTGCCTCATCCTTAGAGACTGACAGACAAACTGAGCCCTTCATAAGGACATAATCATCTCCGCCTCAAAAGCTTTAACCCTCACGTTAGGTTGGAATTCTGTGCACTCCCCTTATGGTCCGGGTCAAATTGACCCACATTGGATTCAATACAATTCCTCAAAAAAATCACACTATGAAAAACAACAAAGATTCAGGTTCAAACTGTAAACTTTTAATATCAACATTTGTCAAATATTCCAAAAAATATATATCTGAAGGTGTGATTTAATGAAAATGTTTTTTAACCATTTTTTAAAACTATTTAAAATTTGAATATACGTTATATTTATATATATTTGCAAATATATTTTTTTAACTTTTTTTTTTTTTTTTTTTGCTTAGATAACTGAACAATTAATCAATTAATCTGAGCTAATTTTTCCTGCTGTCTATGTCGAAGTCTCAATATATTTCAGATATCTTGAATATATAAATGAGAGCTTATTTTACTATCTGTGTCTGTCAAAAATTTTCATTTGTAATTTGCAATTAATTCTGAACACCATGATTTAGCTTTTTCAAGTGTGTTTGGTTTGGGTTAGAGCACTTTTAGATACACTTACACTTTAGAACTGGAGTTGATGCCCTGACATACATAAAATAAATGTTTTTATTTTGTGTCTGTACAGTTGCTTTTGAATAGCTGCCTATGATGGTCAAATTGACCTGCGAACATCACAAACGTAATAGTAATTTTGTTTGTATATGTAAAAAAAAAAAACACCAGCATGTTGAAACTTTGCATGCATGTTCATGATGATAAATGTGAAAAAGTCACAAAATATCAACAAAAAAAAAAGGTTTAATATTATTTCAGGTAGCTTGAAAAATAAATGATAGGTAATTTTTACCATCTGTGGCTGACAAAATATTTTTCTGTATTGAAATAAGTGTGGAAAACCTAATTTTTTAGCTTCATAAGGTAGTAAAAAAATAAAATAACAAAATATAACCAAGAAATGTTATTATTTTGGGTCCGTACAGTAGCCTTAGAGCGTTAAAATATGCGGGTCAAATTGACCCGTGAACATCACGAAAGGAACAGTAATTTTGTTTGTATATGTCAAAAAACACCAGCATGTTGAAACTTTGCATGCATGTTCATGATGATAAATGAGAAAAAGCCATAGGTTAACCAGTATTTCCAACAACTAGAAAATCTAAACGGGTCAAATTGACCCGCAACATAACACAAGGGTTAAAAGTTAACTTTACATTTACTAAAAAGAGAGCCAATATGTCCTATGTTGAAGACTTTTAACACTGTATCCTGTGCTTTTTTTAATGTTAAAAGAATTTAATGCGAGTTTGAATATCATTTTGCGTGCCCTTTATAGCTGTACTGAAAGCAACAGATCAGATCTTGAAAATAAAAGGAAACAAGAACGTTAAACAAACAAGTGAGTTCTATGACAAAGATTCTTTCAGTCACTCAGTATGTATTTTTAAAGGAATAGTTGACCCAAAAGTTACAAATCTGTCATCATTTACTCACCCTCATGTCGTTCCAAACCTGTAAGACTTTCGTTCATCTTCAGGACCCAAATGAAGATATTTTTGATGAAATTTGAGAGATTTCTGTCCCTCCATTGACAGCTACACAACTACTACTTTGACGCTTCAAATAGTTTATAAAGAAATCGTACGTAAAACTAATCCATATGAATTGAGTGGTTTAGTTCAAATTTTCTGAAGACTTGATCGCTTTATATGATGAACAGATTGAATTTAGGCTTTTATTCACATATTCATCAACTCACACATCAGTTGTGGTAAACGGAAGCTCAAGCATTTTCCGCTTGACGTGCGAGAACCAATGAGGTTCATTCTTGTGTTACGCAGCTCGTTTGAGCTTCAGCAAGAACCAATGAGGTTCATTCCCGTGTTACGCAGCACGTTTGAGCTTCAGCAAGAACCAATGAGGTTCATTCCCGTGTTACGCAGCACGTTTGAGCTTCAGCAAGAACCAATGAGGTTCATTCTCGTGTTACGCAGCACGTTTGAGCTTCAGCAAGAACCAATGAGGTTCATTCTCGTGTTACGCAGCACGTTTGAGCTTCCTCAAGAACCAATGAGGTTCATTCTCGTGTTACGCAGCACGTTTGAGCTTCAGCAAGAACCAATGAGGTTCATTCCCGTGTTACGCAGCACGTTTGAGCTTCAGCAAGAACCAATGAGGTTCATTCTCGTGTTACGCAGCACGTTTGAGCTTCCTCAAGAACCAATGAGGTTCATTCTAGTGTTACGCAGCACGTTTGAGCTTCAGCAAGAACCAATGAGGTTCATTCTCGTGTTACGCAGCACGTTTGAGCTTCAGCAAGAACCAATGAGGTTCATTCTCGTGTTACGCAGCACGTTTGAGCTTCAGCAAGAACCAATGAGGTTCATTCCCGTGTTACGCAGCACGTTTGAGCTTCAGCAAGAACCAATGAGGTTCATTCTCGTGTTACGCAGCACGTTTGAGCTTCAGCAAGAACCAATGAGGTTCATTCTCGTGTTACGCAGCACGTTTGAGCTTCCTCAAGAACCAATGAGGTTCATTCTCGTGTTACGCAGCACGTTTGAGCTTCTGCAAGAACCAATGAGGTTCATTCTCGTGTTACGCAGCACGTTTGAGCTTCAGCAAGAACCAATGAGGTTCATTCTAGTGTTACGCAGCACGTTTGAGCTTCAGCAAGAACCAATGAGGTTCATTCTCGTGTTACGCAGCTCGTTTGAGCTTCTGCAAGAACCAATGAGGTTCATTCTCGTGTTACGCAGCTCGTTTGAGCTTCAGCAAGAACCAATGAGGTTCATTCTCGTGTTACGCAGCACGTTTGAGCTTCTGCAAGAACCAATGAGGTTCATTCTCGTGTTACGCAGCACGTTTGAGCTTCAGCAAGAACCAATGAGGTTCATTCTCGTGTTACGCAGCTCGTTTGAGCTTCTGCAAGAACCAATGAGGTTCATTCTCGTGTTACGCAGCTCGTTTGAGCTTCAGCAAGAACCAATGAGGTTCATTCCCGTGTTACGCAGCACGTTTGAGCTTCAGCAAGAACCAATGAGGTTCATTCTCGTGTTACGCAGCACGTTTGAGCTTCAGCAAGAACCAATGAGGTTCATTCTCGTGTTACGCAGCACGTTTGAGCTTCCTCAAGAACCAATGAGGTTCATTCTCGTGTTACGCAGCACGTTTGAGCTTCAGCAAGAACCAATGAGGTTCATTCCCGTGTTACGCAGCACGTTTGAGCTTCAGCAAGAACCAATGAGGTTCATTCTCGTGTTACGCAGCACGTTTGAGCTTCAGCAAGAACCAATGAGGTTCATTCTCGTGTTACGCAGCACGTTTGAGCTTCCTCAAGAACCAATGAGGTTCATTCTCGTGTTACGCAGCTCGTTTGAGCTTCTGCAAGAACCAATGAGGTTAATTCTCGTGTTACGCAGCTCGTTTGAGCTTCAGCAAGAACCAGTGAGGTTCATTCTCGTGTTACGCAGCACGTTTGAGCTTCTGCAAGAACCAATGAGGTTCATTCTCGTGTTACGCAGCACGTTTGAGCTTCAGCAAGAACCAATGAGGTTCATTCTCGTGTTACGCAGCTCGTTTGAGCTTCTGCAAGAACCAATGAGGTTCATTCTCGTGTTACGCAGCTCGTTTGAGCTTCAGCAAGAACCAATGAGGTTCATTCCCGTGTTACGCAGCACGTTTGAGCTTCAGCAAGAACCAATGAGGTTCATTCGCGTGTTACGCAGCTCGTTTGAGCTTCTGCAAGAACCAATGAGGTTCATTCTCGTGTTACGCAGCACGTTTGAGCTTCAGCAAGAACCAATGAGGTTCATTCTCGTGTTACGCAGCTCGTTTGAGCTTCAGCAAGAACCAATGAGGTTCATTCCCGTGTTACGCAGCACGTTTGAGCTTCAGCAAGAACCAATGAGGTTCATTCTCGTGTTACGCAGCTCGTTTGAGCTTCAGCAAGAACCAATGAGGTTCATTCCCGTGTTACACAGCACGTTTGAGCTTCAGCAAGAACCAATGAGGTTCGTTCCCGTGTTACGCAGCACGTTTGAGCTTCAGCAAGAACCAATGAGGTTCATTCGCGTGTTACGCAGCTCGTTTGAGCTTCTGCAAGAACCAATGAGGTTCATTCTCGTGTTACGCAGCACGTTTGAGCTTCAGCAAGAACCAATGAGGTTCATTCTTGTGTTACGCAGCTCGTTTGAGCTTCAGCAAGAACCAATGAGGTTCATTCCCGTGTTACGCAGCACGTTTGAGCTTCAGCAAGAACCAATGAGGTTCATTCTCGTGTTACGCAGCACGTTTGAGCTTCAGCAAGAACCAATGAGGTTCATTCTCGTGTTACGCAGCTCGTTTGAGCTTCAGCAAGAACCAATGAGGTTCATTCCCGTGTTACGCAGCACGTTTGAGCTTCAGCAAGAACCAATGAGGTTCATTCTAGTGTTACGCAGCTCGTTTGAGCTTCTGCAAGAACCAATGAGGTTCATTCTCGTGTTACGCAGCACGTTTGAGCTTCAGCAAGAACCAATGATGTTCATTCTCATGTTACGCAGCACGTTTGAGCTTCTGCAAGAACCAATGAGGTTCATTCTCGTGTTACACAGCACGTTTAAGCTTCCTCAAGAACCAATGATGTTCATTCTCATGTTACGCAGCACGTTTGAGCTTCTGCAAGAACCAATGAGGTTCATTCTCGTGTTACGCAGCACGTTTGAGCTTCAGCAAGAACCAATGATGTTCATTCTCGTGTTACGCAGCACGTTTGAGCTTCCTCAAGAACCAATGAGGTTCATTCTCGTGTTACGCAGCACGTTTGAGCTTCTGCAAGAACCAATGAGGTTCATTATCGTGTTACGCAGCACGTTTGAGCTTCCTCAAGAACCAATGAGGTTCATTCTCGTGTTACGCAGCACGTTTGAGCTTCTGCAAGAACCAATGAGGTTCATTATCGTGTTACGCAGCACGTTTGAGCTTCAGCAAGAACCAATGAGGTTCATTCTCGTGTTACGCAGCACGTTTGAGCTTCAGCAAGAACCAATGAGGTTCATTCTCGTGTTACGCAGCACGTTTGAGCTTCCTCAAGAACCAATGATGTTCATTCTCATGTTACGCAGCACGTTTGAGCTTCAGCAAGAACCAATGAGGTTCATTCCCGTGTTACGCAGCACGTTTGAGCTTCAGCAAGAACCAATGAGGTTCATTCTCGTGTTACGCAGCTCGTTTGAGCTTCTGCAAGAACCAATGAGGTTCATTCTCGTGTTACGCAGCTCGTTTGAGCTTCAGCAAGAACCAATGAGGTTCATTCTAGTGTTACGCAGCACATTTGAGCTTCCTCAAGAACCAATGAGGTTCATTCTCGTGTTACGCAGCACGTTTGAGCTTCAAGAACCAATGAGGTTCATTCCCGTGTTACGCAGCACATTTGAGCTTCAGCAAGAACCAATGAGGTTCATTCTCGTGTTACGCAGCTCGTTTGAGCTTCTGCAAGAACCAATGAGGTTCATTCTAGTGTTACGCAGCTCGTTTGAGCTTCTGCAAGAACCAATGAGGTTCATTCTCGTGTTACGCAGCACGTTTGAGCTTCAGCAAGAACCAATGAGGTTCATTCTCGTGTTACGCAGCTCGTTTGAGCTTCAGCAAGAACCAATGAGGTTCATTCTCGTGTTACGCAGCTCGTTTGAGCTTCTGCAAGAACCAATGAGGTTCATTCTCGTGTTACGCAGCTCGTTTGAGCTTCTGCAAGAACCAATGAGGTTCATTCTCGTGTTACGCAGCACGTTTGAGCTTCAGCAAGAACCAATGAGGTTCATTCTCATGTTACGCAGCTCGTTTGAGCTTCAGCAAGAACCAATGAGGTTAATTCTCGTGTGTTATGCAGGTTCGGTTGAGCTTCTGTTTATGTTCGCTGATCAATGTTTATATGTTATTAAAAGCCTAAATTAAAGCTGTTAATCATTTAAAGCAATATTGTCTCTTCAGAAAATTTGGACTAAACCGCTCAATTCATTAGTTCTGTCAGGACCACTATCGTCAAGTACGATTGACAATAAGCATACAGTTAGGATTGGCAGTATGGTTCTGTTCTGGGCAATAACCCCCCTTAGGGTAACAGAACAGAACCAACATGAATGTATTGCAGATATCAGTAATTCAAGATGTTAAAGTACAACATAATTAAAGAATTTATTCTAATTCAAGGGGAATCAGAATGCCATTCTGACTGACGAGAGGAGGAGCTTGGGGTGGAGGAGGGTAATCAGCTCCTGAGAAACGTGATAGCTGCTGATAATACTGAAGGAGCTTATATATGTATATACGGTGATAGGTGTCGTATTCCTATAGGTAGATGTGGATCAGCTGAGAGTGCGAGCTTGACTAACGTGACCTGCCAGAACTGACGCTATGCTTAATTTTTACGATATCTTTATGAACTTTTTGAAGCGTCAATATGGTAGCTGTCAATGGAGGGACAGAAAGCTCCCAGATTTAATCAAAAAGATCTTCATTTGTGTTCCGAAGATGAACGAAATTGTATGTTTTGGAACGACATGAGGGTGAGTAATGACAGAATTTTCATTTTTGAGTGAACTATTCCTTTTAACAATGTTAAATCGATGTAATATTTATGAATTCATTGTGAGTGCAGTGCGCTTGCATAGAGACTCAGCCCACATGCTCTTCTGATTGGCTGTGATTTTTGATTGAATTTGTCACGTCTTGTAGTCGAGTCACGTCTAGTTTGGGCAGACAAATTTCTTGTGTAAATGTTCAAACTGCAGAACAAACATGTTCATCTATTGCATGCGTGATTTGTCTGACTGACGCTTACCCGAGGTGGACGGTGCGGATGTGGCGCTGGATCCCTGAGGAGGTGCTGAGGACTTTTTCACAGTTCTTCCACAGACACTTAAACATCACCTTCATGGAGTTCTGGAACAAACAAAAAACATACGATTAACGTTTTATAAAGGGCATGCCGGTGCTTCCGAAGATGCTAAAGTTTGAAAGGCAGCCAATCACAGATCCATATGCAAATTTCACAATGACATCTTTCAGTAATATTTAGATTTTTGAGTATTCTATTTTATCAAGTCAATGGGAGATTTTCAAACTTGAATCTTATATTTCTTAAAAAGCTCATTAAAGACCAAAATAGACAGCACACCTAAGGCTACAAAACAAAGTTTGAATGCCTGAGAAATGCCTAAGGAACATCAATACAGTTCTGCCTTAGAGCTATAAACCTACTTTTAAAAAAAAATGAATAAAGAGAGAATAATAATTAGTAAGTGAATCTTTAAAAAGAGATCTGGTCTATTTGCAGTCAAGGCCGCTATCTGCAGTGATTCAGAGGTCTGATTGCATAAGCCTCATGAAATTCCCTTCAGCCCACTGCTGCCCCAAAGGCATGAAGGCTCCTCACTGCTGCAGTCAAACAACTATTACATGTACAGCACTGCCAGGTGACGGCATGCGTGTGTCATGTGTGGGAGATTCACACCTCCTGTGCTGTTCTTTCACGTTCACCAGCGCTTCAAGTGTATTTTGTTTCTCCTCTCGCTCTGAATCTCATCTGTGTTTATCTAACATACTTGATTTCTGTGTTTCTGTAGGTGATTCAAAAAAAAATGAATCAGTCTCTCACACACTTCACTGCGATTTTTACTTCATATCCAATGTCCAAAGATAACACTCAACAAGTGCCAAAATGGAGTAAAACTACATGATTAAATAAAATAAAATTGTAATGTATTCCTGTGATGGTAAATTAGAATTTTCAGCATCACTACTACAGTCTTCAGTCACATGATCAATTTTTGATATCATTCTTATTATTATCATTAATGTTGAAAACAACTGTGCTGTGCAATATTTTTATGGAAACTGTAATAAAAAGTTTTTTTTTTTTTAGGATTATTTGATGAATAAAGTTCAACAAAACAATATTTATTTGAAATAGATATATTTTGTAACATTCTAAAAGTCTCATACACTTCAATAAGTATAAAATACACTATATTCACTTGTAAAAGTAAAATACATTTATTGATAAATATATAAAATTATAATCATTTATTTTTTTATCTTATTTTTTTTTATTAAAAAAATAAATAATGCTAAATATACTTTTGGATAATTATTATCGTGTTAATTATTGTGCCTTTTATCCCCAACAGCAGGGGTGCATTTTACCCCAAATACCATACTTTTACATATTCTTCCGTTATTGAAAAACTGTTCCTTTAACTACATTGAACAACACTGAAAATCATTAACAAGACCTTTGTCTCAAAACATGTTCAATAATTTTAGCGAATCGCGATTCTCATTTGGTACTTAAATCTACATTAACTATTAGATCAAATTAGCACAGAATCAACTTTGCGCTGCTGCCCGCGATCAGAAGCGGATGTTTTGGAAGTGGTAATTCTTTGTGCCATCTAGTGGTTCAGATGAAAAATAAAATCACAGGCGTGATTACCCAATTTTACCCCGTTGCACCCTATAATATTCCCATAGTTCAGACAGAGAACGGTGTGAAAGAATGACACTCCAGAACAAACAGAGAGCCAAAATTATATTATCATTATATTTATAATTATCATAATTTCTTCTGATAAATCTCACCTGGAGCTTAATTTGTGAGAAAATTTATCACATTAACTCTGAAACATGAAACATGTCTGGAACTGTTCACTGAGTCAATGAGTGGGTGTGTGTCTGCTCACACACACATACACACACAAACATGCAAATGCTCTTGGCTATTCTCAAGGCTGATGATTTTAACCCTTTCACAGATCACAAAAGCCTATCAAACATTTCCCATCGAAGCCTCGTCAACGAGGATGTGACAATCATAAACCAAAAGCGACTGGGAAGTGTATGTTTCCATCTGTCTTTATGAATGACCAGCCAGTCTGAGTCCTCTTGAGTTACACTTCACCCAGCTGCTTAGCATTTGGCTTGGTCCGCTTCAAAGAACTTTGTTTTTTTTCTCGTCTCCTTCATTCACAGTGGTTTTTATTGGCTATAGCAGAACATATAGGCATGCAGGGAGGCCTCTGGTGAGCTGAAATAATAGAAGAGGTAGCCAGCGCTGTTGCCTAAGACAAGCACTAGCAGTACGGGACACATCCATCGTCTCAATACACACACAGGAGAGTTACACTCTAGCCAAAAATCAGCTGAACCCATATTAAACATTATGTAACACGCACCAGAGTGAAATAAACAACTCTACTATCTATTTTTTTAATTCTGTCTTCAACATTTTGACTAAATTTTAGTTGTGCACAGGATGGCTAATGGGGTTTCTAACATAATCTGAAAGGGCTTCTTCAATCCCCTAAGGATTCTTTTAAATGACAAAAACAAAAACTACACTTAATTGAACTGAAAATCTTTTTTAGTAGGGTCTCTCAGTGTGTTCTTATTTGCTCCTGTTGGGATCGAAGTTATGACAGAATTTCCATTAGCAATGTAAGCCCGTCTAGATCGGCCCAATGGCGGCATCCGATAGAACGGGTGAAGGTCTCTGCGCGTTACTGTCTTTCCTTTCATGCAACACAACAAGATTAAATGAAATACATTTTGTATTTGTCTCATATGTATTACCTCGTTATTTCATCTGACTCCATAAATGAAAAAGGTTTTAATGATATCCGAGCATCATTAAATGTGAGCGAATGTTTGATTATTCCTTTTAACTCTTTACTTATATTTTACCCGTTCATATTAGGAAGCTATGTCGCTCAGAGGTCCTCACACCTTGTTTAACGCGGATCTCACGATCACAAGCTTGGCAGCTTCGGTTGCCAAACAGAGGTAATTGGCTATATACCAGAGATTGGCTGCATTCACGCTTACACAATCAAAGATACTTTGGTATAGCCCCCATGGAATTGCAAACACTTGAAATTAAAGTAACGTTTACTTCAGTAGAGGTATGGCCACTATTACAGATATAAGCTGACCAACATTACTTCTCTTATAATAGCTTTGGATTGGCCATGCTGTGGTTTCCCACGTACACTTATCTAAAGTAACATTAAATTAAAACAGAGTTAAGACACCCAAATTTAGATTGTGCAAGCATCATTTTTGGTGTTCTAAATGGAAATTCACTTCTTGTCTTTGCGAACCACGTACACTTGAATTAGTGCCAAATATTAGTCGTCACTAATCTGACACAAAACTTGCGGGAACATTCGAATCTGTTTAATCTACTTGGGAAAACAATTTCAGAGTCAGTCGGGATAAAATCAAATGTAACAATTATGTAAATGTGTCATGCCAATTTCATACTCAGTTCAAAGATAATAAATACAAAAGTTACAAATCGCCCTAAGCCTCTAGTTGCATTTCTTTATATAGACAGAAACTTCTGTCGCATGGAAATATTTGCTAACAATGGGAATTTGCATTCAGAGTTTACACCTTTTGGGGGCAGAATGACATTTGCCTGGAAGACACACCCTCCTCAGTGTGCGAGTTACCTCTAAACTCTTAAGAACTTTATTACCTTTTGGTTTACTTCTTTGGGAATGAGACATTTGTACCAGTCGCACTGAGACATTTCAAATGATACCAAACATGTGTAATACTGTATGATAATTATCCACATTAAACCATATAGATTTTTGGGTGAATTTTGGTGATCTCAGCATGAGAGAGAAGGAGTGGGGGAAGAGGGAAAGAGATGCATTCTGAGGTGAGACTTGCGTCTCAAATGGTGATTCTAACTTCACAAGAGAGAGTTTTCTCAGAGAGTTGCCCTCTCTGCCAGTTCTTCCAGTTTTTCCAGTCTTACAGCAATACAGTGCACAAGGTTAGAATGGAAGTCCATAACCTTTTCACAGCAAAATTTAATTATATTATGAGTTCTCAACAAAAATAAAAGTGTGTTATTTGAGCTTTAAAGTCAAAAGTAAAGTTGTGTGGGGTTGTAATCATCTGTTTATCTACTGTAGATAAACTTCAAGTTATAGCTTGCAAAGTTCCTTGGTTTACAAACTTTACATGGTCCTGACAGGAATTGAAAGACTGGATATTACTTTGCACAGATATGGTCAGCAAGCATTCCTATATTAACAATGATATCGAAAGTCGAAGTCTTTTTGTAACAGTATGTTTTTAAACATTAATTCCAGTGCAGAGCCTTGCTCTATTAATTTCCATAGCAAGTGCCTTGCTGTAAATGTGATTTTTGTTTCTGCACTGTCGTTCAAAAGTGTTTAAGAAGTTAATACTTTCAGCAAGGATGCTTTAAATGGATCAAAAGTGACAGCAAAGACATTTATAATTTTACAAAAGATTTCAAATATATGCTGTTCTTTTGAACTTTCTATCAAAGAATCCTGAAAAATGCATCACGGTTTCCACAAAAATATTAAGCAGCACAACTGTTTTCAACATTGATAATAATCAGAAATGTTTATTGAGCATCAAATCATCATATCAGAATGATTTCTGAAGGATCATGTGACACTGAAGACTGGAGTAATGATGCTGAAAATTCAGATTTGACATCACAGGAATACATTTTTATTGTATTTTTATCATATACATGCAGCCTTGATGAGCATAAGAGACTTCTTTTATAAACATTAAAAACCCTTACAAATATTTTCTGTTCTAATGAACAGCCATAGATATTTACATTGAACTCAACTGAACCCAAAATATTACTTTTAAATGTCGGATATCACTTAAGGAAATTTTTCTGTCCTGTTTCTGCCCAATTCATTTCTCCGTCCAATATCTGGAATTGCACATATTGCATCAGAATTGAGAAATAGTCTGTATAAAAAAAAAAGAACAGGAAAAAACCTTTGAGTAAACATGTTTCACTTTTCTCCTTTTGTTCAGAAAGAGGCTTGTAGGCATGACAGGATCCATGTATACAAGATTGTGCACTCGGGAATTGTGTGAAAAACTTGTGTTAAGATGTGTGTAGCACTGTTAAAGGATAAGACCAGGTGGATCTGTAACGGAACCCCCCCCCCCACCACACACACACACACACACACACACACACACACACATCCTCAGCCTCTACCAAAACAAGGTGAACAGGCAGAAAGGCTAATGGCTTCCTGACATTGAAACCACATTCACGTTCTGGAATGATTCCACACTACAAAAAACTGAATAGAAGAGGGGACGAAACGGGGGAGAATGAAAGAGAGAGCGAAAACACTCCATCACGTAAGTGACAAGACTTGTTGTGCCAGAGCCAAGCTGATGTGTTTAAAGGAGCTCTTAAATTACTGAAGGTAAATCCACTGCCACCTTTGTCCACAAAAACGACTCGTCAGAACTCCACATTGTTACCAAGGCTTGATAAACCACACAAGTCCACTCTGTTTTCCCATATGACCTGACCCCTACCTTTCGTTTCCGGGGGATGGGGTCCTCAAACAGGAAGTGTGTACTCTCGGTGTCCTCATTGTTGTCATCACTCTGGGAGGAAAGCAGGAAGCTCTTGCCGGCATCGTTGGAGAGGGGCGGGGACGGCGTGGAGGGCACCGATTGGTCACTGGCGTCCCAACTCCAGTTCCCACTGGTGGAGCTGCTGTAGCTGGCAGACAGGCTCTCCTTCCAGCCCTTACTAGCCAGATCTACAACCCAAGACAGAACACAGCAATTTTAAAAGCAAGAAAAGAGCTTTGACAGTTTCACTGACCAGTTGGGCTATTACAAGTCAGCAGTGAACACTAGGGGTGTGAATCGTCACTGGACTCACGATTCAATTTGATTACAATTATCAGGTCAACGATAATCAATATCACGATGCATCACGATGAGTTGCAATATTACTGCACATGACTAGACTTTCGTCAATGAATACAAACAGTCAGATATGAACCTTTTTATTTTATCTGCTCCAAGAATGTACACTTCCTGAATCGCCGCCTCCCTCCGCCATTTTACGCTAGTAAAATGATACGCTAATAATCGATTATGGTCTATTACTGCATCGATGCGGAATCGTCCACGTTAGAAACGCATAGAAACGATTCATTTTTAACACCCCAAGTAAACACATCCACAGATTTAACACAAAAAACAAAACACCAAAATAAAATAAACAAAACACCAAAACAAACAAACAAACAAACAAACACAACCAAAAAAACACAAAAATATTATAAAATACAAAACAACACAACTAATTAAAACTCAAAACAACACAACTAATTAAAACTCAACAAACCAACTAATTAAAACCGAAAAAAATGAGTAAAAGAGGCATATTTAAACAAATAATCAATTAGGGGACCTATTATGCCTTATTATTAAGTCTTGATTTTGTTTTAAGGGTCTACTAGAATAGGTTTAAAGCTTGAATGTTTAAAAATGTTATTTATTATTATTTTATATTATATAAAAATATGTATTATTTTTCACATATTCTCCATTGTTGCAGCTCCTCTCTTCCCAGTCTGTCAGTAATGGTCAGTTTAGTTCCTGTCTCTATGAAGCCCCTCCTTCTGAAAAGTGCACTGTGTTCTGATTGGTCAGCTGGACCAGTGTGTTGTGATTGGTCAACCGCTTTATGCATGTTTAAAAAATGTCACGCCCCTTTACCATAACCGCGAGTTTCAACTAACTCAAATCAACCAGGCCTCGTCCCCTTTATTAAGCGCATATCTTGGGCGGGAATTATTAAAATGAGGAATATTGTGACGTGTTTGTTCCCGGAAGAAAACTCAATCGAGGCGATATTCAGTGTAACTGATATAGAGAATAACTCCCTTAGGAGTATTTATTAACTTTGCAGACCTTTTCATGCTCAAACAGCAACATCACACAAAGTTGAACATGTAAAGGAGAATAATAGATCCGCTTTAATATAAGGCTGGTATCTTACCAAAGCAAAATGGTATCTATCCAAACCTATACCGCAATTATTATTTGAAGGCTAGTCCAATTTCTGTTAAAGTGAGCATGACATATATGCCAAGATATCCTTTTTCTCACAGAATCCAGGAAATTTGGCATTAGACCCGGTGTGAATAGTATTTATTTGTTTGTGAATATTTTATACTGTTTAGTCACTTTGCGCTGATGAGAAGATACAAAGAAGAAGAAGAAGAAGAAGAGATAGCACACAACACTGGATCAAGATAAAATAACAGAGTCACACTAAAGCCATTGTGTTATTTCATTAATGCGTGATAGAAATTGGTTTCACACGTTGTTTTGTTGCCTGTGGCAGTTTTAGTCAAAGAAATGTTTTTTAAATTGCAACACATGACCTTGTTTACACTAATGAATGTGGACATTTCCAGTAAATGTGTTTATATGAGACTCATTTGTTAAAATACAATAGTTTCAATGTACTAAAATGTAAAAAAAAAAGTGTTAAAAGTAAAATGTACTAAAGTGTAATAAGTAACACTTTACAATAAGGTTCAATTAATTAACATCAGTCAGTTTATTAGGTATCAACTAACTAACAATGATCTACATTTTATGCAGCATTTATTAATATACACACATAAAAAATCCTGGGTTATTTTTTTCAATCCAAACACTGTTTTTTGGGGGGTTATTTTTGTTTGGGTATATTTTGTGTTACCCAGTTCCTAGGTCAGACGTAACAACCCAGCGGTTGAGTTATTTATCGCAGGCTTTTTGCATCCTCTTCAAGAGAGAGTTGAAGCGCCATCCAATTGGTGCATTTCTTCTGTAGAATACAGGTATATTTTATTTTATCTCTAAAATGGTTACTTGGTAATCATTTCATTTTATGCAAAGCAACATACAGGGACGGTAGCAGTTAGCAGATGAAGTTAGCAGTTCCCCCGCCAAACACAATTACAGCTCCGGCACGAGAACCAGCGCCATTACGGTGGAAACACTATAACAGAGACTGGTCAATTGCACTTGAATTCAGAATTTGAGGGATGGGTTTACAGTTAATGTCAACAGGCGACTGTTTTTGGACAGGAATGTTGTCGCAGGATGGGCAATGTTGATCTCGGAACATGTATTACTTGGCAAAATCACAGTGACCTTTTAACCTAGTGTTTTTTTTAAAGTGTAGATTAAAGTTATTTTATAATTATACTGGTTATGGTTAATTCATGTTTGTTCATAATACAATTATTAAAAATGTATTAGTAAATGTAGAAATTAAAGGTATAACTTGTCAAATTAAAGGGGTAACTTTCTGATTGTTCAAAACTAAAACATAATTTAAATCTCCAACCTCCGGGAATGTGTGATAAAAACATAATGGCTGTAAACACAATTCTAAAAATATACCATACATACACAGTTGTATGTTGATTTTAAGCAATTACAACCCTGAACAAACTAACTTAAACAACTAAATCACTATGCTTAAAGACATGTCACACAACCTTGAGCAACAGTTCAAGCTGTGCTGACCTTGAATGACTCCAAAAGGGCAAATCACCTCCATTTCATGACACTTGACCTCTTAGGATAATGGTCTGGGTTCTTCCAGCAAGCGTGCACTTGCAGTTTAGCAAATGTCTTTCATTCAAAGTGGCTTACAGTGCACTAATTACAGGAACCGACTCTCTGGAGTACCATGATTTAAGGGTTAAGTGTTAGGCTCAAGGACACAAAAGTGACAGGAAAGAATTGTAATTTAAGTAGCCCTACACAGTTTGACTCACTGACTCCAAGTCACTGTTTAACATCCCACTCAGGTCAGCAGTGATGCCTTAGAAGAACCATTCTTGGTTCCCCGAAGAACCTTTCAGTGAACAGTTCTTAAAGAACCATTTTTTTTCTTACTGCGAAGAACATTTTAATAATATCAAGAACCTTTTTCTACTATAAAGAACCTGTCATGCACTTGAAAGGTTCCATTGATGTTAAAGTTTCTTCATGGAACAATCAATGCCAATGAAGAACCTTTATTTTTAAGCGTGTAGTTTCTGCTTCAGTCCTGTATGAAGATTGATGTACCATTGTTTGATTTTTTTTTTTTTTCGCCACACGAGTGTTTTGCTGTGGTGTAATCCATTTCACATAAACCTAAACTGTGGTTGGTCGCTTAAGTCCTTCAGACAGTCTTGGCGAGAACAAGCTTCCTTGAGGAGGCCTTATGCCGTTAGTCATTAGGCTACATTAATCTATACTGAGCTACCGGCAGGCCATATTTATTTAGTCCTGGTGGGGAGGAAAAGGACTCTTGTCTTTTATTTGTGCAGCCACCAGGATACAGTATAATAAGTCTTTAATTTCCCAGATGGGCAATGTGTTTGCATTAAATTTAAAAAAAAATTACAATGCAAAATGAAAAACACACAAAATCCAATCCCAAGGCCAATGTCCTTTGATTAAATAGTAATGGAGAGTAAGGAAAGCTGTGCCACTTTTTACTTAAATTGTCCTCTAGGCAAGAGTAATGAGATATAATAATATTTCAGGATATGTGCCTTCAACTGAAAGCTTCTATATCAAAGTGACAGAAATATTAGTTATACAAACATAAACCAGAGAAAAACTATGTACTAATGTCCAGTGTCATTTTAACTCTTTCCCTGCCAGCATTGCAGTTGCCAGCCAAAGCCAGCGTTTTGTTTTACATTTTCTCAAAATTGTAATGGCCCAAAGAATATTTTGTTGTATGTATATCTAAACATAAAATATATCAAAAGAAAGAATAGACCAACCCAGTTTTATTCTATCTCAATGCATTATTTTTTATCAACACTTGAATGTCGGTAAGTAAAAAAAAATAAAAAATAAAAAATAAACATTTTGAGCAAAAAGCTGAGAAAAACACAATTTTGTCAAAGACTACATTCAGATCGGATCATTCAGAACAATGATAAAAAATACACATAGATGGAGTAGACTGAGCTTCCAAAGCTTCACAGTCCTATAGCTTGTCACATTATGTTCAGCCTAGTTTCATTATCATGGACTTTTAGTTTGTTTTAATGTTCATCATGTGTTCCTTTTGTTCGGTTTTCCCACTCCTCATTATTAGTTCATACGTGTCAGATGTGTTCTATTAATCATCCTCATTTGTGTTTTCTATATAAGTTGGTCCCTCACATTCCTTCTCTGTCCGATCACTGTTATGTGTAAGTGTGTGTTACTCAGCCTGTTTACCTGTCTTCTGGATTATTATTAAAACATTGTATTGGAAATTATCATCTTCTTTGTCTGTCTTCCTGCAACCCACTGTGACAGATGATCGGACCGCCCAATATGGACGAACAGGCAAGTTTATCGTCCAGGTTCAGAACCATGATTTATTTTCTTTTGTCAAGAATTTTCTTTGTTTGGCCGTCACCAGCTCCCTGGACGACAAAACCCTGAAGACCTTGTTCTGGATCGGGGCAACCTTCCACCATCATATCGACCTCCCAGACACCACAGGTCTGAACTGGAAGGAGACCGTCATCAGGTGTCTGGAGAGCGTCGCGCCCTGATCCAGAGCACTGCCCGTTTCACAACCGCGGAGAAGTCACGTGAGCCCCCCGCAGACCTGACCAGGGGTGTGAGCCCGAGACCCCAGCGGCCGAGGGAACTGAGACGGAGGACTGGCTGATAGACTTCGACAGGGACTTGTCAACTCCCACCCTATCCCACCTGCTATCTGAATTATCTGTTTTACTCAAAGAGAAATGGGAAATAATTTTTGCTTTATCCAGTGTGTGAACTGTGTCATGATTACCTTTGTTCTCTCAAGTCTTGTTTCATCGGCAGCACCACAGAACTCAGCCAGTCCTCCAGTCCCATCGCTGCCGGATACTTGCAGCCCTGCGCCGTCTCCGGGAGTCCCTGCATTGACGTCGAGCCGCAGGTCGAGCAACCACCAGCAGCCCCTATCCTGGAGGATCCTTCGGCTCCGCCTCTGGCCTCGGATCCCTTCACTCCATCTCATCCCACCGACCTGTCGGCTCCGTCTTGGCTCCTCCCACCTTCGGCTCCACCAGAGACCCTCAGTCTAGTGGCTCCTCCAGATTCCCTCGTCCCACCGGCTCCCCCTTGGTCAGTCGTCACACCACTTCCGCCACGGACTTGCGGGCCATCCGTTGCGCTTCGTCCCTCCACCCCTTTGGCTGTAGCAGGTTTCTCCTTCCCGTCGGCATCGCCTCTGTCCTCACTCACACCGGCTCCACCTCAGCCCCTTGGGTACTCTGGCTCCAACTACGAAGCTCATCACCGCGACATCACCTGGGTCTCCTGCACCAGCCCTCGGTCTGCGCCTGCGGATCCACCGGCTCTGTCTCCGTTGGTCGTCCCCCAGTTCTCATCAGCCTCGTCACCATCTGGACTCCTCCCTCTCTTGAGTCTGCCGTGATCTGTCGGCACTGAGGAGCTCTGAATCTGTGCTTGAGGACCATCTCCACTGTCACCGCCAGGGGATCATCCTCCTCCCATCACCAGCCCTGTCTTCTGGATTATCATTAAAACATTGTATTGGAAATTATCTTCTTCTTCGTCTGCCTTCCTGCAACCCACCGTGACATAGCTCTTCCTGGGTCGACATTTTTTTCGGTAACATTAGGCAGTTTTAATTAGGGATGTCCGGATCCAATCACATGATCGGAAATCGGGCCCGATCACGTGTTTTCAGACTCGATCGGAATCGGACGTTACCTCCCGATCAGGACTCGGATATATATATTCTCATTATTTTTTAACACATCAATATTTATGCGGTGGCACAGAGTTACGCCGGTTTCACACTGCACGCGTTAGTAAGCAGCGCAGGAGCAGTGCGTATGGTGAGCAGGAGCAGGACACGTGCGTTTTGCTTTCACACTGGCAGCGTTTGTCACGCGCGGCTGAACCGCGGGTTGTGTAGGCTACAGACAGAGTACTCCATAATGGATAAGTTGGCATTGCTTTTTTTCGTTTTCAAATACATTTAAGAGAAAAGACTTGTCAAGAAGCTTATTTTATTAATAATTTCATTTATATAACTTTTGTTTCATCTTTGATTTTATTGTTATGGCAACAAGTTTGTTTTTGGACATTTGTTTTCTTTTTAAATTGCTGTTGGTCATTTGATTGACTGTTTAAAACACAATAGATATCATCAATGCACTTTTTGGATAAAACTGCGGTGTATTTTGGCCATGATCAATGTATTGTCACTTTAATTCAGCAAAAGCGGTGCAGCAAAAATAGACTCGGCGCCGAAACGATCGCGGCACTCCTGCTCTGCTCTGCTACGCACTGCCGCGCCGCCTCTGCGCGCGGTGTGAATGCTCTAAAGCCTGGTTTAATCTGTTAACATGGGCGGCGAAAAAAAATATGCGCTGCACGCTCTGCTAACAGTGCAGTGTGAAACCGGCGTAAGAGTTAAGAGTGCAGTTCCTAAAAGCACATTACTGGCTTTGCAAACACTGTAGCACTTTTATTTTTTATTTGTTTACATGCCTGCCGGGTATTTTAAGTTGAGGTGCTATTTGTTTATATATTAGACTTTTTTTATATTTACTGTTGCACTACAAAAGTGAAGAATTTATGTATTACTTGATTGTTCAAGCTACCTCACAGAAGTGCTCTGTTTGTTAACAGAGTTGTTGAATGTTAAAATAAGGTGAATTAAATAAAAAATAAGAAACAGTTTTTTTTTTGGATCTGTTTTTTCGCTCTTCTTTATTCTTTTTTTATGTATTAAGTATCGGATCGGGACTCGGTATCGGCAGATACTCAAAATCAAATGACTCGGACTCGGACTCGAAGGCAAAAAAACCTGATCGGGACATCCCTAGTTTTGATTTATATGCTGTTTAATGTTGATGATCGCGTTATTTTACACATGCATCTGCTTACATATGACATTGCTTGTTTCTCACCAGTGTTTTGAACTGGAGATTCTGTACTCTTTCAGAAGATGTGTAATAGCGTACAACAGTGAAAACACGGAAAGCCTGAAAATTGCGTCAATGGCGGTGAAAAAGTCTTATTTTGCTGCACATTCTCCTTTTCATGGAGGAAAAGGTTTAATCACTGAACCTCTACAGCGGCATATGAGGCACCCTTTCTAAGTATATGATCAAGTGACAAATATTAATACACTACCGATCAAAAGTTTGGGCTAAGTGAGAATTCATAATGCTTTTGAAAGAAGTCTCTTGCTGCATTTATTTGATGAAAAATACAGTAGTACCACGTAGCAGACCTATGCAGGTGGTGCAGAGGAGGCGGAGGGCTGGAATACTAATTTGCATAGCATGCAGTGACAGTGTATTCACTGGATTGGTTATAAAGGGAATTGACAATGAATATGTGAAATCGATTAGCTGAAAACTATAATATTGAATGAACCAATCAGAACACCAATAGAGTTTAATGGCTGAACAATTCATTAATTTCTTTCAAAGGTATAAAATAGTCAGTCTTACTGATTCCAAACTTTTGAACGGACACCCCAATCTCCCCTATATTAACAATAAAGCATTAATAAATAAACTGTTCATCCACAATCCATCATTGATGTAGCCTAATGTTGGCCAACTAAAATAGTACAATATAAAACCAGAGAAGGTCAGCTAAGACCACATGATAGCTGATGATTTGAGTAACTCAATAACTGAAGCAACAAACGAGAGGGAAATCCTCCATGGAAAAAGTTCAGGGGATCCATTAAAACAGTCTGTTCCTTCCAAGACACAAATGTAAGGGACTGTGGAGTGACACAGCTTAAGAATACTCTCACTTTTCATTTTGTTCTAGAATCTCTGAAAAGGTCAGAACAAACGCAATACAAGAACGCTTTCACCACAGTCCAGTTAACATTAAAAATCCTGCTCTTCAAAAAAGAACAATCTTTGGCTTCACTTCTTGAAGGAATAGCTCTGTTCAACAAATCAGTTGATCCAGTTCACAAAAATGATCCCTTTTTTAAGTTTGATTCACTGACTCCAAGTCAATGATTAAGCTTTTGAAGCTTGAAAGCATTAGTACCCAATTATTCTAACGGCATGGAAAAGAGCAACAGCTATATTACTCAAAACATCTTATTTTGTGTCATATGGGTTTGGAACAACATGAGGGTGTCATTTTCATTCAAGGACAAAACAAGTTTTTGATTCAAAGTCTAATAAAACATAAATGCGAGAGCTCAAGCACTTTTGCTGCACAATGTCTTTTGTCTTTTCTTCTGAAAATCTGTCAGCATACTTTTGGTTTTGGAAGCCCTGAGCTAAAGGACGGACCAGTCACTGCACTTACAAACCCATTCAAAAGCAAGTCTGGGGTTTCCTTTCATCATGCTAAAGGGGACATAAAATGGAAAACAGGCCTTTTCTTGCTCTTTTTAAATTCGAGTCCGATGACCATGTAGACCTATGATTATATTCATGCAAAACTCATTTCTACACAGACTATTTTGTGAAACAAATCTGCAAAAACATCCCGTTTAGAAATCTTTGTAGTTATTTTGTAGTCACATTTACAACAGCTATTCTAATGAACTAATGTGTGAACTACGCTGGTATGCTGAGATTAGCCAATCATAACAGAGGCCATTTACATCCAGAAGTCTTAAAGGTACAGTAGGGAATTGTGCTCTTATAAACTACTGCTAACTCAAACTTTCTGGGGAAATGTTTTTAGATGAAAACTGAAAGAGCTGTCGGAAGCTTAGTGAGGGTGACTTTGAAGTCGAGCGACTGTGGTGTAGTTTCGTTTATAGCCTACCTTTAGCTTTCACTTTTGGTGACTGCATTTAGGCTTCAAAATTCATAAAAGTTGTGTTCATCTGTGATATTTATCTTGATTGCCAAAACGTGTAGTAGCAAAAGTCATAAACTTTTGTTGATCACAGAGCTTGGTTTTTTAGATAATTCAAAATTCCATGAAAAAAAACCTATTGGGTTTTTATCAAGGGAACCAGTGTGATGCGAAATGCCATTTGGCCTACCAAGTGACGTCATACCTGCACCACTCTATTCACCAGCAACACTGGCTCAACCAATGTTGTGAGTTTGGGGCGGGACGATCAGTTTGAAATGGACTGGACTGGTTCCATTAGAAGACAGTGTTCGAAAACAACCATTATTTTTGCAATTCTGTTTAGTTGTACAAAGCCATTTTCTATATAAATCAAATAAAATTGGAGAAAGCAGGAGTTCTTTTGGGCTCTTATGGAGGTTTAGAGCTTGATTGACAAGCCGCCACTCAACCTGAACGTTCTGGGATCTATCAGTTAACAGGGAGGTGAGCACTAGCATGGTAGATGGGGTCAAAGCGGAGTTTAACCTGAGGCACTGGAGGAAGGGTTGAGCACCAACGGGCTGGTGGACAGTGTGGTCAGGACGGTGGCAGCCATCACTTCTTTATCAGCATGACCAGAAGGCCTCCTGTTAAAAGAGAGAGAGAAAAGAGGTTTAAAAGACCCGGATCAGCTGAAACCAATTACGTCAAGCAGACCCAGATGTTTAGCGCACTCTCACACCAACATAAAACATCACACATTTGTTAGGTGGGTTGCCCGGCCCGGCATCGCTCTCTTTCTCTCTCTGCCTAAGTGGCGTTCTCTCTCTTCCCACAGTAAACACTTCTCTCGGCCGTATCGCAGCTCCCTACTGTGCTGAACTCATCACGGGTAATGGAAAATTCCAGCGCTGTAATAAACACTAACGCTCGGCCTCTGGTGTATGCCCACACAGCACAGCTCCATTATCAACTGTATTTATTCAGCGTGTGTGTGGGAGAGAGTTTACTCGTGTTTGTAAATCAACACCAGGATTTAGTGTGCAGTTGAATGAAATGCTCTGTTAACTGTTTAGTGTCTTGCTCACAGGTGAGACTCAACTGTGAGCTGTGTATTTATATAGTACGCGCATGATTGATGGCTGTTATATTGGATTGCAGTGAAAGGGAGAGGGAAAAAGGGAGGGAATGTGGGAGAACAGAGAGAGGAGAGGGAGTTAGCAGACACTACATTTAAATATTTATGGAAATTAACAAATGTTTAAATACGATTACTGTACATGATGAGACTGATGCCAATGCAAAAGTGGCATATTGGTTCAACAAACACAACTACACAACATTAAACATGTGATACGATGTTAGAAATGTGTCTCTTAATAATGTAACTTCTTGAACAAAGGGATCACTGCTGCCAGGCCATTAGATGGCGTTAAAAAACTATAGACTGAACATGTAACACGCATGTGCGTGACATCATCGTCTTCAGAGATTCACGTTTTTGTTGTTTACACGGAGACCGTTTTTAAAACGTGCACTTTGAAACCCATTTTCAAAACGTAGCGTTTTTCAGGCACCCAAAACGCTGTTGTCGTGTAAACCAAAAAAATCAAGGACCACTATGGAAAAAAGTTAATGCAACTTTATTGTGTTATCCTTGGCAAAGAAGTTGTAACAATATTGTATTGCTACTTTTATGTCAAGTAAACTCAAACCTCAACAAATGGCCAAAACGCATAATAAGTTTGACGTTTTTAGTTGAAAACAGCGTTGTGTAAATACTAGCCTGGTTAAAACCAGACCATTCTCAGTAGTAACTGAGTTATGGTCTGGCAAAGCTTCATTAATAACTAATTTCCAAAGGGGCGTCACCAACGGACGTCGCTCAAATGCCTCTGGGCGCAATTGGATAGACCTAAAACCAATCAGAGCGATCGTCATCGTGTAAAGCCACATGCTGCGTCCATTCGCCTAAGGTACACTACGCCATAAAAGTATGTACTCTTTTTGTGAAGAAAAGGTATTTACTTTTGAATGTGTAGCAAAAAAGTAGGCAAGCTTTGGGACATACTACTTCGTCATCTTTATCGGACAGATCTGTCGCGTGCATCCTGTCACGTAAACTGCCCTGTCAATCATCTTGTCACAGTTAAAATCCTCTATTAAATCTAATTTAATTTCCTACCGTTTCGGAGAGAAATGTAGTAGCACGTTCATCTGCCAGTGGGTCTTTCATGGAGACTGTCCTCATGTGTTTGCAATTTGTATATAATAATGCATTTAAAAGTTGCTGCGCTCCACCAACGGACGTCGCTCAAATGCCTCTGGGCGCAATTGGATAGACCTAAAACCAATCAGAGCGATCGTCATTGTGTAAAGCCCGCCTCAACGTTTCTGATTGGTGCCGCGATTTCGACGGATTAGAAATGGGCTTGAATGAGCTCTTTGCCAGACTACTTGCAGAGCAAATCTAAATTTGCCGGAAGTTGTCTGGGTTTTCCAAAAACACGTTCTGTGTGAACCGTCCCTAGGTTGTCTAGAGCGTTCTAAAGCGCAAGCTTACTGAATTATGCACCCGTTATAATAAAAAATGCGGTTCATTTTTGGTAATTGAAATAAAGCAAAATAATATACATTTTAGATGAAAAACTTAAAAAATAAAAGAAAATTAGAAATGTTGCCTCGGCAACTAACTGAAATAAATACAATTAAGTTGAAGTACCTAAATTAATAAAACTAAAACAAAAATACATCAAAGCAAAATAGAAGTATTAAAAAAATTAAAATTAATACAATAGTACATAACAAAATTACTAACATTTAAACTAAAAACTGAAAATATAAAAAAAAAACTAAAAATTTAAATATAAACTATATTAGTATATAAATAATACTCATATAAAATAGGGCTGTCAAACGATTAATCGCGATTAATCGCATCCAAAATAAAAGTTTGTTTTTACATAATATATGTGTGTGTACCAGGGTTATTATAGTTTTGCATTTTATTTTTATTTCGTTTTGACTTTTTGTTTTCAAATTCAGTTTAGTTTTAATTAGTTTTTAAAGTGGGTTTGCTAGTTTAGTTTAGTTTTTATTTTTTGAAAATGCTTAGTTTTAGTTTAGTTTTTATTAGTTTTAGTGTTAGTTTTAGTCTTTTTTTGTAATTTGGGTTATTTGTCAGGGGCAAGATTAAAAAAAGTCAGAAAAAGTTTTGTGTAATAATAAAAACATAATACAATTTTAGAAAAAAATTCACACCCCATTGAAATTCCTTTACCTCTTACAAAATCCACACGCTGTACCAAAAATCTACACATCTTCTATACAGAATTCACACCCTATACAAATACCACAGCTGTACAATTTTCACACCCTATACTAAATTTACCCTATGGGGAGAGTGGGGTGATTTGTGCCAGGGGGGAAGTAGTTCCACCCCTTGTTTCTGGAAAACCATAGAAGAAATTGGTCATGTGACCACATAATTTTGAAAAGCAATCACTTTTACTCATCCTCCAAAGAAGAGAGACACATGGCATGAGAGTTAAGCACATTTTAGTGCAAAAAACTGTTTTTTCCCTTTCAAAGTAAAATTTCTATGATTAAGGTTTTTTGATTGTAGTGTCTGAACAATTATAAACAAGTTTGAAAACATTTCACACATGTTTTAGTGCTTTAGTAGGCTACACAATGAGTCTATACAGTTAGCATGATGTTAGCTCTTAACTGCTGGATCATGCTAGTTTTTCAAAGTTGTGGGTCCGGGGTGATTTGTGCCAAAGGGCCTGGGTTAAGTTGTGCCAGATCCAGACCACCTAGACCTACATACTCACAGGGGATAATCTTGCGAAGTGAGGAGATGGGCATGCCTCATCATTGTTTGACTTAGGCCTGCCTGCTATTTGTTTAATTTAGCTAACACTGATTTCAGTTTTGAGTTTGCACTATGTTATTAAAGAGAAGTTTTATTCCGTTTTTAAGTGGCCTATGTCACAATAGTATGTTTAGAAATTAGCCTAGTCACTTTATTCTTATATGTTACATAATTGACAATGTCAACAGGCATCTATTGCCAAAGCCCTTTTGCCTGAAATGAGTCACAAATATCATATTGTGTTGCTATGGTGCTCTAAATGGTTGCTAGGGCGTAGCTTGATCGCTTCACAATGATCCTGAGAGACTGATTGGTCGTCTGAGTAGAATGAGCCCGCCCCCTTGTCTCTATGACACTGTGATCCAGAGTTGTGTTCAATACAAAATCCCTATGCAATTGACCATAGTAGGAAAAACGCATGCTATGGTATTCCAGGGTGACAATATCTAAATAAACCTTAAATGAGTAATTTTGTATTGAATTTGTCTTGCTTTCATTAGCATTACAGTTCATAACATTAAAATGTTCTGTTTTACTTCAGAAATCACTGGCACAATTTACCCCAATGTATTCCCCTAAAGGCACAACTTCCCCCGCACCAGGGGCAAGTTGTGCCATGAGACCACTTTTTCCCCAAAAGCTATATTTCTGAAACAATTTATTTCAGATCCAAAGTTATTGTTCTCAGGGATGCACCACATCCTAAAATATATGTACATCGTTAAGTTGAAGGAATTACTGCCATGGCCTCACTTTAAAGTCACTTTGAGTAAAAACTGGCACAACTCACCCCACTTTCCCTACAGTCAATAGCCTACTCATCTGGATTGAAGCAGCAAACATTAAGTGTAAAAGTAAAAAAATGACATATTATTTAATATTTGAATCAAAGCTTATATAGTGTTTTGACATCGACAACCACAACCAAAAAGTGCATTTTACCTCAAACTTGCGACTAGTTAACTTTCTAAAGAAGGCGCAATCGCTTCTCGGGTCGACATTAACACACTGACAAAATTATATTCAGAATTTAAAATATTTTGATACCACTTTTTAATGTGTGATTGTAAGGTGTTCACGAGATAGAGATACCAACCTTTAGCGAATTTGCTTTCAACGTCGAACGAACACTCGTTCTCATGGAGACGCGGTGTGCACGGAGGGGAGAGGCTGTGTGTGTGTGTGTGTGTTTGTGTGTGTGTGTGTGTGTGTGTGTGTGCGCATGTGAGAAACGCATGAGTGACAGAGAGACGGAGGGAGAGCAGGGAAAGGAAATACAGCTTAACGAATACGCTGCGTGTTTTAAATGGCGTTAAAAAATGAAAGACCTTGACAAAGACGAAAACTAAGGACATTTACTCTATAATTTTATTTTATTTTAGTTAGTTTTGCCAAACACACATTACAGTTTTAGTTAGTTATCGTTTTTTTGTAATGCCTCGTTTTTATTTTTATTTCAGTTAACGACAATGTTTTTTCCCTCCTAGTTTTCGTTTTTTTGTTAGTTTTCGTTAACGATTATAACCTTGGTGTGTACGGTGTATAATTATTTTCTATATATAAATACACACACATGCATGTATATATTTAAGAAATATTTGCATGTATATACTGTGTATATATATTTATATTATATATAATTTATATTATATATAAATATTTTATATATAAATAACACATTTTTCTTAAATATGCATGTGTGTGTATTTATATATAGAAAATAATTATACTCCATACACACATATATATTATGTAAACACAAACTTTTATTTTGGATGTGATTAATCGCGATTAATCGTTTGACAGCCCTAATATAAAACTGTATGGAACCAATAATGTGAATGTCCATATCTGACTGAAGATTATCAGTAAATAATGATTTAAATTTGGGTCTGTTCATCTCACAAAGTTACCGTTTGACTTATATATAAATAATGCAAAAGTCACATGTACCACTTTTATGTTTTATATATATATATATATATATATATATATATATATATATATATATATATAAAAAAAAATATATATATATATATATATATATATATATATATATATATTATTTTTAAAGTTTGATGATATATATATATATATATATATATATATACAGTACAGGCCAAAAGTTTGGACACATTACTATTTTTAATGTTTTTGAAAGAAGTTTCTTCTGCTCATCAAGCCTGCATTTATTTGATCAAAAATACAGAAAAAAATGTAATATTGTGATATATTATTACAATTTAAAATAATTGGTTTTCAATTTATTATACTTTAAATTATCATTTATTTCGGTGATGCAAAGCTGAATTTTCAGGATCATTACTCCAGTCTTCAGTGTCACATGTGACATCCAGTCAATCACATGATCCTTTAGAAATCATTCTAATGTTCTGATTTATTATGAGTGTTGGAAACAGTTCTGCTGCCTAATGTATTTGATGAATAAAAGGTTAAAAAGAACTGCATTTATTCAAAATAAAAACAATTTTTTTTTAATATAAATCTTCTTTATTATCACTTTTTATCAATTTAACACATCCTTGCTGAATAAAATTATTGATTTATTTAAAAAAAAATAAAGAAAAAAATTACTGACCCCAAATTACTGACCAGTAGTGTATATTGTTGTTATAAAAGATTTCTATCTTGAAAACATTTGCTTCTTTTTTTTTCTTTTCTTTTTTCTTTTTCTTTTTTTTATTCATCAAAGTATCCTAAAAAAGTATCACAGGTTATGAAAAAATATTAAGCAGCAGAACTGTTTCCAACTTTGATAATGAATCATCATATTAGAATGATTTCTAAAGGATCATTTGATAGACTGGAGTAATGATCCTGAAAATTCAGCTTTGCATCACCGAAATAAATGATAATTTAAAGTATAATAAATTGAAAACCAATTATTTTAAATTGTAATAATATATCACAATATTACATTTTTTTCTGTATTTTCGATCAAATAAATGCAGGCTTGATGAGCAGAAGAAACTTCTTTCAAAAACATTAAAAATAGTAATGTGTCCAAACTTTTGGCCTGTACTGTATATATATATATATATATAATCTAGACATATTTTTCCCACAGAAGAAACAACAGCATGAGAGTGAATGAATGAAATGTGCAAGTTTCTTTTGGGTGACCTACTCCTTAAAAGTCAATTACCTATTTCAACATTTGTAATTATGTAATCTTTTTTGAGAAAAAGAGATTTGAGGGTTATAGAGCTGCTCTGGTAATGAGATTCTTCCCTCCGTCTGATCTGCTCCACCCTGAACACAGCAGCACTGATCTAAGAACAGAAACCGACACAATGCTAAGCTGTGTCTCTGTGTTATATAATAAAAAAAATCCCACTCACACTCCCTCGTATTCCCTCATATTCCGGGCTTTTACCCCCCCCCCGCCCCGCTCTGGCAGCCCAACCAGAGCAAACTGGTTTGGAGTCGCTCTGAAAGCCAAGCCCAGATACTTGGCAGGGCTGTCAAACTTTTTTTCCTTTATCTGGGTCAACTTCCAAAAATCTTTCTATCGCTGCAAAAAAGAAGAAGAAGAAAACAGAAGAAAAAAAAAAGAAAAGCAAGCAGTGGATTAGAAGCAGACAGAATAAGGAACATAAATAAAATATGAAGGTTTTGCCTCGTTTTTAGAGAGAAGAGAGAGAAATGGCAGAGACATATTTATGCGGAAAGAAAACCGCACAGTTTTGGAAAAGAGGAGAGGAGAAACTGCTTCTAGAGGCGAAGAAATGACACACATTATAGATGAGGGCAGTATGCTGGTTTTATTACTCTATGTGTGTGTGTGTGTGTGTGTGTGTGTGTGTGTGTGTGTGTGTGTGTGTGTGTGTGTGTGTGTGAGTGCGTGTGTGTGGTGTGTGTGAGTGTGTGTGTGTGTGTGTGTGTGTGTGTGTGTGTGTGTGTGTGTGTGTGTGTGTGTGTGAGTGCGTGTGTGTGGTGTGTGTGAGTGTGTGTGTGTGTGTGTGTGTGTGTGTGTGTGTGTGTGTGTGTGTGTGTGTGTGTGTGTGTGTGTGTGTGTGTGTTGCTTTCAAATATAATTTGCTACATATATGTTCTTATGTAATACCAAAATTCAGCCTCGGAGACATAAGCCACATCCAGTGAGTGTTTTGATCTAGACTGTCAGAAACAGAACTGCAAACACACCTACATATTCACACTGAACAAATGCATCACACACACATTTAATTAGCTATCTAAATTAAGACTAGATAGACTGTGTTTTTATGTAATTCATTATAACTACTACATTACATATTTGCATTATGCATGCAATACAATACATAGTTTATTGCATTCCATAACATTATTTACTCTATTTATGAATAGTTTCTGCAAATGAGAATGTCTCTAGACTAATTGCAGTTATTTTTAATGTTTAATTGAACTAATTACATACATTTACCAATATATCTGGGGATTATGCTTTTATTGTTGTTAGATAAAGCTGAAGAAAACTTCAGAAATCATTCTAATATGTTGATTAGCTGCTCTTATTATTATCAATATTTTTGTGAAAACAAATTCATTAATGAATGGAAAGTTCAAAAAGCATTTATTTGAGATAAAAATACATGCATCATTGCTGAATAAAATTTGTAACATATTTTATATGCTGGATAAAATTCGTCGGATTTAGCCAACTTCTAGAGACTATTTAGTCAATTTAGCACCAAAAAGTGAATCCACACACTCAAAATGATTTGGTAAAGAGAGCGAGCGGGAGGATATCACAGACTCAAGCAGATTTCAGCAACAACACAGTTTTCTCTGAACGTTTCCCTCCCACTCTGTTTCTCTCACACTCACACACTGCCTGCTTTCCTGCCTTCCCGCTTCTCCACGCTTTTCCCGAAAAAGCTCTTTATCACATTCAGCTGCATGATTCATACTTTACCATATTCACACACACACACACACACACACACACACAGGGACTTAGTAAATCTGTGAATGTGTGTCTGTGTGATAAATCGGACTTACTGGAACCTAGATCGCAGAGCTCCAGTCAAATGTAAGTGTGTGTGTGTGTGTGTTACTGTTATCAATGAAGCCACATGCTCTAATCACTCTACTCAACACATCTGCAGGCCTGTGTAACACTGTGTCTAGATTTTAAGAGAGCAGAACCACACAATACTAGACAACTCTCTTTACACATGAAGCGGTCTACACTTGATTATAACGGGATTGATCTAGTTTGGTCGCATCACGGTGCTCATTAGCAAAGCGGACACTGTAAATGTGTGTGTCCACAACATGGACCCAAGGACATCTAAACAAACCAAAAAGAGGACGTGATGTCACATGATTCGAGCCTAAAAAGGATAGAATGCTGAAGCATAACTTTTTTCTCGTCTCAGTCGTGATGTTGCCATCACAGTTCGGTACAGGCGTTTGAACCGCAGCAGATCTTCGTGTGTGTGTGTGTGATGGACGATTTCTTGACGCTGTTTTGACTCCTTAACACGTTTTATGAGCTCTTCATGAGTTCTCAGCTGGTAAAAATACCATCATATGTACACACATACACCAAGCGCATTGAGCCCAGCTCACAGCATTGTTTAGGATGTTCGGTAAGTTCCGTAAATGTATTTTCTTTTTCGGACCAAAAGAACCAAGAGAACCGAACTACAAGTGTGAGCAAGGAGCTTACCGTAAACGACTCCGATTGAGATTCATGATTCCCGTGTTCTGACCTCATAAGTGCTCATACCAGTAATTCTGTTCTTCGTTCACACACAGCATCATACCGGTATTTTACTGGTAATGGTTTTTTACCGGTACTTTACCGGTACCTTCTCATACTTGGAAATTGTCAGAACTGCTTTACTGGTATTTTTGAGACGGTCCCGTTCACACATGATCTCTCAACGGTAATTTACCAGCACAGACTGTGTGTGTGAAAGGGGCTAGTAATTCAATCACTGGGCCAACTGTAAAAACTGGCCTGTCCCTGTGAATTTAGCAGAGTCGCAGGGCCTGTTTGTATTCCCCTCTGAAACAAATACACATCTATGGTCACATTACTCCAAACTAAATCCCACAACCCTGAGGAAATGAATAAAGAGCATCTCTGCTTGTGTTTTTCTCCTGGTTAGCTCTAGGTTATATTAGCTGTGAAAAGCAGCTGTGGTTTGTGTTGTGTTACAGCTATGTGCCATTGTTACAAAGCTGTGATGTGGTGGCTTGATGAAAACAGATTGTTTTTAGCGGACTCTGGTGAGAGGCGGTCTGTCAACACAACTGAAGTTTTCTGTTCAGTAAGTAAAACTACCTCAAAGAAGCCATTTAAGTTGTACACAACACTTTCTATGGGTCTGTTTTGCCTGTTTTGAAGCTTAACAGCATCTTTATCCACTTTCATTTGTGAAGAAAAGAGCAACCAGGATATTCTTCCAAAATTCACCTTTGTTCTGTGCTTTATGGAAGAAAGTAAGAACATGAGAGTAAACGATGAGAGAATTTTACAAACCATAAATAAATAACCAAATATTTCTATAAGACAGGGAATTATGCAAAATATAACAGTGAGCATCAAACTGGCTATTTGAGAAGTTATAACTGCTGAATTGGCTCTTAGAAGAAAAGGTTATACAGAACCTCACAGGGTTCTTTCAGGCGCTTCGTATATAAAACCTTTTAGGGGTTCCCATCATTTTTTTTTCCCGGAATTGTATTAATACAGATTTTTAAAAAAAATAAAAAAATCAAAAAAAAATCACAAAAACATATTTTATCACTAGAAAAAAATATAAAAAACATTGCACATAAAAGTATTATGCAGTCATTTAAGACATCTTTTTCTTATATAGAACTTTTTTTGGCATAAAGGGTTCTTTAAAATTGAATCAAAAACTCTATATACTGTAGAACCCATCGAGCGTTTAGATAAATCAGACAAGGTGATATTTTATGTTCTATTTTTCCATATAAAAAACTTGCCAAAGTAAGTAGCGCTGTCATTTCTGGCAGATATAAATGCATAGTCAATACTCAATAGTCAGACTTATCATTGACTCTTATCAATGACTCTATGTGTTTTGGATGAAGCTCACTCAGAGGCCCGCAGTGGAAACTGGAATGTTTGTGTGTTTATACAGATCATTTTGAGTGTAAATGTATAGAGAGAAAATTTCATTAGTGTATGTTTGTGTTATGTCTTAATATGTCAGTAAATGTGTAAAGTTTTGTATGTGTGTGTGTGTGTGTGTATGTGTGCATGGAGCAGGCAGTGAGAAGCACAGCTATAACTCCCACGCCTCCACAAGCTTCAGTCTCTGCGCTGCTGGCCTGCTCTGTGTGTGTGTGTGTGTGTGTGTGTGTGTGTGTGTGTGTGTGTGTGTGTGTGTGTGTGTGTGTGTGTGTGTGTGTGTGTGTGTTTTCTCCTCCCCTCTAACCAGGGCCTGGCTGCACATGTTCACTGATAGAAGCTGAAATAAACAGAACCGGTCCTGCCTGATAGCACTCCAGAGAGCAGCTCCATTACAGACAAACAGCTGCTATTGGCTGGAGTAAAGCCAGCACCTCACAGAGAGAGAGAGAGAGAGAGAGAGAGAGAGAGAGAGAGAGAGAGAGAGAGAGAGAGAGAGAGAGAGAGAGAGAGACTAGATCTCTAAGAAAGACCTACAATAGATCTCATAATTTTCAGTTACATTACAAAAAAAGAGCCATACTTATCCTAAAAAAGCAGCAATAAATAGGAGTTAACATCATTCTTTATATATATATATATATAAAATTTCTTCTTTTTTTTTACATCTTTAAACATCAATATTTTGGGGGTATACAGTCATGGTAAAAATTGATGGCACCCCTGATAAATATGATAAAAAATGGCTGTAAAAAATAAATCTGCATTGTTTATCCTTTTGATCTTTCATTCAAAAAATTCGCAAAATTCTAACCTTTCATTGAAGTAAAAGAATTGAAATTGGGGGGGAAATCACATTATGAAATAAATGTTTTTCTCCAAAACACGCTTGCCATAATTGTTGGCACCCCTAGAATTTCTTATGAGAAAAATATCTCTGAAGTATTTTCCCATTAATATTTACATTTTTAAGCACACCAGGGTGACTAGGAACATGAAATTGTCCAGCTATGACTTCTTGTTTCACAGGAGTTTAAATATGAGGAAACACAAAGGCCAAATTCCCTTAATCATCCATCACAATGAATAAAACCAAAGAATATAGTTCTGATGTGCAGCAAAAGATTGTTGAGCATCACAAAATAGAAAGTGGCTGTAAGAAAATATCTAAAGAATTGAAAATCCCCATTTTGACCATCAGGGCAATAATTAAGAAGTTATAATCAACTAATGATGTTACGAATCCGCCAGGAAGAGGACGTGTGTCTATATTGTCTTAATGGACGGTGAGGAGGAAAGTTTGAGTAGCCAAAGACTCTTCAAGGATCACAGATGGAGAATTGCAGAGATTAGTTGAGTCTTGGGGGTCAGAAAGCCTAAAAAAAATTATTAAACAACCCCTACATCCCCACATGTTGTTTGGGAGGGTTTCAAGAAAAATGCTCCACGCTCCTCCAAAAACAAACTCCAGCATATTCAGTTGTCAGACAAGACTGGATCTTCAAAAGGGACCGGATTCTGTGGTCAGATAAAACAAAAAAAGGGCTTTCTGGCAGCAAACCCAGCAGATGTGTTTGGTGCACACAGGGATAAAAAGTACCCCATGCCTACGGTTAAATATACTGCTGGATCTTATATGTTGTGGGCCTATTTATTTGCTGGAGGTCCTGGACATCTTTTTCAGATACATGGTATTATGGATTCTAGCAAATGCAAACAGATAAAAAATCAAAACCTGACGGCCTCTGCTAGAAATCTTATAATGGGCCGTGGTTGGATCTTCCATCAAGACAACGGTCCAAAACAAACATCAAAATCAACACAAAAATGGGTAACTGAGCACAAAATGAAGCTTCTGCCATGACCGTCCCAGTCCCCTGACCTGATGAGTGGGCTGAACTGAAGAGAAGAAGCACCAACATGAACTTGTGAATCTGAAGGATCTGGAGAGATTCTGTATGGAGGAATGGTCTCTGATCTCTTGTCAGGTGTTCTCCAAACTCATCAGGCATTATAGGAGAAAACTCAGATCTGTTATCTTGGCAAAAGGAGGTTGCAAATAGTATTTAATAACAGGGTGCCAACAATTATGGCCAGCGTGTTTTGGAGAAAAACATTTATTTTATAATGTGATTTACCCCCCACTTTCAGTTATTTTACTTCAATGAAAGGTTAGATTTTTGTGAATTTTTTGAATGAAAGATCAAAAGGATAAACAATGCAGATTTATTTTTTACAGCCATTTTTTATCATATTTATCAGGGGTGCCATCAATTTTGACCATGACTGTATGTGAGACACTATTATATGGAGCAACAGACTCTGGCTGTTCAGTCAGTGTGTGAATGAATCGCTGTTTCTTAAGCCTGCTGCAGGAAAGAAGAGCAAAACAATTAAAAGGAATATGAGAAATATGAAGTGAATGATTCTTCTGTGTTTGTGGTCAGATAGTAAACAGATAATATTTATCTGTGAGGAGGACTGTCATACTTTCTCTGAGCGTCTGTTTACAGGACCGTGTGGATGTCGGTCACTTCACTATTTATAACCAACCCATGAGTGAGTGTGTGTGTGTGTGTGTGTGTGTGTGTGTGTAAACAAGGTAAGCACTGTCACCCCGCATGACAGAGGCAGACAAACACACACACACACACATACAGCTGATCCTTATCCTCAAATTCCTTGAGAAAGTTTAGACTCTGGAGGTTTATTTGAAACACAAACTATGGGAAACTTTTTTCTCTGTGACTGAAAATCTAATATACACTACTGTCCAACAAGTTTGGGGTTGGTAAGATTTTGTAATGTTTTTGAAAAAAAGTCTCTTATCCTCACCAAGCCTGCATTTATTTGTTAAGCAAATATGGTAAAACCAGTAATGTAATGGAAAATTGAAACAAATTAAAATAACTGGTTTTCTATGTGAATATATATTAAAGTGTAATTTATTCCTGTGATGCAAAGCTGAATTTTCAGCATCATTACTCCAGTCTTCAGTGTCACATGATCCTTCAGAAATCACTCTGATATGATGATTTGATGCTCAAGAAACATTTATTATTATCATCAATGTTGAAAACAGTTGTGCTGCTTCATATTTTTGTGGAAACTGTGAAACTTAGTGAATGTTTGAATAGAAAGTCCAAAAAACAGCATTTATTTGAAATAGAAATGTTCTGAAACATTATGAATTTCACTTTTGATCAATTTAATGCATTCGTGCAGAATATTTTTTTTTTTAAATTTCTTTCAAAAGAACAAAAAAAAAACACTTACTGACCCCCAATTTTTGAATGGTAGTGTAAATGGTCGGACTTTTGGAGACCCTACTGTAGATCACCCTACTTTCATTACGCTGCCTCATGCATTCGTTTGGTTTTGTCTCTGTTTCGTTGAGTGTGTTCTCAGGAAGCAGATCTGTCACGCCAATTGGCAGATATCCAGACAGAGAAAAGCTATCTGGCCTGCAGAAAAGTGCACAATAAGCACTGAACATTGTGAGCGGTATGCTAAAGTTAGCAGCGCGCACACACACGCGCACGTATCATTCTTCCTGTGGTTTGTTGGATGACATTCAGCCCCTTTTGTGACACAGACTTGCAATTTTCTTCACAATGTTGTCCTGACTGTTGATTCAGGACCCTTATTTGACAAAATTTACTTAAATTATTTTGATTTGTCCCTCAGTTAGTAAACATAAACTAAACTTGCATTTGCACATTACCTTGAAAGGCCTAGCAGAAAAGTAGGCAGTGGGATTTAAAGGCACAATGAAACGGAAGTAGCGACAGATCTTTTCCTCCATATTGTGATGCACATCCGAGTGAATCAACTTCCAGTCCAGGGACTTTGGTCTTTGTATTGGATGTACGGGTGGGCGATTTACCGGTAGAAATCTGTCAACCGGTAGAGATTTTTGACTCACGGTCACGAAAGCATATTATTTGAATGTGTTTTTAAGCGTTGCAGTTTAAAAACAAGTGATTTTAAATCGTTCACGTGCAGTAAGCAGCGAAATCCTTCTGCTATCTGAGAGACGCACACGTGATGCCGCAGCTCATACAGCGCGTGAGGACTGAACTGAGTTGTTTTTAGCGCCTTATTAGGCTTGAATGGTCAAATACACACTTGTATGATGTGTCAAAATGCCCGTCTTTGCGAGCATCCTTGTAAACACAGTCATTTATGTCTTAAATGAACGTAAAGAGTTGAGAAAGTAGGCGCGTGTGTATCAGTAGGCTATATTAGATCAGTGCATTCGGTCTTAAAGTGACAGAAGCCTAATAAACCGCCTGCGGTTTGTGTCATTTAATTTAAATCAAACAATCGCATTGCTCTTGACTGAATCGCTTCTGTAACTTTAATAAGTATAAATGTATGTCTAATTTACACAGTGAAGACTATGCAGTGTTTTTGTACATTTGATTACTTTATGTAGTATTTCTAGTTAGACCTATCTATCGCTTGAAGTTTTTCAGGTAGGTCTATTTCATTTGTGTCTTTGTTCCATTTTTGCCCTATTGCTTGTAATTAGTTTATTTGTTCATATTTTACTAATTTATCATTGACATTTTACTTGTCTTCAGTGTGCTTGACTTTTTTTTTTTTTATTACTTATGTTAGTTGGGCTAGTATTCATTTTTTTTTTGTGATAATGAAATTGGTGATGAGATTTATGAAATTTCAATGGTATCAAAAAATGGATTTTTTTATTTTATTTAAAGCACACACAAAAAAAACTATATTGTGATATATATCGTTATCGTGAAATAACATATTCATATAACATCCTCATATCGTGATATCAAATTTTGGTCATGTCGCCCACCCCTAATTGGTTGTTGACTGGATGGAGGCAAATCTGAATGCAAGACTGCAGTTGACTGTAAAAAAGGGGAGAGTGTATGCTGACAAAACGATTGGATAAGTCTGGCATACATCACCAGCGAGAAGGTCCTGTTAAGACATTTGGTTACACCTTATTTCGATATTTAGACATTCTACTAACTATAAGTAACTTTGCAACTACACATGTCAAATAACTATCATTAGAGTATTAGTAGACTGTTAGATTAGTGTTAATAGAATAAAGTTGACATGTGCAAAGTTACTTAGAAAGTCCTTGTTGCGTAAACCAGGGAAGGCCTTTGAATATAGTGTGTGGGAAGCATGTTTGTCTCTTGCTCCAAAGTCCACCGCGGACGACCTTGGCAGAGTTAGAGAGCGAACAACATTCCTCCCTCTAGCTGGCCAGTGTTTTGTTTTATTCATTTCTAAAGCACGTTAACATCTGAAACGTTTGCAGTTCCACGTGAGCAGTGAGTGTTTCATACATGATCCCTCTCTGACATGTGTTTTCATTTGTCTCCCTCCCCCTGTGAACCTTCATTCCCACTCAACCCCTCATTTTCACTCAATCCCTCACTTTCGCCCGAGAGCGACACCTCCCCCCACCCCCTCATCCCCTCTCGCTCAACGCTGATGGACGGATAGTCACGGATGAGATCCAGCAGTGTGTTGTGATCCATTACAGCCCATATATACTCACGGCAAAGTTTTTTAGTTCTTCGCTTAGGAGTAAAAAGAAGTTCGATATACACGATATACTGTCAGCAAACATCCCGTCGCCGCCCACACGGCTGAGAACGACGGTTAGATGAATATGCAAATATGTGGCCAAGCAGCCTGTCATGCCACTCCGTGATCAATGCATTGTCTTATGTTGTGTTTGGGCTTGTTCGAGACCACCTACTTTAAATATGCGATCTACTATATGGTTTACTAATGTTTCGCAAAGTTACAAACAAAAAACGTGGCGCGAAAACATCATGCACTGTATAAAATGACATGATCAATAAGTCATGACAACATATGTCTTTACAATACTTCAACTCATCAAAATAAGTTAAGCATTTTCATTTTAAACTATATGTTTTAAGTTATACGAGATTCAACTCATTTTTTAAGTCAGTGTAATGTAATTTAAGTTGAAATGACTTACACCGTCAAGTTGATTGTACTTAATTTAAGGCTGCACGTTTTTTTATAGTGTATGTATACTGTATTCATACAAATACTTCGTATAGTTTGGTCTCTAACTGAAACAAATATGCTTGTTGTATTCTGCTAGTTGGGACCGTTCAACGATACTTGACACAAGTTATGTACGTTGATTTTACAGATCACATTTTCATGTAAAGCAGGTTTTTTTCACACTATGAAAAGAGCACTAATATGTCAGCAAATTTAAAAGCACTTGTTAAGTGATATTAATATTCCCTATAGTCACTGTAAAGCCAAGCTTCTACGCTTTAAAACAACACCTGTTTTGTGTTGGTTAAGCAAGTGGTTGTTAAGTAGCACCTCCCGCTTCAGATTTAAGAGGTTCAGGTTAATGATTAATCAGTTAATTGATTGTTAACTTTAACAACGATTATGGTAATTTACGTAAATTGACATCCCTAATTGCTATGATTAATTTTTCTTCTTCCAGTTGAAGAACTCTTTTTTTTTTTCTTATTCTTTTTTCATTTCTGTCTTTCAGCTCCTCCACATGTTGTTGGCTCCTGCGTGATGTATATCAGCAACAAAGCACGCTGCTATCTCTCCTTTCCATCTATTTTTCCTATCTCTTTTTCTCTCTGTGCAGTTCTCTAATTATAGACGTCCCACCCCCTCCCAGCACACCCAGTTTGTCTCCGCCTGTTTTCCACCACACTGTTATGTAATGCCCTGCTCCACACACACACACACTGTCCATGTTTACCAGAGGATAAGGCTACAGTTCAGCAATAGAATGATAGATGACTACACTTTAATAGCACACAACATTGTGATTTATAAAAGCCCCTCTTACGCAAGTTACAGTGTGTCTGACAAACTGCACTGCCTTTAAACCAAAGCACAGAGCCAAACTCCCTCTTTCTCTCTCTCTCGAAACACACTCACACATACACTTATGTAAGATACTTCATAATAATGTAATACTATATCATAATAAAAACTGTTGCATATTTCACTGTCATTTTCCCAAACAAACCATGGAAAACAGTTATATTGTGAAATATTATTACAATTTAAAAGAGCAGTTTTCTATTTTAAAATGTAATTTATTCCTGTGTTGCAAAGCTGATTTTCCAGCAACATTACTCCAGTTTTCAGTGTCACATGATCCTTCAGAAATCATTCTAATAAGCTGATTTGATGCTCAATAAACATTTCTTATTATTATCAATGTTGAAAACAAGCTGTGCATCATAAATAGAATGTTCAAAAGAGCATCATTTATTTGAAATAGAATCTTATAACATTATAAATATCCCAACTGTTACTTTTGATCAATTTAATGCATTCTTGTTGAATAAAAGGATTAATTTTTTTTTTTTTTTTTTTTTAAATCTTACTGACCCTAAACCTTTAAATGGTGGTGTACATAGAGAGCCCTGTCAAGGGACCATAATAAAGTGACAATTAGATAATTGAGGCGTAAAGAGATGTGAGCAACCTAGCAACACCCTTAGCAACAGGCTAAAACTACTAAAAACTCATTTTCGACTGCATAGTAACACCCTGGCAAATTTCTCGAAATGAAAATTTAAAAATTTATTTTCAATTCAATATTTGTGGAATGTAAAATAAGTTAGTCAAATGAAAACCAGGCTATGAGAGCAATTAAACCAACTAAGACCATCAAACCAGATTAGTTTACAATAGACAAAGATACACAGACAGAAAGAACTTCGCACCCACATGACAACACACAACACACTTCCTCGTGTTCAAATTTAGTTTGACGAGTTTGAAGGGAAACATCCTCACACTTGAGAAGCCTCTGAACTGCATCAAAATAATGGTAAAACATTCACAGAGCATAACAAAAAAACATAAAAAAAAAAAAAAAAAAACATTAATCAGCAGGCTGATGAGGTCAGGGAGACGCACTTTGCTATTTGAGTGTTGAAGCAAACCAAACAAAATGGAGGCTATCATGTTGTGTAAACAAAGTTTGAGAGGAGTCCGCTGAGGACTGGATAAATGAGTGTATGGGTGGACATGGTACATAGAAACGTTTTTTATTAGAATATAAATATCAAAGGAACAGTCCTACACACTACAGGGCAAAAACAAGTCTCATTTAATACCTCCGAGAGGAGACACGCTTCCTCTGACATACCTTACCTGGCAACTCGGATGATGTCCAGAGCAACATTAATGCTGTAAAGGTCCTGAGGGCTTAATCTCTCTCTCTCTCTCTCTCTCTCTCTCTCTCTCTCTCTCTCTCTCTCTCTCTCACTCTCTCTCTCACACACACACACTTAGCAGTAAGGCTGTGAAAGTGCAGTGCAGTACATGCAAGTTCATCTGACTGAAGCAGTATGCAGAACACAAGAATTCACATCCTCATGAACTTAAACACAGTTTCTGTGATGTTGTTGTTATTTTACTGCAATGACTCCCAGCTGCGGCTTTAGCAACATTTCTGACGGCCTTTGAGACAACTGTGTAATAAGCCATCTCATTTCCATCTGAGGGCGAGGGGAAACCCCACATCGGCTGGTGTCTGAGAGTTTGAGCTTGTGTGAACTTATTTCACTACTTGTGAGGGGCAAATAACGTGACTAAATAGTTACTACACGTAAATATGGCACATTTATGGTTGGGTTAGATTACAGTTCGGTTAGATTTAGGGCTGTCACTAACGATTATTTTGGTAATCGAGTAATCAGTCAATTATTTTGACGATTAATCGAGTAATTTGACTTTTTGTGGTAATAAAAATAGACATAAGTGAACAAAAACCAGTAAAATTACTTAAAATACATATGCATAATAACAATGAGGCAATAAAGATAAAGTATCAAAAGCACGTAATCGTATGGTTTTATTGAACAACTGTTAAAATACATAATGTAATATACATAATATAAACATAATCAACTTGTGTGCATTACGTATTATAACAGATGCCTGCAGAGGGAGCAAACGGCCTGGTGATTGTTACACTTTAGTTTACAGCTTTGATCAAATCCTTGTTTAATATTGGCCAAACGACATTTAATTCAAATGTCCACTAAATCTTTAATATTTGGCCAATTATTTACAATGGAAATGCTACAGCCGCTGTCATTTCTTGAACAAGAACATGTGGACATCAAAACATGCAAACTCAGAGTGAGGGTTTAAACTTTTATTTTGAAATCGCAATGAAATGTTCGCATATTTAGAAACATATTGATGTATTCTCCTGCGTTAGTGCAGGTTTATAAATGATAGCACTATGCTATGCTATATTATTATCTTGCGGCTAGGGTTTGTTTCTCTAGGGTGTGGTGAGTGATTGTGAGCGTTGCCAAGTTGTTCTAATTTTCTGTTAGAATGTTGTTTGGGTGTTATGGGAAAATGTGAGTGTTTGTAAGTATAGTTGATAGGGGTGGAACGGTACACAGAAGTCACGGTTCGGTTCATACCTCAGTTCAGACATCACGGTTCAGTACGAGTTCGGTACAATGGAGGGAAAAGCAGAACAAAAATGTAGAAGGCTTGTGCATGTCTCAGGCTGTACCACCAAAGGAAAATAAATTACTTTTATTTTTTTTATTAATAAAGTAAAGGCATAGAACCAGTTTATTTGTAGTGCACTGACAATAGTTTTATATAATTAGTTTATTAATTAAATTAATAAAAAGACAAAAAGACCTTGAGATATGTTTGGTAATTGTACCTGAATGAATTGAAAATTAATTTGCTACATTTCAGATTAATATATTTGTTTTCCTTAAAAATTTTAATTAACAGTAACTTAAACACTTTGCATTTTGAATGATGTCCTGTATAAACAAAATGACGGAGTATGTTTTTATGTTTCCACTGTTCGATCGCGCCCGCGCCTCACACACACACACGCACGCACACACACAAATATAAGTAAACACTTTGCGACTTTTCGATCGCGCCCGTGCCTCTCTCTCTCTCTCTCTCTCTCACACACACACACACACACAACATATTCCAGCATTGCAATCTTAACATTGCGCTTCAGAGCTAAGGCGGGGCTACAGATTAGGTGTCCCTAAAGAACCCGCGTATCTAACAGTAGTTCTGCATTACATTAATTAATTTGCACGCGAGTTTTTTATTTATTTTTATACCGTGTATTCTCCGTGTAAATTTATGCACCGAACCGTGACGCCTGTACCGTTTCGGTTCAATACGAATACATGTACCATTCCACCCCTAATAGTTGAACAAAAGTGTTGCTATTGTGCAGTTGCTATGGTGTTTCAAATGGTTGTTAGTTTGCTTCTAGGGTGTTGTTGAAGGCCGTGAATGTTGCTATGCCGTTGTTAAGGTGTTCTAAGTGTTGCTGCTATGCAATTACGAAGTGGTCGTAAGCATGCCAATAATGTGGTGTGATCGGCTTTCACTGTTGCTATACAGTTGCTAAGGTGTAAGGGGTTGTTATCATGTGGTTAAGATGCTGGAAGTCAAAAGGGCTCAAGCTCCCATTTTTGCAAGTTTTTATCATTTGCCAGACAAAAATAGAATGTCTGATTGCTTACAAAAGTAAGAGCATACCACTCTTTTGTATTCTGGTCCTCAGGTAATGAACTATATCAACCATATTAAACATATGTCTAGTTGGTTCTCATCTCCGCTAGTGGAACATGCGCCACTACGCATCAAAATCAGTCATGGCTGACTTTAAAACTGGAAAAATACACGGAAGTCGGATGGATGGACCCAAAATACATGTCCATAATAAGGAACACTTGGGTTCTGTGTTACGGTTTTAGTATTTGACCACAATATAATTTCCATCTATCCATATGGGAAAATTGTGAACCTGTCTAATCCTGCTTTTATTTGGGGCCCTGATCAGCGTCCCCAGCCGACACAGCTCAAGTGTGTAAACACAGTACAGGAATAAATAGTGATGAAAATATCTGAGACGAAACAGCTGAACTAATCAAACAAACATGCCTTAAGCAAACCTCACCCACCACTTCCCGCAGAGAGAGAGAGAGAGAGAGAGAGAGAGAGAGAGTCAGACCCAACCAGGGTGCTTTCTGTCCGTTACAGAGCAGTTTATTCTTTTATTCTTTGTGTAAAATTACAATGTCTGAGTCAGTAGCAAAAACTGATATAAATAGGAGTGGCTGCAACAAAATCACACTCTATTTGGAGGAAGCCAATGTTGCCTTTATGAAGATAAATATAATAAGATTGGACTATATAGAGACCAAAACGTTTAAGAAGCACTGATTATTACAATCCTTTACATTAGCCCCAATAAACATGAGTAAGGAATGAGATATAAATCACTGCTCATCCCCTCCTACTCTCCAATATTACTCATCATGTATGTATGCATGCTTGCTGCGTGTGGTATGACTGCATTGGCCATATGTTGAGTATTTTGGGGAAATTTTGTTTGATTAATTAACCAAGTTTGCTATGATCAATTTTCAGTGGGTGTTATGATAATTTAATATTATAAGATCTTTTTGGTAATTTTGTTTTTTGGTGTAATTTTTTGCTGCATGACCGATGTGCTCACTGTGAATTACTGTTGTTGAAAAGCATAAACACCTTTTGCGTGAACTGTTTCTTGCGTGAATTTACAGCCATGTGTGAATCAAATCAGAATCAGAATCAAAACCTCGATCTGTACATATATTTAAAAATGACACAAAAAGAACAATGGGCTTTAAAACAAACTTCAGACTTGGACACCAGGCCCTACCATGTACTTCCAGTGCAGTGGGACATTTTAATTTCATTTTATTATCTCAAGCTAAATGTAATACGCAAGTTTTTTCCCCCATTTCTTTCACTTCCCTTTCCTCGCTATATATACCTTCCTTTCTTGGGCTACACAATTATGCTGAACTGTGCACACAATAAATACAGCTCTGAACTAAACATGAGCTCCAAAAACATCAACATGAAGGGCTTTTGTCTACACACAAAACACACAGCTCAGCTCCTCTGGCAATTTCTCATTTGCTTTCAGTTCACTGCAGGGAATTATTGAATTATTATTACACCAATAAGAAACAGTGTGGGTTTTTGTGGATTATACACTCAGATTTCATTCATTAGTTTTACTCAAGACAAGATGAGCAAGAGAAGAGAAGAGCAAGACAATAGCTGGTTTTACTCAGTGAAGAAGAAGTAGAGCTGTTCATGACAGCACTCATATGAAGCTGAATGGCATTGTATGAATGGATTTCATATAATTAACAGGATACTCAAACATTTAAGTGTTGTGTTCATGAAAGTTATGCATAACGGCAGTAGGGCTGTTTGGCTCAATTCACACAGCTGGAACGATAAACTTCTCTTTCATCGTGCTGATTTCAGACTGATCCAGATTTAGATCTGTGCTCAGTTTGGGGAAGTGAGGAGGAAATCAAATCTGTGGAAAACTTGATGACAGAAACACACAAGACGTGTGAGTCTTGAGTGATTAATATGTTTGGGTTGTATGATATGATATGGCTGGGCTTCTAGAGGGAAAAATCACCTGGATTTTTTTATTATTATTATTACGCTCATTACATTCCAGATTTGGGGGGACTTTTTCCCAATGAAAAGTTACAGTATATGTAATGCACAACAAAACATTGAACCAAAATCCCCATGTTCACTGTGGATCACAATGAAAAGTCCCAAAAGTACTATGCAAACATTTCCCAAATGGATTTCCCAACAATATTACTGCACTATTAACACCACAAATTCATTAGTAATGCAGTACACAGGGAAACACCTTGCTGAAACTAGTGCAGAACTGAAAATCAGTTCTCACAATACCAAAATATCAGACAATAACAACAGGAGTGTACATTTCTCAGTAACAATTTTCATACCAAAGCAAAAACAAATCTGCTAATGAGCATACTTTAAAAAGTTTAGTAGTATTATAAATTAAAAATTGTACAAATTTGCATGTCTTCAATTATTTATATAATTATATAACAAGAAAGAGCAAAAAAATAAACATATATACTCAAATGACTAGAACAGTCTTCATGTTTAGTATATGATACATTATTATTGTTACGTATTCCCTGGCTTTGTGTTTCTTGTGTTTTGTTAAGTGGACTTTTAGTTTGCATGTTTACCCTGTGTCTGTTCCTGTGTGCCATTTTTGTAGTCCTTTGTAGTTTTTCTAGTTGATTAGTTCTGTGATCATTCCCAGGTGTGTCTTGTTTGCCTATTTCCCCTCTAGTATTTAAACCCCAGTGTTTCTTGTGTTCTTTGCTGAGCCTTCTCCTACACGTATGTTTGGTGCTGCTCATTCTGTTCTTTGATTTGGTTGTATTTGTTTTTTTATTATTAAACTCTTTGCATTTGGATCCAGTTCTCCTTTGTTTTTTAGTTCACCTAGCTTTACAATTTTGTAATAAAGCTAACTAAAAGTTATCCACTCAAGAGCCGTGAATAGTTTCCTCTTTTTTGCTACAAATTAATTGTTGTTACACTCAGGCACACATTCAGTTTTTTTAAAATACTTGAAAATACTGATTTCTGAAACTGAAACAGTAAAGCTGCTCTGATGCAATTTTTATTGTACAAAGTGCTATATAAATAAAATTGACCGTCTGATTACATTCACTTATGACATAACTGGCTGTGTTTACATTAATATCCAGCCAAGACAAGCATTTTGACCAAGAAGTGCTTTCGACCGTTCATGCGCACAGCCACTTTACCGCTCTTCACATGCAAGCAAACACTCATTGGAGCTCAAAAGCAGCGGCTTTACACTGCAAAAACTATTTCTCGAAGATTATTGGAGTACATTTTACAAGAAAATACAGTACTATTTCTACTTTAAATTTTCACATTTAATCCAATGTGTTTCTTGCCGTTTCTTCGTAATTATTTGTGAAATTCACTAGCGATTTCTGTGTGAAATTGCTTCAGATCCTACACAAACATTTTTTTCAGTGTACCAAAGCAAGTCAGTTCTCTATGGAAGTTAGTTTCCTAAAAAAGGAAAATAAAAAAGGTAATTGCAACTTTTTATCTCACAATTCCGACTTTTTATCTCAGAATTGCGTGATATAAAGTTGCAATTATGTGTTATGAATTCATAATTGCGTGACAAAGTCGCAATTGTGTGTTATAAAGTCAGAATTGCGTGATATAAAGTCGCAATTGTGTGTTATGAAGTCAGAATTGCGTGACAAAGTCGGAATTGTGTGTTATAAAGTCAGAATTGCGTGACAAAGTCGCAATTGTGTGTTATAAAATCAGAATTGCATGTTATAAAGTCAGAATTCTGTGATATAAAGTAAAAATTGTGTATTATTTTGACTTTATTATGTGACTTTATATCTCGCAATTCTGAGAAATAAAAATGCAAACTCGCAACTGTGAGATAAAAAGTCGCAATCATCTTTTAAAATGTTTTATTCTGTGGCGGAAACAAGCTTCAATAATACTATGTACAAGAGGCATTGTAAAAATCTATTGATTTAGTACCAAAGTACCAGTCCTTCTGACATCCTAGGATGCCCAGTGTCCTCCTGCAGAGGCAGATGGTTGTGTTTGGCCCATACACTGATCTTCTAGAGTTGTGTCAATGATTATTGCTCACTGACTACATGTAAATCCTGACTGCCCTCTCACCCATTGCAATCCCATAATACTGTGGCAAATCAGATTATGGTGGCAAGCAATCACAGTGAGTAGCCAAGCCCTGCTGAATCAACAGTTTAAAATTGCTAAAACGCTAAAATTGATCAAATTTGCAGCATAGACGTGTTTCTTCAATCTTTGAGTTTTGTGATGTGGTTACAAGATAAAATAAAAGCGGAATAGATGTTGAAAAAAATGAAGTGTCCAATCCACAAGTGAGTTTGTCGGTTTTAGTAAACAATAGAAAGTTCATTCATAGTTTGGTCAACCTACACAGTAGACCTTGACCCTCAATCAAAAGCCCTGGCGTGCAAGTCACGGTGCAGTGTGGTCTAGCTTTGCTCCAGGGTTTTTTTGGACCCTGTGATTCAGGCAAAGCGACCGCAACTCTGCTTCTCTGAATCCACCACTCTGGGTGTGGCCGTAAATACCGCTAACGTTTTCTAGGAACTCAGCAAAGAGCAAGAGTGTGTATTTAAGCGTGTTTGTGTGCATGATGTAGTTTGCTGGGATCACAAGACAGCAGCCTAATGCTTAAAGCAAATGCGCACAGGCAGGAGATAAAGCAAACAGTGGAAGTGGAAACCAGCAAAACCACCCTGACTTGTTCCAAACTCGACAATGGGCCACAGTCTTAAAGGTGAGGGGGTCAGTGCTGAGTTAGCACAACAATGCATATTCAATGCTAGCAGAACCAACATGAAGGAATATTCCAGGTTCAGAATAAGCTAAACTAATGTTGATTACCACAAAAAATACTTTTACAGCTTTACAGATCAAATAGTAGGCCTATAAGCAATAGTGCTAATTTAAAGGGACTAATTGAAATACATTTTTGTGGTAATTATGCTACAGATGTAGTCAACTGACCCGAAAGATTCCTTTAGGGAAAAACAAAGCAGAACAGCCATTGGAAGAAAGTTCATGTCAACAATTACTCAAGATAAAAGATTTAAAACTCAATCCTAGATTAACTTAATTAATTAATCATGACAAAACCATTTTGGAGTAGATCTGAAATCAAAAGAGAATTGTGTGACACATTAATCAATGCTATATTGTCCTGTCATATGAACCAAGTCTGTTTGTTTCCCTTCTTTATATCAGTGAAGATTGCTTTTAAGAGCAGAAATTGTTTCACAAGGATCACACTGATATGTGTGTGAGTGTGTGGGTTTGAGTGAATGTGAGCAGCGAAGCGGCCTTGATCCTGGAACGGGGCTCTCATATTGTACGGATTTAGAGCTGGATCTGGTGCCATGACCCGGAGCAAAGAGTAGCGGCCACTGGGTCACTGCAGCAAAGACAGAGTTGAGGATAAAGTATGAAAATACTGAGATCTTATAAATTTTCTACAATATTTGTCAAAGACTAAACATATCAAAGAGCACATGATTTCCTGAGCATCACGGAGAAGCTAAGCGAAACCGGCCATGGCTCTTTATGCAGAGGTTTTGGAGAGGCTGCTGGAAGCATGACGGATTCATCTGGAAAAGGGGGAACTGACAGAAAAAGGGACAGATCCAGCTGTTCTTAGAAGTCAGAGTAGGCTGACGTTTATTCCCAAGAAGAAGTTGGGAATTCTTCTAACTATAATATGTGACTGTGAAAGATTATGTAAGATGTGGGTGTGTGAATGGTAAAGAAGAGAGAGGGCCTCAACGGTGCTTTCCTCCAGTTCCTGAGTTTCTATTGAACTCAAAAGGCCAAGAACCATCAAGGAATGACAACTTACAGCTGGTCAGAGCGCAGTAAAATCAGTAAAGTTGCATATAATAGACTCATTTCATAAGGTTAAATATCAGTAAAACATATTCTGCGCACATAAGAAACACTCATCAACAACTTCCATAAAGTGATGATCAACATGCCCGGGAGCAAAATATACGCACAAGCTGTTGGATATAGATGAAGACAGAATTTCTTCACTCTGTGCGGCACACCACAATCTGCAAAGGAGCTATAATGACGAGCAAAATATGAGCAAAATAACAAATGAAAACTATAATCATGAAAGTAAACAGCATAGCTTAGGGCAATCGAGGCAGTACAGCCAGTAAAAACATTTGATTAACTGGCTCTTCGTCTTCCCTACAGACAAACAACGAGTCCACAACTGGCATTCCTCGACAGGAGTTTAGGTCTGGTAGAAAAAACAAACTTGTTTTCAGTTCTGTTGTTTTTTCTTGCAAGCTCTCGTTCCATGTGCACTGGACAAACCACGCTGATGTTTAGGCTCAGACCAGGAGTCTGGTGCTGAATTTATGTCTGCCAGAAATTTCACAACTGTGGCTACAGCCTCATTTTGGACCATAAAAGATTCCTGCGTTTGGTAAATTCGGCACCAGAAAATACTGCTTTAAATGCACTGAGTGATTCCCTTGGGCAGCATTAATCGTGTAAATATCAATGTTTATATAAAAACAAGACAGTGACCCAGAGTAACAGAATAATAGGGATTTTAGCAAGTGATTGCAGCTTAGCTTCAGAATTAATAAAGCTCAACTTCTTTTTTTGGTGTGTGTGTGTTTGTGTCTGTGTGTGTGTGTGTGTGTGTCCTAGTAAACCCTACATTATGGGGACAAAATGTCCCCACGAAGACGGCAATATCCGAAATCCTTGTCCTTGTGGGGACATATTTTGGTCCCCATGAAAAAAACAACTTATAAATCATACTAAGTGAGGTTTTTTGAAAATTTGAACACACAGAAAGTTGTCTGTGATGGGTAGGTTTAGGGATAGGGTTAGAATATACAGTTTGTACAGTATAAAAATCATTGTGTCTATGGAAAGTCCCCACAAAACATGAAAGTTTTCCATATAGTTTTATATTGAGGGTAAAAAAAAAAAGTTTTTCTGAAGGATAAGTGTTACTTGGGTTTGACCATCAGGAGCTCCTTATAGATGCTAATTGCATTGCTAACTGTAAAATTATTTTATTCAAATGAAGCTGCTATAGAAGAATAGCTTCAGTATGCTATAAGTATTTTGGTTATTGATACTGATAAGCCGATAATCATTTTCATTGGACGGACAATAAACATGTCAAAATAAATATTTCAAAACACACAAAAAAAAAACCTCTAAAATACACAATTTTAAATGCTACAAATGAATTTATGCATCACAACATTCACATCATGAAAGATTCATATTCATTTTGAGATTACATTTAAGTGTTATTAAATTATTAGTGTATTGAAACATTAACTTTAAGTGAGTGTTAGATGATGGCAAAGATGATGTTGTTATTCAAATAAGACAACTGTCTGAAAAATTTTTTTGTGGTAAAGCTCAGATGCAAGACCTCTTGGAATATGTTCGGTATGACTGACATAACTTGCTACGTTCATGAAATCAGAGACCCTTCCCTATAAAATCATGATGAAATCTGATCACATGTGGTCACTAGAGAGGCATTCATTGGTGTAAACAGCAGTCTGCATTGACTGACCATTTATGATCAGACCATGAATGTTAAAGTCAATGTGAAATGCTTTTCGAAACTCATTTTACTTCCGTCATGTAACATATGAAGTGAATCAGTATATTAAACACAAAAAAAGAATGGACTTTTTTTTTTTCCTGATTATATTGTGATAAGAAGACCGAATGCCTAGATTTGTGTATTATGTTGCTTGGTTAACATTATCCAATATATATATATATATTATATATATTATACAGATATTATATATTATAATATATAATATATTATTGATATTATATATTAATATTATATTATATAGATATTATTCTATATAGAACATCAAAGGGTTCTGTCAGACGCTTCATATAGAACCTTTTAGAGGTTTCCATAATGGGATCATTTAATGGATTTAGTTTTAATGAATTAATGTTGTTTTAATTCTTTTTTTTTTTTTTATTAAATTGTAAACATACTTGAAAAAATTTGAATTAATCCATGTTCCATTTTTACCATAATGCTGTTTAAAGAGTAGACAAATTATGATTATGACATTTGCTGATAAATAAAACATTTAAGGCGTTCTTTAAAATTGAGACAAGAACCCCTATGGGTTTTGTATAGAAAAACCGCTGAAACATTTTTTTCTAACAGTGTGGCCTGAATGATGTCAGAAGTGAAGGAAAGTAGTTTGAGAGAAAGAGAAAGTTATTACATTTTTAATAAAGATTACAAAGACAAAAAAAAAATCTGAGTAACATGCAATCAAAGAATCAACGTGGATTAAGAAAGTAAATAAGGTTGATTTAATTGACTTTAAAGGATTAGTTCACTTTTAAAAAAACTTTTGCTGATAATTTACTCACCCCCATGTCATCCAAGATGTCCATGTCTTTCTTTCTTCAGTCGAAAAGAAATTAAGGTTTTTGATGAAAACATTCCAGGATTTTTCCCCATATAATGGACTCCAATGGGCCCCAAACGGTTCAAGGTCCAGATGACAGTTTCAGTGCAGCTTCAAAGGGCTTTAAACGATACCAGACGATGAATAAGGGTCTTATCTAGCGAAACGATCGGTCATTTCAAAAATAAATAAAAAAGTTTAAGTTTTATAAGGACAAATGCTCGCCTTGCTCTGTTCTGTGATGCGCGTTCGTGACGTCACGTAATACGCAATTACGTTGAAAAGGTCACGCTTGACGTGTTTACAAATGTGCGGAAGGAGGACCATATACACATTTTCAAATGTATTTGTGTCAGTTTATCGTTTAAAATGCCCATTTCGTGTGCGTATCCTGGGTGCTTTAATATTAAAAAGCCTAAAAGAAAATTTTCTTCAGGACAGAAATTTTTCAAGCGTGACCTTTTCAACGTAATTGCGTATTACGTGACGTCACGAACGCGCATCACAGAACAGAGCAAGACGAGCATTTGTGCTTATAAAACTTAAACTTTTTAATTTATTTTTGAAATGACAGATCGTTTCGCTAGATAAGACCCTTATTCATCGTCTGGTATCGTTTAAAGCCCTTTGAAGCTGCACTGAAACTATCATTTGGACCTTGAACCGTTTGGGGCCCATTGGAGTCCATAATATGGGGAAAAATCCTGGAATGTTTTCATCAAAAACCTTAATTTCTTTTCGACTGAAGAAAGAAAGACATGGACATCTTGGATGACATGGGGGTGAGTAAATTATCAGCAAAAGTTTTTTTAAAAGTGAACCAATCCTTTAAACCCAGGTGTATAAGAGGCCTACATATGGTATTTTCACAGTACAAAAAAAAGAAAAAGAAAGACCTAAAAATACGATGAGTCCTCAATCTTCAGTTTGTCTTTGCCACAAGCAGAACAAAGCAGCCAATTATACTGCAGAAATCTGAGCGCGTCCCTTCAAGTATCAGCTGAAAGTTTTGGTTCCTCTCTTCAGTTTCATAAACTCATCCTCTGCTACGCAACATGAGCCATGATGAGCAGGCGTTATCTGTTGTGGCTTCTGATAATATCAACCAGAGTCATAATAGAAGTTAATTACAGCAAACGTATCAAATTGAAGCACAGGGCATCTTTCGTTCTGATCAGCTTTGTGCACTAAGACGAGCTGAAGGAACGCTGTTGGTGAGTTATAGATGGGTCAAGGAATGCCTGGCTTCTGTTCATCTCTTGGTTTCATTCAGATTTATAGCTCACTGGCTGACCAGGACTTGAGGTACGTGCTGGTTGACACGAACGTGAGTCATACTTGTGTCTCTTATACGAGGTGACCTTTGATCCCCAAAGATTCTGAGAGTGGAGGTCATGACCTATTGGTGTCAGCGTGACAAAGTCAGTCAGGCAGGAACTGTAGATGCTCTAGCCCCAGACCTCTTCAGAAAACACACTGCTATAGTCGATTTAACGTAGGAATTTAGTGTAAAATATATGAGGATATTTTGGGATTTAAAACCACATTTACTTATAGGTGTGAGTCTTGAAATGGCTTGTTCACACAGAAACTTACAGTAGCGTCTCCAATACTGTCTGTATGAATGCGCAACGGGAGCCAAGCCTGTATTCTCTTACCAACCATAACGACAGTGCCCAAAGTAATGTCAAAGATGGAGACATCCATAAAACTGAAAAATCACTTTTGACACGACAAGAGTTCAATCGAGCCATTAGTTTATCTGTCAAATCTGTTCATTTACTGGCAGCAGCTTTTATATCTGGGTGGAGAGTGGAGCATTTGAGTTAGTCCATTAGTCATTACTCTCTTATTTGATAAACATAAATAAATAACTATATTGTGAAATATTACTGTATTGCATTATGTCATTCTAATATGTTGATTTGGCGTTAAAGGAAAAATTCTTATTATTATCAATGTAGAAAACAGTTGTTCTGCTTAATATTTTAGTGGAAACCGTAAAACTTGTTTTTTCAGGATCTTATGATAAGTAAAAACAACAGCATTTATTTGAAATAGAAATATTTTGAAACATTATAAATGTAATGCATCTTTGCTGAATAGAAGTATTCATTTCTTTAATTCTATTGATTAAAGTATTAATTTCCATTCTCAGTCAGAGAATTGAATTGAGAATTTAAGTCAGCGCGAGGAAAAAGTCAGAATTGCGCGTTTATATCTCTCAATTCTGATTTCTTTTCTTAGAATTGCAAGACAAAAAGTCACAATTATCTTTTAAATTGTTTTATTCTGTGGCGGAAACAAGCTTCCATATCTTCTTGATCCAGTTTTGTATAAAAATTCATAGTAGTCCAATCCAATAAGTAGTCAAGGAAAAACATCACAAACATCACTTCCGAATTAAATCGCATTGCATTATGGGATATAGTACTGTGCTGCACACTAAACACATTCGGCCTTCTTCTATTTTAGTAAACATCCCTCACCATTTCAACAACTGAAAAAGTAAAACATATATTAACGTCTCCTCTTCTACATTACAGGTTAAAGGGATAGTTCGGCCAAAAATGATATTTAACCCATGATTTACTCACCCTCAAGCCGTTCGAGATGCATATGTCAATCTTTTTTCAGACGAACACATTTTCAGTTATTTTAGAAAATGTCTTAGATCTTTCAGTGGTTATAATGTGAAGCTATGGGGTCCACTCCTTCAAGTCCCAAAATGTGCATGCATCCTTCACAAAAGTAATCCATCCGGCTCCAGGGGGATAAACGAAGGCCTTCTGAGGGTAATCCGTGCAGTTTTGTCGTAAAAATATACATATTTAAAACTTTATAAACGAAAATAACTGGCTTCCGGTAGCGGTCGACGCGCATTCACGGCAGATGGATGCTGGCGTATGACGTAGGACGTAGGGTAGGAAGCGTCGTGACGTAGAACGAACGTAGAGTTTTGTTTTGCTCTGCTCTCTGGCTGCGCTGTCACGTTTGTTGGTGGACCCCATAACTTCACATTATAACCACTGAAAGATCTAAGACATTTTCTAAAATAACTGAAAATGTGTTCGTCTGAAAAAAGATTGACATATACATCTCGAACGGCTTGAGGGTGAGTAAATCATGGGTTAAATATCATTTTTGGCCGAACTATCCCTTTAAGGACAATATTGACAGCAAAAGCTTACAGTTATCCATACTTTAAAAATCCACAAGAAAATTTTTTTCTCAATTTTTTTTTAACAAACTATAACTGATACAGGAAAGATAGTATGAGAAGAACTATGAACTTCTTCTGTTATAAAGGAATTGTGCAATTACAGATGTACAGGAAGTTCATTGTTCTTTCTGAATGCCGTCCAAGATCGAGATGACCACATGACTGGACTTGTTTACATGAAACTTCAGTTTGCTGACTTCGCCTTTTAATACATTTTATTTCTATGGGACAAGTAGATACAAGACATTGAAAATTAAAAAAGCAAGGGTTTCAAGCTGCTGGTCTTTCTACCTTCCACCTTGGCTTTTGTCTCTCAGTTTACTGAATGCTGATAAGAGATGAATAGATTCAAGCGTGGACTTGCTGCCAGTGTGACCTATCAACCACAGTGTAAAACAGACTTTTTACTGATTTCTCAGACAAGCCTGGACATGTCAATGAAAGACTAATGTGCGTAGAGGTAGGAAGTGCATGGTCACCAGTCCTTATCTCATGAATACACATACAAACATGCAAGCACAAGCACACTAAATTATTTAAGTATTTGCTCAGTGCACTACATCTGTGTGAGTCCCAGATTTGAACTGTGAGAGTCATCAGGCATAGTCAAGTTTATCCTGCACAATTCAAACGCAAACTTGGCTGCATGGCTGAGAAGCTTGCATTAGAAACATGAACAATGTCTAATTTTCCAAGTACTAGTCTGGATATAAAACACATTTGCAAAACGTGTTGCAGTTCCTTCACTCTAGAAACACCTCAGCATGAGTATACTGCATACTGAATACAACTGGGTGTAAATAATAGAGATTTATTTCAATGGTCAAAAGAAAATCTGTTATTATCATACATCCTCAGGCTGATTTCAAAAACAATTTATTTCATTTCATAAAGATTTTGATGAAAATGCGCTACTGTTTTGTGTAAATTTAAAAGCAAAAGGCCATTAGAGTCATTATTACTATTATTATTAATGAATGATATTGGTAAATAAGTGTCACTTTCTACCTCTTTTTGACTAATTGCAGACAATGAATTGAACATGTTAATATGCATAGAATAATCATTAAAATATGTACAGTTATGTACCGTAATTTCTTCTCCCTTAAGTTTTGGACCATTAAACCTTGAGGTACTTGTCAATCACATATAAACACACATAAAAGACGGCAGAGTGACAGATGTATAGCAGGGAAAGAAAGCCGCAGGTGAATAAAAGAGTTATGGACGGCTCATAAAATGCGACAGGTGAAGCTTGTGTTGGGTTTATCTGACAAACATCAGCTTTTCTCACTGTAAAACTGCCGTGAAGGGATAAGCCATTTGCCTGTATATCTGAGAGTTTTGCATAAATGTACAAACCCTTAGGGAGTGTGAGCTCCAGGTATTAAAATTAAAATCTAGGCCACATTGACATAATGTAGAAAAACAAAGCGACAGTGGGACAATAAATCCATTTAAACTAATTCAAGAAAATATGAAAATGCAAATTAAAGGTAATGTGTATTGTTTTTGTGTGTTAAACACTTTCTTCTGTCCCTGTTTAATATGCTCTGTGTGTAAGTATCCTGACCAGCTCAACACAGCAACAGCTCAACCAATGATGTGAGTTTGGGGCGGGGCTAAACTGTTTAGGTAACCAATGGCAGACAGGGGGAGTCTTCAGGAAACCTGTTCAAAAGCGAGTGTTAGTACTCGGTAAGTCATAAATTCAGTGAGCATTATAAAAGCCTCTTTGTAAATAAACTCGCAGTAATTTGCCTGAACTTGCCATATCAGCACATTTAGATAAACACAGACAAATACATTGTCAATTCACATTCTGAAAAGCATCCCACGCAACCACATTGACTCAAAGCTAACTATTTATCCTTGCAGATGATGGTTTGCGCATATACAAAACATATTATATATCTCTTAAAACACCATTCGGCCCCAACCTTCTGGTAGGTATGTCCTTGAATGGGATGGTTCACCCAAAGATCTTTCTTCTGAACCCAAAATTAATTTTGAATCATTTGCTTAAAGGGGTGTTATAATGCCCTTTTCACAAGATGTAAAATAAGTCTTTGATGTCCCCAGAGTGTGTATGTGAAGTTTTAGCTCAAAATACCCCACAGATATTTTTATAAAGCATGTTAAAGTTGTCACTTTTTGAGGGTGAGCAAAAACGCATGTTTTTTGTGTCTGTTCCTTTAAATGCAAATGAGCTGCTGCTCCCGGCACAGGGGGCGGAGCTTCAAGAGCTTGTGTCCTTTTACCTCACACACACATGCACTGAAAATTTCTAAAACTTTTTGCCTTTTATGTTCAAACCGAAGTCAGAAAGATGGAGAGACTCAAGAAGAAGTGACAACATGTAGACAACATTTCTGAATGGTTAGTTGATGAAGTTATGTAGCCTAGCTTATGTGTAGTTATCTTCTAGTCATTGATTAGCATATTCTGTCTTGATAATCTATAAATCGTGTTCCGGGGGCGGGGTTTATGTAAATTTTAGGGTTGGTGATGTCACTAATGAATGTCGTGTAGTCCCTACCAGCCGTTTGTTGTAGTCCTTAAAAAGCGACTTCTTTAAAGTAAAATACTCCCTTTGCTTTGAACTTTGGGATTTGTAACTTTGCAGATGTTGTTTATGCTCAAACAGCAACATTACACACTAACTAAAGTTAGAAAAGTGAAATCATATTCAACCACCCCTTTAACACTTTTCTTTTTCACTCACATGAGGATGAGTAAATGATGACAGAATGTTTTATTTTTAGTTGAACTAACTATTCACATTATGATCTAAGAAAGAAAAAAATTATGAGAATGAACGAATGAGAGTTCGAAAGACAACAAACAGAAAAGAAAACAACAAATAAACAGCGGGAAAGAGCGAAACAAAGACAGGATTTGAACAGACATTCCTTATAAACACGCCAAAAATGAAGGTTGCATAAACACTGACTGAACGCTGACCAAGCGGCCCGTCTGTCTCCTCCACACCAACCATCCAGTGCCATCACATTACATTCAGCCTCTGGTATGCTGAGCTGAGGGTCATGGTCGTGGTAAAAAAAAAAAAGCCACCCAAAAATGAACATTTGAAAATGAACATCACCCTCAAGATGTTTTTTCCTACCATGGAAGTCAATGGCTACCATTATCTGTCTGTTTTCCAACATTCTTCAAAATATCTTATTTTGTGTTCAACAGAAGAAAGAAACTCATACAGGTTTGAAACAACTTGAGGGAGAGTAAATGATGACAGAATTCTCATCCCATAAAGGCTTGTAAACAACTGAACGCAAGCAAGCGGAATGACAGTTTAACCAGTGAACAGATTAAAACATGTCGGATTAAGAAACACTTCATTAGGAGAAAATCATTTTACTTTTAAACAGACTGGGCCAATAAATGTAAAAACAATCTTGTTTCCCTTAGGCCTAGTTTGCTTGATGTCAAACACAGCTTAACTTGCTCTATTGCATCTGAATAACAACTATAACAAAATACAAAACCATTGAAAATGTTGGACACACCCACTCATTTTGTAAAATAGTGCGTTAGTGTCCGCCCACTTTTTCAGCAGCGTTAGATGAAGTCATTTTTCTATTAATTTTTTTCCTATAGAAATATTAAAAAAGCATTATAAGTGATGAACTAAACCAACCAGCTATGAGGTGAATCACAGTATTACAAAATGTATGTGCTTTTTAATGTTTTAACCACAAATTATTGGTAAGTAAATTAGCTAAATTTAAGCAAATGCACTACTTAAAGTCTCCAAGCTGCAACCAACCAAAGTCCCCAAGTTGCAACCAAGTGAAAGGGAATATTGAATAGAGGGCCACAAGACTAGTAATGTGTGCTAACAAAGAAAATAGGGTCAATTTCGATTTCAAGACGACTTTGAAAAGCCATTGCTGTCTCAGAAAACTATCAAGACAGAATAAGTTTTTGGCTAAATATGGGAAGTTTGATTCAGAGTGGTTTAGCAGAGTTGTGTGTGGACTGTGGAGTGATGAATCAATGAAACACGAGTTTCATGGTGATGCTCCAGAGCAGTGTCTTTGAAAATCTGCTGAAAAATATAGTAATAAATGCATCTCTACCACAATGAGGCCTGAAGGAAGAGACTGTGTCGTTGTGTGAGGAGCTGCTGGTATTACTGAGCTACCCCATGCTTTGGAGTACTTTTATTGCAGAATGATTTGCTTCCCACAATTGAAAAGCTGTTATCTGAATGATCAGATGTGATTTTTCAGCAAGATAATGCTCCTGTCCAAATTGCAAAGACAACCCAGAAGCGTCTTGAGAACAAGTCCATCAGGCTCATGTTTTGGCCTGGTCATAATCCAGATTTGAACCCAATAGTGAATATTTGATCTCACATTAAACTCAAACGAACTGGAAGACATTTTCAACTACTCATGAACTGTTTGAAGCCATTAACATTGAGTGGACCAACACTGACTCTTCTTCCTGTAAAAAGCTGTCTGCAAGTTGGGAAGGCTTTTCCATGCCAATTTTCCAAGTTACTTTATCTACAGTATTTGTGCAATTCTTGCTCATTCTCCTTGCATGGGAGTCTGCGTTCTCCACAAGCTATTTCAGCATCCATGATGCTGTTCAAAAACTTCCACCAATCAGACGGTCACGGTGAGCAAATAGACCGTCTGATTGGTGGAAGTTTTTGAACAGCATCATGGATACTGTAGTTTTTCACAACAAATTCAGTTGTTACACGATTATTAAAAAGTTGAAATAATGCGAACAGATGGCTTCCACAAAATACCATCTAATATCAACCTTGCCATTTTTAAATATTTATAAGTTATCTTTCAAGTAATCAATTTCTTTATAAGGAAATGTAAAGTATGGTTTTTACTTCTGGAGCATGACTGTTGCACTCTATTATAATAATTGTCCATCATTTTTGGAATAATCAAAAAGACATCAAAAACATAAAGTTTGGGAAGTAGGAAGTGACCAGAAAATGTGAAATTATATTTACAAAATCAACTTCATGAGGTGCATTCTGGGAAGGAGTTCACAGTTCACATTCCTTCACTATCTGGTCCAACTTATCTATAAATAATATATTCATTAATTAATATATAATTGATACTTTTTTGAATAATATTATTAGAGTATTATTATTATTAAAGTATTTTAGTTTCATAAAAACAGTTATACATATGCACAATTATGTATCTATAAATGTATTTAAGAACATTTAAGTTTGTTTGTTTGTTAACGCCATGCCAGCTACCCCAGCTATATTCATGGCGAGAAAGTTAAAATAGGTTTTAAAATTTAGATCTTAGATAAAAATTCTAAAACTAGATCTGGTCTTACATAATTAAAAAATATTTTCATAAGAGTCAACTGAAAAATAAAGAATTGTAACAGAGTTCAATCTATCACAGTCCATCAAAATACACTTCGGTGATAATGCATTCTGGAACGAGAGGCATAAAGGAGGATCTTTAAGAACATTTAAGTAAAAACTTTTGACTACATTGTAAAAAATGATTGTGATTTTAACATTAAAAGACTGTTTAAACACTTAATTTGTACACAGAAAGTTTCCTTACCATATACGGTAAATAACTGTGATAGATCTAATTGTACATTTAATGTAATTTTACTGTAAAATACTGTTAAATTTACAGTTTTTGGAAGTGAAAACAAACAAGCCATTGTATAATTTACAGTGAAAAAAACGTAAATTTGCATTCCCACAATTCCCTGCGTGACACTTCACAATTGATGTATTTTTGTTGAAAAAACAATGTTTCGTCATAGTTTTCTTAGTTTTTTTCTAATCAGTTATGTACATTAGGGTTTTGTGTTACATTTAATGTTGTTTAATTAATGTTTATTGTTTCTTTTTAAATTTCATGTGTTACCATGATGGTGTTTAATGTTTGTGTGAATTAGGGCTGCACGATATGAGGAAAAGCTGCGATGTGCGATAACATTGTTTAATATTGCGATGACGATATGACTTGCGATAAATATTCAAATGTGAATGTTAGCTATAGCTAACAACAATTCCTGAATTTTTTTTATTTTTTTTAAATAGACATTGTAAAATAGAATATACTGTTCCCATGTCTTAGTGCTTTAATAGGTTATTTGCGTGATAGGGCAAACGTTTATTACCTGCCTGGATTACTATGTAGCGCGAGTGAGTGAGCGAGGGACAGTGTGTGTGTGTGTGTGTGTGTGTGTGTGTGTGTGTGTGCGCGCGCGCGCGAGAATGAGTGAGCGAGCGAGGGACAGTGTGTGTGTGTGTGTGTGTGTGTGTGTGTGTGTGTGCGCGAGTGAGCGAGCGAGGGACAGTGTGTGTGTGTATGTGTGCGAGTGAATGTTTGCGAGTGAATGTGTGCGTGTGACGGCACGCGATGACTGGTCGGAAAGCAACGTGTAGTCTGACATGTTTCTTGTCCATGACACGACAAGATTTTAGGAGTCAAAATCGAGTAATCTGATTCTGACACCGTGACTATCGTAACAGACACAAAAATCTTGTAATCTGAACCAGGTGTTATTCATCGTGTCAGGCTGTCTGTTGCGATGTGTTCATCGCGCGAGTTCATATCGCGATGACGATGAAAATTCGATGTATCGTTCAGCCCTAGTGTGAATGACACAGTGCACCTTCTTTAAACATTAATATTAACTCTTTTGTGGAAGAACTGCTTGTGATGAGCTTTGATTGATCATGTGACTCATTACTGCTGTGATTGTTAGTTGTCAGTGTATTACAATGGTACAAAACAGATATTAATACTTCAATAGGTCGGTAAATTAACATTATATCAGATAATGAAATACGGTTTATTACTGTAAATTTTAAGTTAAGTCTGTAAAACCTAAAATGTTGCTACCGTATTTTTTACAGTAAATTTCTAAAGACCACAGCTGCCAGTTTTTTACCGTAAATTTCACAGATTTTTTTTTTTACAGTGTAGTAGTGTATTTGCATACGAAACACATTGAATTTCAAACTATATATATACATTAATATAACTACATCAACCAAACTGTGTCAATCAGCACAGTGCTCTATGTAGTGATGGGATCAGAACTGACCTTTCATGTGGGACGGGGATGATGGAGGACGTGTGCGGGTGTGGTGTTTCGGGAGATGGAGGGAGACATCCTGGCCCTCTCACTGGGCTCAGAGCCTCAATGTGAGTTTGGTCTTGTAGCCTGATGCCACTCAGGATCAGGTGATGAGCAGGACAGCCGTATTTAAGGACCCCACCTGAGCTCTGTTCGTCCTCTTCTCTGCCACATGCAAACTGAGACGAAGAAGAAGAAAAGAGAGATATACTTCTGCTTTACCAGATAGCACATGGCTCCAAAGAGACTGAGACAGGAATTCAATTCGGTTTTAGTCGCATAGCATTATAATTTTTCCTTATATTTCTTTAGGATGGGTGTTTAGGACGTTAAAGACTTGAAGACAAGATAGCCTGACAAGAATAGTTTTCTCTCTGTGTTAATCGCTTGAAACAGAAAGTTGGAACGGGAAATGTTGAGGGGATTGTCCCTTTTTTTAAATGCCAAAAGTTAATCATGATTTGCTATTGCTATTGTCAGTAACAGGTGGTAAAAGAGACATTCTCTTTCCAGGAGAAATATCAATTCCAAAAGTTGGACAGTCCAAGATGAGTCATCAATAATTTTGGTCCATTTTCCTGGAAAAAAAAAAAGACTTCCAACATGACTCAAAAGCATTTAAATTAATATGTTACTATTATTGAAATCTAAATAATCTAGCTCTGATCTAAATTAATATGCTTAAAAAACATAAAATCAATATGTAAACTAAAATCAAGTTTATTGATCTTGAAACCTTTGGAATCACAAAAGCTTATTATTGTTTAATAATACTACCAGTTTGTGTTCATTAAAAAAAAAAGAGGTTGAGAGCCACTGATCTATGCTAAAAGTTAATTTATTCTCAAAGCTGGAAAACATTGACCAAAAGCAACAAAACGTCAATACTGAATATGCTTCATCTAAAATCTAGGGCCAAGATTAAATCTGAATTTATGAAGCATCCTGTCAGTTAATAGTGTGACAAAACACTGCAGTCGTGAATTTGTTGCAGTACAGGCAGAGTTGCATTGCCTGCACAGCTCATATCGGTCAAGTTCACGTTCATCAGAGCAGAAACATTATATGACGCGTCATCATAGAAGGGGGCGTGTCTGGAACTCCTACACTTCACTGAACAGAGCGAGTTCTAAAGTGAACGCTCAAACGTTCGAAGGAACTAGACGACGCATATGGTTACTTCATACAATAAGCTAATCCATAAGCAATGCATAAACCATGACTACAATAAAGTAACTTTCTTTTCCTTTTGTTGCATACAATGTAAGTTGCAGATAAAAACACTTCTTTTTTCGATCAGTAAATATCCTAGAAAGTCACCATGCGACGTTGAGAGGAAAAACCAAACGGTGTTCCTGTAAAAACAAACCCTTCCACCGGCTTCAGCTCGCGTTAGATACACTATGGGGGAGGGGTGAATCAGTTAAATGTACCAACCCAACCCCCTGTTTTTTTTTTTTTTTTTTTGTTTAAACTTTGAACATGCAAGTTAAGTCGCCATCTTAAACCGTGCAAAAACAGTTAACGCCTCGCGATTTTAACGTCGACGACAGTATAACTGCAACGATAAAATTAAATTGCATTTACTTCCCAAGCAATTTTTCCATGCAAACTTGAGTTTAAAGCGAAAAGCAGAGCTGCCATCGTAAAACTCCATCATAATTGCCGACAGTCGTTTCGACTTGTTTATAAATGCAACAAACTGTCAAATTAATAAGTGAATGTATGCAAAACTTGAGAAAGCACCACTTACTTTCTTATGAATGTAGTGCATCTCTCTCGCTGAGGTATAGTAATGTCCATTTGGAGAGATTTCCTTGCCAAAATTCCTGAAAGCACCTTCATGCAGCGCTTTCCCGGTGACAGGCTCGCGCGTGCTCGTGCTGTCGCTGGCTCGAGGCTGCTCGAGAAGCCGTTTGGTAGTCATTTTCAACCTGGATCAAATGTGACTTCACAAGATCACCAGCTTTCTGTAGACTTTAGTGCTGAGCGGGATAAGATGCATTTAATAGAATTGTGTGGACTACGACTCCCTGTCGAGAGTGTATTTCACTACGGACCCTAAAGCAGCCGGTAAAAGTGGATAAAAATGATTGTTTTGCTTTTCTCTCTCGCCGAGCCCGACGCCACGCCCACTCTATCCTGCGCGTGCAGCCAGGCGAGATCCGCTCGGCCACTCCCCTCATTGATTCTGATTGGCTCTCGACATACATAAACATTCTATTTAGGCACGCGGCCATCGCAGACCTGCAGCTGATTGGTCGTTCGGGAAACGTCGGAGTGAATCTTTTCGAGGGTTTAGGGGGTGTGTCTCGATGGTTTTGCCGGCCGGTGCAGACAGAGAGGAAGAGGAAAAAAGCCCCGGTAAAAATTGACGCACTTTTAAAACGAATTGTTTCTCAGTTTGAATGTCTATTTACGGCGATAAAAATAATGAAAATATTCACTCTTCTAACGCAAAACAATACAAACATGACTGGGAAATACTTTTAAAGAGGATCCGCGCTATCTTTGCTAAAACACACACACACACACACACACACCTCAAACCAGTCTAAACTGGTTTGCTGGTTTTAGTTGGCCTATCAGGCTGTGTTTAGAGGGGTTTTGGCACTTTTCAGCCGGTTGGAGACCATCTTAAACATCTAATACAAGCCAACCAGTCTAGCATTTTTTCAGCATTGTCTTCAAAACCACCACCCTATGTGCAGTTCTCACTCGAAATGTTTATATGTCTTATGTGATGGTGCACATTTTGTGAACTTTTGTTACGTCTATAAATTTCTGTATTTGTGCAATATTTAACAAGCATTTTCAATCAAAACACATTACTGGTGTGCACCTTGTGTCAAAACAATGGCACTGACTTATTTGAAGATATGTCAGTGCAAGCTGCTTTCAGTTAAAGGGATAGTTCATCCAAAAATTAAAATTCTGTCATTAATTACTCACCCTCATCGTTCCCGTAAGACTTTTGTTCATCTTCGGAACACAAATTAAAATCTTTTTGATTAAATCAGAGTTTTCTGGCCCTCCATTGACAGCTACACAACTACCACTTTGATGCTTCAAGCAGGTTTAAAAGTAAAATAAAGTGTTTCTTTTTTTTTCTCTCTCACTTTATTTAGATTTTCTCCTAATGAAGTGTTTCTTAATCGGACATGTCTAAATCTGTTCACTGGTTAAACTGTTGTTCCGTTCAATTGCTTACAACTTTTCTCATGCGTCAAGCAGGTTCAGTTGAGCTTCTGTTTATGTTCGCTGATCAATGTTTAAATGTGAATAAAAGCCTAATCTGTTCATCATATAAAGCGATCGAGTCTCTTCAGAAAATTTGGACTAAACCGCTCAATTCATATGGAATGGATTAGTTTTACGATCTCTTTATGAGTTTTTTGAAGTGTCAAAGTCTCAGTTGCGTAGCTGCCAACGGAGGGACAGAAATTACTCAGATTTCATCAAAAAGATCTTCATTTGAGTTCCGAAGATGAACGAAAGTCTTTCGGGTTTGTGACAGAATTTTCATTTTAGGATGAACTATCACTTTAAAAGAGCTCAAACATGCATTTCAGTCTGTGAAACCCGGGGAATATGTTCTCCCACCTTATAAACCCATCAACAAAAGCCTTCACAAAAGCTCATTCTCCAAAGATAATAAACACACATGCTATAATACAGTAGAATAGTCGGCACACAACCAGTCATAAGGTGCAACTTTATTAAAAAAGTAAAAACAAATATTTATATGAATGATTTTTTTATAGAAAACATTACAATCTTTTGCACAGAATATTACTAAACAGATATTTTTTTATACACCATACTCTGTGTTACACTTTGGGTGGACCACACATCAACTCAGTTAAGCCAAGGACATATGCTGGGGAAGCAGTGTTACTATGTACACACTTCACAACATACAACCTAAACAGCAGAAGTAGAAACCTTTCATTGCTTTTTAAAACATCAACACCAGAGCTTTTCTTTTCATAATATAGTTATGTTGCATTGCCGTATGCTCTATATACATGCGATTTGGTCTGTTTCGGTATGGTAGAATGTCCATTTTTGTTGAACCATAAATGGTCGGGTGAACGAGAAGCATCACGTCGACGTATGTCATCTGTTTAACGCAAGCAGATGGATTTTTAATAGATATTTTATTTACACACTTGCCAATAAATATACTTCAGGCCTGTCATTTCTCTGCCCCTTTAAAGAACAAACATGATTGAAAAACCAATAAACCCTTGTGCAATCTGTACAAATCACACCCTCGTTTTCGACAAAAACTATGGACGATCGCTTCTCGCAGACTCTCTCAGAACATCGACATCAAAAGCAGCGATCCGCCCCACTGTACAAAGCCAGCCCTGTGCTAGAAGGACAGATTCAGAAGTGGGAGGAACCGCCAAGCCAAAGATAAAGTGGAGCACACTTCCTCCCTCAAAATGGCAAGTCTCAAGGACACATGCTAATAACAGCAGGGAGGGCCTACAGTGGCTGTGAGACCAGATCCCCACCGTTTTGGACGAGTCCTGGACCAGATATGTGCTCCCTGAGACGATCCATAACCTCTCAGCAGCCTGTTGTGTCTCCTCTTCCCGTTTGGTGACCGGTATTCCATATTTTTGTGAGTTTTTTGGCACTGTCTTATAGTGTGAGGCACGGGTATGAATTATACATTACGTTTGATGCACCAGAGAGGATAAAGAAAAGAAAAAACGAGAGCTTTTGTTTTCAGAAGCATGCATTGCAAGCAAGGAAATAGTTGCAGCCTACTTGAACAGAACAGTGGAACAAGTGAATGGCAGTGATAGTAGCTTTTTGAACATGTTGCTACAAGTGGAGTCAACCAATACAATTTTATAAGAAAATAGAGTGCCATAAAAATCTTTCATCTGAGTATATATTAAAACGGACATGACAAACCCAACGTTTCTCACCAGAGGTTGCGTGTGACATGAATGAGGACAGCATCTTGGTTATTTATCCTTAGTGAACTCTTATCTATCCATCCCTGAGCTGATAATTTGGCCTTCTCGAATCCCAAAATCCCTTTCCTCTGGGCCTTTCCTGTAGCCCTCCAACAGACTGTTAATGATCTGCATATGAAGTGTAGTAAAATCACCAACCATGCATTCGAGTTGTTTTATTTCATGCTGATGGGCCTTGGAAGTCTTCGGGGACCATCTCAAACGGTCTCCCCTTGCAGAGGTTGCTCCATCGTGCTATTATTTTCCCCGATCCTAATCCAAGCTCCCATAATGCATGTGGGAAAGGCATTGTTTACAATAGGATCAAGTCGCACAGACAGCCCAGAATATGAGACGTCCTTCCAAAAGACATTTACTAGCAACCATAAGCCTTGTGCTGTGTTTTCCTTGGACACTGTCTCCATGAAATGCTGCTGGCGGATAAGCCAGTCGGAGGCCCAGTGAGCCGGGGAGCAGTGCTGGCTCACACTGACCTGAGAGCGGTGGATAGAGAGCGGCCCCGGCCAAACTAGAAGCCTTTATTGCCCTCTGTCACACCGCAATGTTCCAGCACACTGACGCTACAAGCCTCATAAACTCCGATGTTAACAATGGCCATTGAAAATGACATGTTAACTAGCTAGGCTGAGGCATCCCGAGAAAATCTTGTTTTGCTTCTTTTTTTTTTTCTACTTTCCATTCTGTTAATACTGCAAAAAGAAAAGAAAAATCAAATCTTGTGAGAAACGAGTGGCATATCACTAAAACTACCTGACATCCAAATATTGAGCAGAAGTGGCATGCTATAGACAAATTAACAAAAAAACGAAAGAAATCGAAGAGCTAATGCACTTGCACAGTCATAAAGTGAACTTTAAGGCCCACACGGAATCTGCACCCGCAAAACTCCACGGAAAGCTCTGCAAAAGTGTTTGTATATCAAGTATTTTGGAGTTTTTTAAATTATATATATACTGTATACACTAACATTCAAAAGTTTGGGGTCAGTAAAGAAATGAATACAGTTAATGATAGTAAAGACATTTATAATGTTACAAAAGATTTCTATTTTAAATAAATTCTGTTCTTTTAAATTTTCCATTAATCAAAGAACCATTTAAAAAAAACTTATTTCCACAAAAATGAATGGCTGCTGAAAAGTCAGCACTGTTATCATAGAAAACATTACATTATAAAATATATTAAAATAGAAAAGAGCTATTTATAATACTTAACAGTATTACCGTTTTTACTGTAATTTTGATCAAATAATGCTTGCTGAGCATAAGAGACTTCTTTGAAAACCATTAAAAAAAACGTACAGAACCCAAACTTTTGAACGCTGGTGTATTTAAAAAAAATATATACATGTAATTTATTGTAAAGTAATAATAGTTGTATGTAATGCATTCAGTTAACCAGGTAGCTTTGTTAAACTCATTTTAAACACAATTGTGCAGATTCTTCTCCAAGATCAGTGCAAAAATATCTGCAGATTCCGCCTGAGCCTGAATGTAAGTTACGTGCGTATTGAAAAATGACCACACATACTGTATGTACACCACCTAAACTGTCACTTCGCATACATAATGTTTAAGGTGGGAAAAAAAGAGAAGTTAACTCGGTATTCTGTTTCAGTTAAACTACCACTGTGGTGGCCGGCAGTCTCAAGCTGAGAGAACCAGTCAGGTGTGTTTTCAGAGCGAAGGGGGGTTAAGCTGACGTCTCATGTGATCCCTGTGTTAATCTGCAGGTAGAGCTCACACGGCAGTGCGACAGTGTGTACATCCTGATTTGATTTAATCACATCCTAACTCTCCTGTGCTACGCTAAGTCATACAGTCATATTGATTTTAACCCTGCAGTAAACTACCATTACACTGCAAAAAACATTTTTTTTACTTGTTTTTCAGTGCAAAAGAAGATACATTTTCTTGAGAAGCAAAATTACTTAAGATATTATGGGCCAGATTTACTAAACATCGGTGTTTCCCGAAAGCATCCCTAGCCAACTATGGTCGCAAGTTCCGTCGTTATCAGCTTTGTTCAACTAGTTGTTTTTCCCTCAATGTGTTTCCCAAAACCATAGTTCCAACGAACATTCGCAAATAGCATTGCAAAGTTGCGTAGTTGGAACGACAGCTCTCGTCAACAATGGAACAAGAAAAAGTTTCTTGTTAGCATGACATGCACTTAATGCTAAGTAAGCAAAATAAGCAAGCTGACATAGAGTACAATCTATATCTTTTCTTGAGTGGAAATTTCTGCAGATGATCTACAGACAATGTGCAAACTAAAGAACCGAGACGAAGCAGCTCATTTCCATTATGACCAGCGCAATCTACCCGTTACATCCACCAGCTGGAGTGCTCCTGATTACCACCAGAGGACATTCCCTAGTCCTTTGCCATTCCATCATGAACTACATTTCCCATAAACCTTTGCCTGGACTCATTATGTTCTGATTACTGCCACCTGTGTCCCATTACCCTTGTTAACTCTGCCTCTATAAGCCCTGTTTATTCAGTCACTCGTTGCAAAGTCTAGTATGTGTCACACTGCTTTTTTGGGTGCTCTCTTTTGGTTCTGGTTGTGATTCTCATACCCGTTCTTGGATTTTCCTGTTTGCCTGTGTTCCTGTGCCTGAGAGGAGAAAAATGTTTCCCCCTTTTACCACGCCCCTCCTACAGCAACTCTCGCAAAATGGGTTAAGACATGCTTTTTTGGACGTTAATAAATGGCGCAAATACCAGAGAGATGACTAGCGCAATTCTGAGTAAATCACAGTACATTGTTCATTCAAAAACTCTCCTCTCGTAAATTTTGCATCTGAAAGGGTAAACTTCAAAAAACATTAGCCGCAAAAATAACTGCCCACGCTTTTTCATAGCTAATGTCTTTAATAAATCCTGAAAAAAGAGGGTTTAGGCTGAAGCAAGCTGTTACTAAATCTGGGCTTAAAAATTCACTAAACTAAGTGAGATTATACTTAGAACAAGAAAAAAAGATCTGCCAATGGGGTAAGAGAGTGAACGAGTTTATAAACTTATTTCAAATGAAAAAATAGTTTTATTATTCTTACCCCATTGGCAGACATTTGTTGTTTCAAGCATAAAGTCACTTAATTGTGACGTTTTTCTTTTCAGAAAACAAGACTTTATATCTAATGTCATTTTGCTTCTCAAATAAATGTTTCATGATTTAAGAATGTTTAGGTGTTTTACTGAAAAACAAGAGAAAAAACTTTTTTTTTGCAGTGTAGAGACTGCTGTAGCATGGCGGAAAAACCGGTTTAGATCCCTGGATTTGGTGAGCATGCTAAAAACCGCCCGTCTGCAGGCCTGGTTCAGCCAATTCAGTGTTGTTTTTGTCTACGTGAGTGTTGCTCTCCAATAAATATACATTGGTCATCTGGTTATGTACTGTAGGTTGGCGTGTGTTTGGCAGCTGTAAGCTGTGTGTATCTTTTCAATTGTCAGAACAAGAGGGCTGCAGTTTGTTCTTTCCCCCTCTGTCGGTGTTTCATTTGACGGTTTAAGTCAGGCTGTTTTTTATAGCCCCGTAACGTACATTTCCATGCCGTCGTTAAAGGTAAAGATAGTGGTGGTGCTCGCTGCGTTTGCTCCCTGCTTCACATCGCCGATTGTCTCGTAAAAGTTCTCGCAGGTCATGGCTCTGCCCGGACCCTGGGCGGGCTTCTTTTTGGGCTTCAGCGTGTTGCTGGCCAGCTTCTCCCTTTTCCGGTGGGAATCGATGGTGGCGTAAGCCGGGTCCGACTCCAGCGCCGGGCCCCGGGGCCACGTCTTCTCGCCTACAGGTTCGTAGCAGGGCTCCTCTTGGGGGTCGGTCCTCCCCCACACCTCTTCCCCTGTAGCTCCGGCAGCCCTGTCCTCTTCCTGGGGCGCAGCAGAGGCCATCGGCCTGCTCTCCTCCTGGCTCTGACCCTGCTGGTGTCTCCTCTTCAGGGTCTTACAAACGGTAGAGTACATGTCAGAGATCTGAGGACAGAGAGAGAGAGAACCGCAGAATGAGAAACACTCAAGAGTGTGCAAAAGATCAGCTGTGCCAAAGTGGACTTCGTAACAACAACAGTCCTGTGGAGCAGATTCTCAAGTTACAGTTAGAGTGCTGAAGGACTTACCAAAAAACATGAAACACGCCGATTTTAGAGCGCAGAACAAATTTGCAACAACCCTTACAACCCTTAGTGCTCAATTCCGATTTATTGCTCAGGGGCCGTATTCACAAAGAATTTTAAGGCTAAAAGTAGCTCCTAACTGGCGAATTTAGGAGCAACTCCTAAAAATAATGGGCGTGTCACTTGTAACTTTAGGACTCCTAATTTTTTTGACTAAGAGTAATTCACAAAGCATTTTAGCCCTAAAAGTAGCAGCTAAGCCTGGGACAACTTAAAAGAAGTCGAGAGGACTCCTAACTCACTTATGCCTGGCTCACACTACAGGAGTTTTAAAATCCTAACCGATTTTGAAATCTGGTTGCAGCACACACATAAGGAGAATCTTTGCAGATTTTCTTCCCTCAAATCTTAAACATGCTCACACTACAAGATTTGAAAATCGCGGCGCAACACACACTACAAAATGTTATTAAGATTGTCTTGCCAGAGGAAGCGCCTCACGTGATCTCACGCAGCAGATCTGAAGCGGAGAAGCATGTAAACACAATATCTGTCCTTCATACAGTGCCGTCGCCAGACCTCAGTCTTAAGGGGGGCATATTAAATGCATGGGAGGGCACAAGTATTAACAGTACGTATATTTATAATAATCGTATACTCTATTCGCGCAGCACGTAATCATCATGTTAAACATAACCAACAGCACTATGACCAGCCATAGCCTACACCACATTACATAGAAGCAATGTTATGAATATCCATAAAACACTTGACTATACAACATATTAGATGTAACACCAGAAGCATCTCTCAAACATTGCATTTTAAAGCAGTCAACATGGGATATGCATTACCACGAGACACGCACGCACGCACATACACACCACAGAGACTTTGACCCTACCGGTACTTTGAGATCGGGCCCAATTTTTTTTTAACGCAGGTGCTGAGGGGGTGGTAGATAGCCTATATAAATACTATTACAAAAATTGGCCACTTAATATTTAATATTCAATTATTTTAATTGTCACAAGTAAAGAATTACTTTTATTAAATTGACCAAGCACAACATTCATTCAATCAAATATTCTTAAAGAGTTATACTAATAATGTTATTTCAACATAATATCTCGTTATTTCGACATAATATGTGTGCGTGCAACAAGCAAGATGTGCATTTGTAAATCCGGTGACGTGTGCATTGATTTTTATTAATAAACTAGTGTTTTCTGTCAGTGTCGGCTTCAAAGATGAAGTTGATGATCGCCATATAGTGAACGCGCCTATAGAGAGAAATGCACATCATGGATTACATAATCAGAGAGTAGCCTATTTCTTTTCCTTTTGAATTGTTTCGTTTAAAGACATTTCAAGCTTTCTTTAGATGTATTTCTCATACACTGAGTTTCGGGTAATTTTTGATGAGATTCGCTCCAGTTCACGAGCAATAAGTGACTGCGCCGGTGCCTCCAAGAAGTCATGATTATATTGTCTGGTATTTGCTTCTTATTTATTAAATCCAGGCAATTGGTTGATATAAAAATGATATAAATTAAGAAACAATTTATACAAAACGAAATTCACTTTAAAGAAAGACTTTCTACAAAACAAAACTTAATGAAGTGGTCAAAATCATGTCTGACCCACTCTCCCGATACATTGCGCATCTTACTCGTGCTGTTCACTTTTCATAATCAACATAGATGGAAAAAAATAACATTATAATATTTTAACAAATATGAAACTAAATACGCTTATTTAATGGCTACAACACGTACGTAGGCCTACATATTCTCTATTTGTACAAATTGCTGCATATTCATTTAATTCTGAATTTTGCAGACATAAGTTGAAAGACATTTGTTTGTGCATAGTAAAACATTTATCAACATTTAAAAGTTCACGGATAATTGTGCGTGCATTCATTAATTATTATCTTAATGAAAAATGCAACAACGACGAAGCATGTCTAGAATGCGCAGAGACTTTCAATGCCAATACTGGTGAAATATCAGCAGAAAGCCTCTTGTAAAGTGAGATTCAAGGAATTAACTGTTATAACAATGGCCTAACAAGCTCATTGTCAGGTTTGTACCTTCATTTTAATCCACTTCGGTTTAACACGCTTTTTAGGTTCGGTTTCATTACTGAACATGTAGGCTACTCGGTCTTTGTGCCTGCTGACCACAGCGTAACACTTAGCAAGAAATAATAAAACGCATATCGCGCTGTTGAGTCACTCAAAATTACCTCAAGGGAAAGTCCTTCACCACGACAGCCCTACTTGTTTCTTGGCTATTTTGACAGCACTGACGTAATCACAGTCTTGCTCATCCCGATTTAAAATCTTAAATATCAAACATGTTTGATATGATCGGGGCGAGCCCGATTTGTGTGTGAGCAGATCGGGAGGGGCAAGATTCTATCTGTGAACGCCTCACATTACCAAATAATCTGCGCCGAACATCGCAACCGATCGAGGTCCTCGACAAGATTTTTTCTCCGATTCTCGGGAGGGGGAAATCGGGCATAAATCGGCCTAAAACTCCTGTAGTGTGAGCAGGCATAAGACCTATTCACAAACCGCTTTTTGTGGCATTTCACGTTGCGATGTTTTGAAATGCGTATGCGGTGGCTACAGGAGCTTGCAATCGCGAGGGAACAATTTTGCATTGTAGGCATAACTAGGGATGCAATAACGCCACCAACAACAACCAAAACTAGGCTACTCATTGCGTGTAAACTATTTGTAACGTTTCATTGTGAATCAAATTGAAATGTTCTTCTCTTTGCAAACATAGGCATATAGTGACAGATTCATTCAATAATGTTGCAAAGATATTGCATCAATCCATATGCTTCATTAGGCTACTAGGCTATTTGTTTTGCCTTACTCTTTATTCATTTAGGCTATTTATTCAGTTATTCATCATCTTCCGTCCTTCGCACTGCTTGTGTAGCGCACGCATTCTCAGACCTGTCAACTGTCACTCATCATCGTAGGGGAGGTGTTTGAATCATTCCCGCGTTACAATCATCAGCCAATCAAGGTGGTCACTTCAGTCAAGCTTGTGCATGAGTAATGACGTCATCCATAGCAACGAAGACTCACTCTTAGTTTAGGAGTTGTCATTTTTCTTCACTAAGAGTAGGTCTGAAAGGCGTTGTGAAGAACTTTTAAGAGAAAACTCCTAGCTAAAATCTTTTAGTGGTAAGATAAAATGCTTTGTGAATACGGCCCCTGATCCGTATAGCTGTTCACATTGTTGTTTTAAATGTGGCCAATATCAGATTCCAGTGTGAACAGATCATAGACCAAAAAAAATATAGACGTAGTGTCTGTGACGTCACCCATAGGTTTCTGAAGAGCATTTTTGAAGCCCAAAGTGGGCGGAGCCGGCCGTCGCCATCTTGGCAGCGCGTCACTCCTGGATAACCGAAAATGGGCAAAGAGGCAGGATTAGCTGAGGTGACGTGACGCTAGCAGACAGCAGACAACTAGTAGTGACATCAGCTGTAATCCACCTGTCACTCAAGTGGCCACGCCCTTAATCATGCAGAACTTTAAGGCTTAATATTATTTACACGGATGAGTTATAAAAAAATTCACCCCCCTCACAGTTGTCATGAAGGGCAAAATTAGCTAGGCTATATAGACCAAAACCACTTTTTGCACCAGTCTGTAAACATATTTTTTTCTGCTGTAAAGTTGGGCATATTAACATGGGGGTCTATGGGATTGACTCTCTTTTGGAGCCTGTCTCTAGCGGCCAGTCGATGAATTGCAGTTTAAGTCACTTCCATGTTGGATTCAAGAGAGAGACAGGAAGGTTGCCGCTTTGAACAGATCATGGTCCTGAACTGACCCGCATGCGCAAAAGAACGATAAAAAGACGTCACGCAGCATGCTGTCATATGGAAATAAACACGGAGGACACATTACATGTTTATTTATAGTGTGATCTGCAACCGAAGCCAGCAAATTTATGTACAGGCAATATAAAAAAAAACAAAGACGAGGATGCAAAAGAAGAGAGCTGAGTTTTTAAACATTTAAGAAATGAGCCCTCATGATTTGCTTGTATTTAGAGCTGTCACTGTAATACTTATGAGCTCTGACACATCACTATGTCTACCTTTCGCAACCTTTCTTGATAACGTCGGGTATGTAAAATCTTTGAAGTGACTCCCATTAGACGAATGTTGATCTAGAGTGATTTCCGATTACTATTCAGATTATGGTCGCACTGCAAAATCTGACCTGTATCAAATCTATGGAAGTGGCACAAATCAGAATGGAAAAGATCAGATTCCATGTGGATTGAGCAGTTCACACTGCCATGAGGAAAACAGATCTGAGTCACATGTGAGCAAAAAAACCAAAAACAAAATCGGATTTGGGCCACATGTAGCCTTAGAATATTAACAGCACATGCACCTCTCCTCAACAGGTCCACGATTTGAGGTCTCATTCATGAGCGTTCCACAAATCCTGCAGGACAAGTCCCACATCAAAGTTTAATTCTCAGATTTAGGGGTTTGTTCAAAGTTTGATCAATAGTAACAGTGACAATTGCTTAGCAAAGTAAAAGACAACAGGACAGATAAGAGCAAACACAACCTCTAATATGCCTGAGGATGTAGTATATGTACATAAACGCCCACAGCGGTGAGTGTTTGACGGAGGCATGCGTGGTAACAGGACTCTGCTTGCACACAGCAGAAATATGACCCACTTTGGCCCGTGATCGACAGAGCCAGTGTAAACGCTCTTATCTGGCTGCAGAGAGCAGAAGTGTTACCTAACCTGCAGATAAGCCTGTTAAACTTTCACCACAGCAGCCCACCGAAACGGCATTAACGCCGCTAACCAGACAGGAGGTAAACGGGTGGGAAGATGTCCATGTGTGTGCGTGTGTGTGCGCATGCGCGCGCTCTGGTAACCTCACATGCCCTCTCTCTGCTAGATGGCATTTAGCACTCCCAGCTCAGTGGCGTGTATAAAATCCCAGTCAAGAGCTCAACTCACATTTTGACCTTTATGACATTGGTGTGTAAAGACTGAGGAGATGTTATGGCATGAATAGAGCTGTGCATGCAAACTGTGTTTGTCATGTTAACACCTCTAACGACACTGCAGCGTTCAGTATTTTAGCCTGTACTGGATAATCTGCAGGCCGTGGCATGAGGCATTGCATGCGTCTGAACTCAGGCATGACTGAACCAGCCGATTTCAAGAAAACCGCTGAGTTCGACGTTGTTCGAGACTCCCAGGTGTGTGTGTGTATGCGCGCCAAGCTGATCTCTTCTCCTTCGTGTCGAGCATTGTTTACTGTGCTGTGCAGCGCTTTGCAGAGAGAGAGGAAATCACAATGACGGGGGTTTCAAAACTCTCTGCAGCTGTTGAGAAAGCCTTGAGAGGTTTTTTCTCCTTCCTCTTGCTCTCTCACTCTCTTTCTTTCCCCTTCATATTGCTTCATTCCCTTGCATTTTCACCCCCCCCCCCCCCGTCCCCCTCCGTCCCCCTCCCCTCCCCCTCCCCCTCCCCCTCCCCCTCCCCCTCCCCAAACACACACTTTTTTTCTCTTCTTACAAATGCAGTCTTCTGAAGCAGCTCAGTTGTATGTCTTGTTGTATGTGTGCGTACACACGTTCTCACTGGTGTGTTTGCACTTGACACAAAAGCACAGTGGCGCTACAGGTCGGAGATTTCAAATTAAGTAAGCACAGGAGTAATATGTTTTTCTATTTAAAACTGATCTTTTAAGTCAAAGACAATGTAAAAAATGATATGATCAATAAGTTGTGACATGTTTTTACATTTCTTTAACTCATCAAAATAAGTTGAATCGTTTAAAAGTCAGTTTAATGTAATTTAAGTTGAAATTACTTAAACATCCAAGTTGATATATAATATAATATAATAATTATACATGCCGTTTTTACATCCCGCAACTGGTTTGCCTGTGTTTCTTTTATTATTTTCCTTGGTTGTTAATTCGTTTTACGCACCTATTTCTGTTTAGTTGATTACTCTCCCTTGTATTTATTTTAATCAAAAATACAGTAAAACAGAGTAATACTGTGAAATAGTATTACAATTTACAATAAATGTTTTCTATTTGAATATATTTTAAAATGTATTTTATTCCTGTGACGACAAAGCTAAAGTCTCAGCATAATTACTCCAGTCTTCAGTGTCACATGATCCTTTGATTCTTTGATAAATAGAAAGTTGAAAAGAACAGCATTTATTTGAAACAGAAATCTTTTGTACCATCATAAATGTCTTTACTTTACACTTTTAATCAAATTAACGTGCCCTTGCTGAATAAAAGTACTATTTTTTTTTGTTTTGTTTTGTTTTTAAAAAAGGAAAAAGAGAGTAATCTTTTAAACAGTGTTGTACAGTATTTTTGATCTAAAATCAAATCATGTTCAGAATCAAATCATGTTCAGAAAGGTCCACAGATGTTATTTGTTCAGTAAATGTGTTAAGAGGGCCGTGTCACGCCCACACACTCACACACCCACCTCGTGACATGAATCTGGGCGTGTCTGGACAAGAGAAGGAATGAGAAGAGCAGAGCGTGGAGAAGTGTATTCAGCTCAACGGTTACAACAGTCAACACTTCTATCTGAGCCAAAGGAGTTACAAAAAAATAGCACTATTGCTACACTATTACACTATTGTTCAAAAGTTAGGGGTTGGTAATATTTTTTAAAAGAAGTCTCTTCTCACCAAGGCTGCATTTATTTGATAAAAAAAAAAAATACAGTAAAAACACTAATATTCTGAAATATTATTATAATTCAAAAGAACGGTTTTCCATTTTAATATCTATTAAAATGTAATTTATTCCTGTGATCAAAGCTGAATTTTCAGCATCATTACTCCAGTCTTCAGTGTCACATGATCCTTCAGAAATCATTCTGATATGATGCTTTGATGCTCAAGAAACATTTCCTATTATTAGCAATGATAAAAACAGTTTAATATTTTTGTGGAAACTGGGACATTTATTCAGGCTTCTTTGATGAATAGAATTTTTTTTAAAAGCATTCATTTGAAGTAAAATTTTTGTAACATTATAAATGTTTTTGAATAAAAGTATTCCCAGACAGCAACATAGTGTCGGCCCAGATCCGGGCCACATCTGGTACATGTGGATTCCACATCCGAATCCGATGTTGCTGTCTGGCTTCATAATAATCATAAAATCATACTGACACCAAACTTTTCAACAGTAATGTATATTTTACAAAAAGTCTAATTTATCAGTTTAGCTTTTCTAGTAAATCTTGTTGATATTTAGGATATTTTCGATATTTCCGATGGAAAACAAGACAAAACTGATGAAGATTATTTTTATTTTTATAATGGTCCTTGTAAGTTCCTAATAGGATCTAGTATTCTTCCCTAACCCTAACCCTTTCCTGTAAACACTGAATCCAGCTTGTAAGTTTTGATTGGCCACAGGAAACCGATTAAACACAGGCTGACCCAGAGTGCTCATATTCCTTCCCTCACACCAACCCTGAACTGACAGTCCTCAACAAGCGCCGTCTACAGACCTTTGACCTGACAGTTAGTCATGCCATTCCTAGCCAGCGATAGAGAGAGAGAGAGAGAGAGAGAGAGAGAGAGAGAGAGAGAGAGAGAGAGAGAGAGAGAGAGAGAGGGAGGAGAGGGGGAGGGAGAGGGAGAGTATAAGGCTCAAACTTTCTCTCTCTCCTCTCTAGCCACAATTTATCAGACTGCAACCATCATTCCACTCACTTCCTGTGCCAGAAAGCGCTCTTTATTGACGGACAAAGGTCAGACCAAAGAGGTCTGAAATGTATGCGAATGAGTCCTGGATTTTAGGGGTCAAATGTCAAAGTCTGCAACCTGATCCCTTCATGCAAACTTAGACTCAAATGTCCTGACCCCGTCTGCGGTGCTGGGATAGCGAGGGAGACGTTACCTCCACGGCGGTGGGATGGCTGTGTCCGTTCTCCAGCTGAGGAACCCCTGGCACGATGATCTCATCCTCTTCTGGTGGTTTCCAAATGTACTGCTCCCCGTTGCCCATGAAGACCGCCTCCTGTTGGACACACGAGGAACACACAGGGTGGTCAGATCCCCTCGAGGGGCTGATAACACACTGAATTTTGTCATCTGAACGGTGGCCAGTCCATTTTTCCGTTTGTGTCCCACAGAAGAAAGAAAGTGAAAAGCCATGAACTGTTCTTTTAATTTCATACATATTGGTGTTTGTTTCTACAATGGAAGTGTACTGTGAGTTAATGATTACAGGAGCAGATATGTACGCCGCATAAAGAGTCAATGATTAAAGAGGGAAAAAAACACACCTCCTGTATGAATGATTAATACCAGCAACAGATGAATGGCTACAGTGTTTGCCGTTATTTATTTCCCTGGCTGAAGCCACTACCTGCTCTCTTTGGTTCCTCCCTGATGCCTTTAACAAAAAAAACACATGGCGGGACGGGCAGCCAGCCAACAAATCTTACATAATCATCAGGCCCACTGCACTGGAGTGACACATGTGCTGCACAACTGCACTGCATGATCGCTTTTACACACACTTCAATAATATTTACTCTAGATGCAGACTCGGAAATAATGCAGGTCACACACACACACACACACACACACACACACACACACACACACACGCACACACACACACACACACACACAGAGTACATATTATTTAACTTTGCTTGAACATTAAGGAAGTAATATTAAGTAGATTTAGAAAGACAGGTATGCCTCAAATACTGTACAATACCATACATGTGTAAACAAGCCATCAATCAACAAACTTGTGACAAATAAGATCTTTATCTCAATATGTTGCAAACAAATGGCACACACACACACACACAAATAAAGACAAGTAGAGCAGTGCTGAGTTAACAGGAAGACAGGATCATTATCCGATCATTATCCGATCGTGTTTTCCATTTTAAAGGAACCATCTTTACACATGTTGTTCTGCTCTCTGCAAATCGTATCTGTCCTTGAAAGCCACACACAACATAAACAGGTATCAGCTGACAGACCAACACGAATATGGGTGAAACGCAAACAGAAGCAAGAGCATTAGCTAAAACAACTGACATTGCATCACTTCTATGTATTTTTTTTATCTTTAAAGTATCTTTAATTTTTTGTCAACTTGCTTTATACTTTTAAATGAGTTAGATTATGGGCAACATTTTAACAGTTTGCTAATATTAATTTCTTGAACCTGTTTTAATCTAAAACATTTAACATCTAAAATTCTAAAAAATGTACCCTATAAAAGTCATCATTCATTCAAATCAGTCATGAAGATTTTAGCTAATGCTTCAGTTTGGTGAATGTAGGATATTTTTATATGAAACAGCAGTATCTAGTGGTCAAAACATATAACTGCACTAGTAGGCTCTGCATTCAAGTACTTGCCACTTACATCTGTGCAAATGGCAGACAATGTATGGCCTTGGCGTTGCTTAAATGCTCTACTAGTTGAGCTACAGGAACATCAACATTAGAAAGACTTACATTTCTGAAGAAAATGTGAGTAAACTACCTTAAAGATGCTAGGGTGTTAGAAGTTGGTAGCATGGCATTGCTATGCAATTGCAAAGTTGTTCTGGGGGGTTTGCTAGAGAACTGCCACGCAGTTGCTAAGTTGTTCTGTGAAGTATGTAGTGCTTTATTATGTGGTTGCTGGGGTGTTTTGGGTGGTTGATAGGTTGTTGCTAACTTAAGCAGCTGCTAAGTTGTTGCAAGGTTTTAGTGCACTACTAGGTGGTCACTAGGACATTGCCATGCAGTTGCTAAGTTGTTCTGGAAAGTTTCAAGTGCCTTATTTTGTGGTAGTTGGGAGTGTTTTGGGAGGTTGCTACGGGGTTGCTAGGTATCTGCTAAGTTGTTCTAAGGTTTTTAGTTTGCCACTATGTGGTTGCTGGGTTGTTTTGGGGTGTGTTTCCCAAAGACAACAATGGTCTCAAGTTCTGTCATTAAAAATAGAGTTCAGTGGAACTTAGTGCAACCATAATTGATTAACAATGCTTTTGGGAAACACAGCTCAGGATTGTTTCTAGGGCATTGCTAAGCAGTTACTAAGTTGTTCTGAGTTATAGTAAGTTATTGGGTTGCAGGGGTTTTCTGGGTGGTTGCTAGGGTGTTGCTATAAGGTTGCTAAGTTGTTCTGAGAGGGGTTTCAGTGCATTACTATGGTTGGTGAGTTGATCCATTTGCTTGCTAGGGTGTTCTTGTATTTTTGGGGGGACTAAATATAAATCCTACTTCAGAGTAGGGTCTAAACCAGCACAATAGGAACTACCAGTGACATAAGTACACTGATTGGCCGAACGCTTGCGAAACACTGGCAGCTGCCATTTTTAAAAAGCTGTGTAAACACACAGTTTATAGCCTATACTCCACGAACATGTAAAACAGAGATAGATGGCCCGACGCCGAAGTCTAGGCACTTCTCAACCTTTGCTCTAAGCAGGAAATCCAACGTGACTTTGAAGGGTCCAATAAAAACATGATTATATATTTCTGCACAGCTAGCGACATTGGGCATCAATCACACGGCAAACGTCGGCGCCAATTGCCCCATGGTTAACGCGCCGACATATAGCGCAACTGCGCCTCCGGCGACCCGAGTTCGATTCCCAGCTCGAGGTCCTTTGCCGATCCCCTTCCCCTCTCTCTCCACCCCATGCTTTCCTGTCAAAATCTCTACTGTCCTATCAAATAAAGGCACAAAAAGACCAAAAACATAACTTGCAAAAAAAAAAAAAAAAAAAAAAAAAAATCACACGGCAAACGATATAATACTGTTATATACTGTTTACTTTATTTGTTTAACCGTTCTATCCAATAACGTATTAGATAGGACTGTTAAACAGACCGTAAAGTAATGAAGATGGAGAATGGGAGCGCTCTGGCTAAGTCGTTCTCAGCGCAGTCAAAATAAAAGTCCCGCACAGGACATAAGTGGCGGCTTACGTCACTTCAAAGTTCCAACTGGCGGTGCAAATGCAACCAGGAAAATGGTCGTAGGGGATCATTTAGTTCTCCAGGGACGCCCCTGGTGGCTAGTACCTATAACTGAGTTCCTATAGGCTAACCACCCGTTGCGAAAGCCCTTCCATACATGGACCAAGTCCCCCCTTCAAGGTTTCTGTGGGATTTTGCTGCCCATTTTTGGTTATGAACATATGTTTTTGACTATAACTGTTTTGGATGTGTGGCTGATCTGTGTCATCACCTTTGGGAAATTGGGTAGGTGAAATGGTTCCACGGTTTTCCTAGGCAAGGTGCTGCTGGAGGACTCGCTGCTGGACACGCTCTGGTGCTCCCTTTCTCCATCCTCCACCACCTCCTCCCTCCTGCCGCGCTCCAGCTTCTTCACCTTCCGTATAGTGGCGTATTCTGCCGTCACCGCCTCTTGACTCACGCCTCCTCTGCTTCCACCTTGGCCATTCCCACTGGACGTCGGGCTGTGGGCTCGACGCTGAATGGGCGTGTTGGTTGACGGCGGGGCAAGGGCAGCAGGCGGAGGAGCTTTATCAGCCCCTTTGATTCCAACGCTCTCATACAGGCCGTCATCTGGTGGGTGGGACGTGGGAGAGGCGCGGCGGGAAACTTCGGAGTAGGTGTGCTCACGTTCCTCGCTGTCAGGTTTGTTGGGAACACGAGGCAGTTGGCGGGCCGGGCTGGGTCGGAGGTCAGAATTGGAGCGACGGGTATGCAGGAGCAGGAGGTCCATGCTGGCCGGCCGGCTCTTAGGGGCGCCTGTCAATCCGAATAACACGGATTAAGACGAGAGAGATGGGAAAGATTAATCAGAGGATTAAGACTAAAGACAGTCTGGAGTATTGATATCAGATAAAATAATGAATACGCACATATTACAAAGGGTCATTAAAAATGTCACATTTGACATTACTACAGAGACACACAAGAGGGCAGGCCATTACTATTTGATTATCTTGTATTTTCAACACACTCACAAATTGACATATCTTTAAACCTGCATACATACAGTACAATGAGTTAAAAGCCAACATGAAACTTCATTGGCAACTCAGTTTAAAATAAAAATGAATTTTTGTCTTCTAAAGCAGTGTTTCCCAACCCTGCTCCTGAAGGACCCCCAACACTGCACGTTTTCTTTGTCTCCCTAATCAAACACAACTGATTCAACTCATCAGCTCATTAGAAGAAACTCTAGGACCTGAAATGGGTGTGTCAGAAAGAGGAGACTTTTAAAATGTAAAAGTCTCTTTCTGTAGCTCGTTGGCTACAAATGCAACCGGAACCAATCAGCTTGTGCCTTTTAGTTAAGTTAAGGACCCATCAGCCTGCGCCATCTAGAGTTTCATGACAGAACTTGGTATATATTCTTTTTTTGGGTGGGGTTAAGTTGGAATAATGTGGACTGATGAATCCAGCATATTGCAACCAGGAGCACGCATTACCTAAGTAAATAGGGTCAGTCTTGATTTCATGTTGAACTTCACAGAATTGTGACTTTGTTATTCTTCCTATTTTGTGTATCTGTGTACACTAAATGGAGCTGAGGATCCATTGGTCTGGATGTAAAAGATCAGAAGCTGATGTATATAAGGCTTTGAGATGTGTGTGTTCTCAGCCTATAGCTTGACAACTGTCTTTCTCAGCCTCGCAGATCACACGTTTGTGGCAGTGGGAAGTGGGAACGTGAACTAGTAAACATCTTACCATGACAAGCCTCTGGAGACGTCAGCCTTTGCACGCACTTGCATCGGCCAGTTCATATATGCGTGTGTGTGTGTGTGGTAAATGAGTATGTGTGTACATGTGTCATAAAGAGCAGTTAATTCTCTCTCTGTCTCTCTCACCGTTGGCGTTGCAGGGCAGCCTGTGCATGTCATGCAGGCGGGTGTCAGATTTACTCATTGAGTTCAGCTTGGACTGGCGCAGCGCAGCCTGTGATACAAAACATTATCATGTATACGTATGTACATCCATGTTCATAATTACACTGTGTGAATATGTGTGTGTGTGTGTTCATTTATACTTATTTGCACTCACTGTTTCCAATTTCTGACCCCCTCCGTTGGCTTGGCCATGTTTGCTCTTGCTTTTTCTGCAGACAAAATGAGACAGACTCTTTGTGAGGACAATATAAGATACAACATACATGCAGAGAAAGTTTTTAATGATTGGAACATCCTATGAGTATATCGCAATACTAGCTCTGTTCCCAAATCGAGTGAGATGCCAACCTAGTTAGTATTTTAAGGACACAAGCTTTGCGGCACCAGGCGCGACACAAGTGTGTCTGCTAGATTCAGCCCGATGCAGTTATCATTTTCACGTCCTGCGCCACGTTGTTTAAATAGCAAATGCATTTGTGCCCATTTGTGCCCCCATGGGCATGCTGGTCTGAAAACGAGGTGTGTTCTGGCGCATTGTTGGTGCATTGTTATTTTGAGGCAACAGAAATAGACTGCGCCATTGACCAACGAAAACCTGGTCTAAAGTCAATGGCGCAATTTTTTTTTTTTGTTATTTAAAGAGCGTGTTAGTAATATGCGCCTATAGGCGGATGCACAACGCACGTACACTTCGTCCCATAGATGGTCTGCTTGCGTGCTTTGACCTTCCAGATCCAATTCCTCGCTAGAGAAGCGGTCAGTTTTTCCGCTTACAAATTCTGCCATGGCGCAAGCGCAACTGGCTTTTAAAGGGAATGGGAGATGAGATTCTGATTGGTTTATTGCACGTTACGCCCAAAACAACCCTTTTAACCCATGTGCCGGTGGCGCCGACCATTTTTCAAATCGTTAAACTAGCAAAAGTGGATTCGGACACGCCCTAAGTGCACTTTAGACCATGCTTTCAGATCGTTAAAATAGGGCCCATCATGTTGCCCTCTTAAGATACCTCATTTTGTAACACATCCAAGATGGAGGTAGCCTGGTAATACCAAACTCTGCTACTTCGCTTTGCTTCGTAGGCAGAGTCTGGAAGGGCATAATTGAAAAGCGTTTTCTTTCTCGCGGGGGGGGGGGGGGGGGGGGGCGCTTGTCTGAAGTTTAAAATCATTGGTTACCCGTAAGCCAATTACATAACGTTTGGTTATGGCGTGTGTTATGCGCAGACTCAGCCGCATCGAACTTCCACTGTAAACACATGTATGATGCGAAAACAAAACCATCGAGCGAAATACCGGAGTGAACATGGCTGTGAACGACTTTTGCAGATTATGTGAAGTAAATCTACGCATCCACGGTACAATCAGCGTCTACGTCACGGCTCTCAGCCCGCCCTCTGTTCGTTGATTGGCCGGCTGTTTTGAGGCCGGAGAAAACGGGGAGATAGGTCGCTATCTCTGACTGAGTACAGAAGCGAACTGAAATTGAGCGGAAGTACGAAGTCTGACGTAGTCAGGCTAAGATGGAGGGCAAATCAAGAGCAAAAATAGTAACAAATATATTTCATTCACCAATGGAAAGTATAAATTAATTTAACTCAATATCTGTGTGCAGAGCCAGACAGTAACTGAGTACATTTACTTGAGTACAGTACTTAAGTACAGTTTTGAGGGATCTGTACTTTACTCGAGTATCATTTTTGGGGAGTACTCATGACTTTACTCAAGTACATTTGAGAGGCAAATATTGTACTCTTTACTCCACTACATTTCTATCCATAACTGTGAGTACCCGTTACATCTTCTAAAAAAAAAAAAAAGGAAACAAGAAACATCTCGGAAACCCTCTCAAATGTGATTGGATTGTGCAGGTGCCACTGATTGGGACAGCCTATCAGCAATCACCTTCAGCTTTCCGCCAAAGTCAACTCCATGGTCAGATTTAGATAAGAGATGAAACCATGGACGAAACAATGGATGAAGACGCAGCAGGTCCATCCCGGGAGCGATATTTTTTTTCCCAGGATGGTAGGGGAAGACCCCAGTGACGGGTAGGTTTAGGGGTGGGGTTATGGAGGTCATAAGACCCCCAGTGACGGGTAGGTTTAGGGGTAGGTCATCAGACCAATCAGGGATGACTTCCCTAATGAACATTCATGAGTCTTCCCCTACCATCCTGGGGAAAAAAATATCGCATCCCGGGAATGTGCCAAGCCGTGGCCCCACCTCGCCAGACTATTTCAATTTTCTGAACAAGTTGATGATAGTTTTCGCTTCAAATGTTTGCTGTGTTTACCAATGTAAGCACTGTGGCAGTAGTAATGCAATATTTAGAAAATGTACTCTTGTACTCTTGATACTCAAGTACTTTTAAAAACAAGTACTTTAGTACTTTTACTTAAGTAGACATCTGACTGTAGTACTTTTACTTGTACTTGAGTAAAATTTAGCAAGGGGTATCTGTACTTTTACTCAAGTAATGTAGCTGTGTACTCTGTCCGCCTCTGTCTGTGTGTGCCTTTTAATGTTTTTGCTGTGTGACGTGAAATTGTAGAGCACAACAGTGGCCGTGTTTCCATTACCCTTCAAATTGCGCAAATTGAAATTGCGAATTGAAAATACGTCCAATGGAAACGTCAATTTCCCAAAAACTCCCATTTATCGCAAAAAAGTTGTTATGCTCGCATGAGATGGTTTTTCAGGCAATTCGAAAAAGAAATATTTTGCAAAACTGCAATGGAAACAGTTTTTGCGCATTTACAGGTCACCTGACGTAGATGATGCGGTGTGTTTGGGCAGAATACGAGACCGAGTTCTTTATTAAATTCATATAAGACAAAAGAATAGCAGGAATAATGGATTCTAAACCTCAAATAAATGCCACAATCAAGACCTCGAAGCAGATATGAGGGAGAAACACCTAGAAACACCTCATATGAGCCGCTCACAAGTATAATAAGGGTCGTTCCTTACCATTAATGCTTGGAAAAAACATCTCCTTCGATTAATAATAATGGCCAGTGCATTGGCTGAGATATAGTACATAAACCTACCAACGTCCGTTGCCATGGTTTTTGGAATGATTTTACTTATCATGAGAGGAAAAAATGAAGTTTTAGTCGCATAAGATCGGTCAATGGAAACGCGTCATTTCGCAATAGTTTTTTGCCGACATTTTTTAAAAAAATCACAAGTTTTGCACAAATCTGTAATGGAAACACGCCTTGTGATCATCAACTTTTTCCAGGCTTAGTTCCAGTGTTTTTTCCATTCATCTTTACTATAAACATTTTTTTAAAACTTTAATAGTTGAATAATAGAAAATAATGAAACATTCAGAAATAACGTTTTCATAACTTAATGGGAAGGTTAGCAAAAATTCTTAAAACATATTTTTGTTAGCCAGGCAAGCGTTGTTGGTTTGGAAAGTGATGTACATGGTGATTGTTTGCATTGGTCGGCGTCTGTCGTCAAGTCAAGTGTGCATTGGCCTCTAGAAAGCCTCTTCTTTAGTAGACTATAGACATGCAGCTCGCTGGCTTTTGTAACAGAGCTATTGTGCACTCCTGAATATGCCAGGAAGTAAAATTCCACTACAGCGAGTGTTTGTAATGGCTCTCTGTGGGGTTGGCAGGGCTGGGATGATGTAATCATGAGGGACTAGACGTGATGCAGGTGTGGTGGAGGAAGAGAGAGCGAGAGGATGGATAGGAAACCCTGACGATCCCTCCTCCCTTGCTTTTCTTTTCCTCTCATTCCCTACACACACCAGGTGTGACATCAATTATAGCTTCTCTCACTCCACCAATCCAACAGCCTGCGAAATACACACTTTTTTTTTTCACACACCTTTTGGTTCTTCTCACTCTCACCCCATTTTTAACATCCACTGCTACGTACATCTCTCACACTTACGCAAATCTGTGAAACAGAGGATTTTCTCTCCTCTCTCTGTTTTACACCCTTAAACTATGGGAAGGAAGAAGGCGTTTATGGATGAATAGATAAGACATTCAAAAAGTAAAATAGTGTAATGCATATGCCTCATAGAACTAAGAAGTCACAGCCGTAATGACGGTGTTTGCTGTTTGTTTGTAGTTGCGAGGGCTGTATTGCTCCATTCCCCGGTGAAGGTCAGAACTCAGGAGGCCGGAGGGACACGTTTGCACCTCGGTTTTAGTGACCCTGTGTCTACACACACATGACTTGCAGAATGTACATGCTGCAAAGCCGCACGCAGCAAAATAACAGCTGCACTCTGCGTATGCAATCATGAATACAGCATCAGCATAGCCATGTTTTAAAGGAATATTCCAGGTTCAGTACAAGTTAAGCTCAATTTAAAGGCACAATGTTGACTTTCACAAAATTCATTTTGACTCAACACAAAAAAGCGAAAAAGAAAAAAAATCGAAGCACCTACAATCAGTGTTGGGGAAAGTTTCTTGTAAAAGTAATGTGTTACAATATTGTGTTACTTCCTAAAAAAGTAACTAATTGCATTACTTAGTTTTTATGGTAATGCATATTTTTTATGGTAATGCATAATTCCAATTTATCAATTGGCCCAAGTGAAATTCTGTGAATGTAATTTTATAATTTACAGAATTTCACTTGGGCCCATTGAAAATTTAGATGTGACCAGTCACTAGAAATTTTTGAGTTGGGGAAGTTAGAATTTTTTTACAGTGATTGAATTAGCTTTTATTTATTTATTTTTATATTTTTTTTCATTTTAGTTTTAGTAAATTTGTTTCTTATGTGCTTGTCATTTTATTCGTTTTTTTCTGCTTTGAACCTCCCACATTATATGAACTGAATTACAACCTTTAATTCATTTTTATTTTAGTTTTAGGTTTAGTAATTTTAGTACTTCAACTTATTTCATTAAGTTTCCAGGGCAGCATGTTTATTCTTCTTTTAAGTTTTTTTTCTTTTTATGTTAATCTAATATTTATATTTTATTTTAATTTAGATTTATTTACCAAAAATGATTTATAAAAGTTTTAGTTAACAATAAAAACACTGTTCTGAGGTCATATGATGTGAACAAAGGTCATTTTTACATATTTTTTTGCTAAATTTAAGTAATTACTTGCAAAAATAAATAAATCTTCCCCTCCATTTCCAACCTGGCATTGGATAAAAACATGCAAGAATGAATGGCGTTTGGCGTCTTTGACATCAAACCTGGCGAGATTATACAGTGCTATGCATAAGTTTAGACGCCCATGCTAAAGTTGACTAAAAAGAGGAATAAAAAATCATCTTTTGGAAATTGAACTTAATGCCTTAATTAAAAAAATGAGGAAAAATCCAACCTTTAAGGACACCAATTTTCTTTGTGAATGAATAATGTATCGTAAATAAATAAATGTTCTTCCTTAAAATACAGGGTGCATCAGTCTGGACACCCCTATGTTAAATTCCCATAGAGGCAGGCAGATTTTTATTTTTAAAAGCCAGTTACTTCATGGATCCAGGATACTATACATCCTGATAAAGTTCCCTTAGCCTTTGGAATTAAAATAGCCCCACATCATCACATAGCCTTCACCATACCTAGAGATTGGCATGGAGTACTTTCCATAAGATCATCTCTCAATGCAAATCAAACTAGCTATTAGGCTAACTGAAATAAAACCATGCCAGTCTCTAGGTATGGTGAAGGCTATGTGATGATCCTGATGTATCCTGGATCCATGAAATAACTGGCCTTTAAAAATAAAAATCTGCCTGCCTCTATGGGAATTTAACATAGGGGTGTCCAAACTTATGCACCCTGTATTTTAAGGAAGAACATTTATTTATTTACGATACATTATTCATTCACAAAGAAAATTGGTGTCCTTAAAGGTTGGATTTTTCCTATTTTTTTTTAATTAAGGCATTAAGTTCAATTTCCAAAAGATGATTTTTTATTCCTCTTTTTAGTCAACTTTAGCATGGGCGTCTAAACGTATGCATAGCACTGTATTTAAGAGCTGCAGAATGTAGTGTATGAGTAGTATATTTTATGGTACTTTATATTTTCTGGCCACTATATGCTTTCATTGTATAGAAAAGAGCAGCTTGAACATTATTCAAAATATCTCCTTTTGTGTTCCACAGAAGAAAGTCATATAGTTTGGAACAACATGAGGGTGAGTAAATGAGGAAAAGATTTTTAGGTGAACTATCCCTTTAACCCCTCAATGGAAATGAGATGGAATATTTCAATTCTGAGAAAGGGGTTTTACTCAATCATAATTTGTGTATCTCAGAACAATGAGCTCAGTGTGTGTTTTCCATTACGCATCTGTTGACTTTGCTGCAATGCCAGCACACATTTTCAGCCGTATTTAGTGTACCTCTATTTTTACCGTTGGAATGACACTAAAACAAACACACTTGGCTTCTGTACAGTTAGCTTGTATTCCCATGCTCTAACAATTCAGAGCAAGTTGTTTTGCAGTAAAGCACAAACATGACTTTGTGGTGAGAATGCAACAAAAGAGTCTAGTCCCTATTCTTCTTTTCTGTGAAACGTTACGCAAAACAGAAATAGAACAATGCCTGAGAGTGTGTGAAACTGATTTGTTTGAGGGTTTCATTCCTTGTAATATCTCGAAGCAAAAGTCTTTGTCACAAACGAGCATCCGACGCAGAGCTTAACTTCTCAGCGAAACGGCTCCTACAGAGGGCACGCAATCTGCTGAAGGAGTGATATTAGCATTCATCAAGTCGCTCCACAGCGGGAAATGAGAGATAGAGAAAGTAAGAGAGATAGAACTAAAGAAAAAGAGGAGGATGTGCCCTGACACAAGAGTGGGGGAGAGTTTTTAAGAAGCCGACGCATTCTTTTGACATATGAGTGGGGCGCGTCTGTGCAGAAACACTTTCATGTGCAAACGAACAAACAGCTCAGGAAAGAAGCATTATGGATGGGAATCATAAGGATCCTGGTTTGGTTTCTGATTGCTCTTAACGATTCCAGTTCCTTAACGATTCTTCAATTAATGATTCTTCAGTACTTTTGAGGAAGAACATGTGGAAATAAGAAATTCAGTTCTTATTGCTCCTACTCAGCAGTTGCCACACGATGAGATATTTCAGATTATAACAGAAAAGATATAACAAATTCGATTTAAAGTCTTGCATAAGGTGCATTTAAGCATAATTGAAGAATGAACTGGTGTGATGTCATTTCGAATGAAATCAGGCCAAAGTTTGTTTTGAAAGTTCGAAACAACCTGCTAAAGCAAACTTTCTGGAAAAGTTGTCCAGCTGGTAAACATCTTTGAACTACCATTGGTCCGTGGCGATGACGTACTAGATAGGTGTGACTCTGAGGCTCCGCCTTCTTTGAAGTGGAAAGTTGTAATTTACAAGTGGAAAGATGGAAACATCAGTAAACATGAAATGTGTCAGTAAATCAAATCAGTGACTTCATATCTTCGTAGGATGAAAATAATATGTTATTTAAACTGATTAAATTATATATACAAAACCGATCAAAGAATGCTCCCTTTACAATCGCTGGAGCTGTCAATCAAATAGCGCGAGTTTATCAGTGACTGAGTTCTGGACTCTCGCCAAAACCTGTGTTATAATCAACGAATCTCTTATTTACATTGTGTTTGCACTGTTAGTTATGATGAAATCATTCGTTAGTGTGCAGAAATCGAGTTGCAAAGATGAGATCACTGCATTCATGCACTCAACATGTCTGTGATAGTCTACAATGATCATCACTGCAGCCTTTCATGCCACAATCTAAATATAATGCCATAGATATAAATATAATGCTATAATCAACACTTTTCATGATTAGTTAACCTTGAGAGCTGTAATAGTTAAAACGTGCTAAAGGTTTTCGAGAGAGTTCCACATTTCATATGCGAAGATGTCAGCCAATCACAGCAGTGGGCGTTTACACTGAAGTCTCACAGCAGACACGCCCCTTCAAACAGAGCGTTCAAACCAGAGGGATAAAATCAGGGTAGGAAAAATGCCTTTTATTTATAAATTCATACTAACATTATAAGTGCACCCCAGGAGACATTATAAAGCAATGCAGTTCATGACCCCTTTACTATATGGAATATGATGAACAACTGGTTCTCCACCCTAGAATTATAGGTAAGAGGTGTTTGCAGTCTGTGTGTATATTCACTCACCTCTGACACCCCACACACACCAAGACGATAAGGATGGTGACCACGAAGGCAGAGGCCGCTGCGATGGCCCCCAGTATCAGCACCTTGGGGAGATCTGAAAACATTCCACTGAGCTGCAGACACACACATACACACAGGTCCTGCCGTACGGCTCGTCCAGGGCACCTGCAGACAGAAAGAGATAACAGAAAAAAAGGCTTTTAAACAGGGTCAAGGCATGTCAAGATGTTTAATATCAATATTTTTCCTACGTTTTTCTTTTTCTTTTTAAGGTTTCCAACAACAAGTTTACTAGGTCAAAACACAAAATAATATGCACTGCAGCATCACCTCTTTTCTCACAGTGTCTGAAACAGTTTGTTCAATGTCCCCTCCTTTCTGAGAGCTTACTCTGCTCTGATTGGTCAGCTGGCCCAGTCTGTTGTGATTGATCTACTCTGCTCTGATTGGTCAGATGGCCCAGTCTGTTGTGATTGGTCTACTCTGCTCTGATTGGTCAGATGGCCCAGTCTGTTGTGGTTGGTCTATTCTGCTCTGATTGGTCAGATGGCCCAGTCTGTTGTGATTGATCTACTCTGCTCTGATTGGTCAGATGGCCCAGTCTGTTGTGTTTGGTCTACTCTGCTCTGATTGGTCAGATGGCCCAGTCTGTTGTGGTTGGTCTATTCTGCTCTGATTGGTCAGATGGCCCAGTCTGTTGTGATTGATCTACTCTGCTCTGATTGGTCAGATGGCCCAGTCTGTTGTGATTGATCTACTCTGCTCTGATTGGTCAGATGGCCCAGTCTGTTGTGATTGGTCTACTTTGCTCTGATTGGTCAGATGGCCCAGTCTGTTGTGATTGATCTACTCAGCTCTGATTGGTCAGCTGGCCCAGTCTGTTGTGATTGGTCTACTTTGCTCTGATTGGTCAGATGGCCCAGTCTGTTGTGATTGGTCTACTTTGCTCTGATTGGTCAGATGGCCCAGTCTGTTGTGTCACAAACAGCCATATTACACAGTACATGAAAGGTAATATCCAAAGAAGCATAACAGATGCACTTTAAATGAAAATTCACATTAATAAACATTAGTTTAAATATTAGTAAACAACAAGTAAACATTTAACATATAAACAGGGTAATTGTGTGAAAGTGCTGTTTTTGTAGCTTTGGAAGTTTTGGTTTGGAGCAAGCATTAATTATTCAGTTGTTTTATCTTTTTTAGCTTTGCATGCATTTATTTATTTTACCCCATGCAGCTCACATGCTCCTACTATGACCAATATACTCTACCTAAAGCAAGAAGAAAACTAAAAAGCTTTACTTTTTTTTTTTTTACATTCAGCAACTTTCTGACTTAAATTAAAGTTTTTTTAAAAAGTAGCCTATCTCTGCCAGTTGCTTTTAAATGTGTCTCGAATTGCTTGGATACATCAGTGACAGACATGGCTGCCATTTAATCTGTCTCTGTGTACAGTAATGCCGGGGATTAAATCTGAAGTTTAATATTAGTTGTTGAGGCATACAGGCATAGCTAAGCTAACCATTGCAAAGCTTTAACGTCTCAGTCATCATGAAGATAAAGTCACTGTGTAATATATGATGCTCTCGTCCAGCTTCCTGTGATGATTTAATGCAACATGAGTAAAGAGAGTTCACTTACTATGTAAGTACTATGTTTTTTGAATGTGTAGTAGCTACTATAGTATGGTATTCTTTGAAGTACCATGTAAAAACCATGGTACATGAACATTTAGTTATATGGTTTATAAGTAGTGTGATATTATACTTTGTCCTGATCAGATGCAATGCAACAAGCTTATATAGCAACAAGCAGTTTGACAACTGCTGGGTTATGTGACAAATTCACAAGTGAATCATAATAGGCTATATACCGTTCAAAAGTTTGGGGCTAGTTTAAAGAAATTCACACTTTTATTCAGCAAGGACACATTACAAGTGAAAGTAAAGACATTTATAATGTTACAAAAGATTTCTATTTCAAATAAATGCTGTTCTGCTTTTTATTCATCAACAATAAACACAAAAAAACTGTTTTCAACATTGATAATAATAATAAAATGTTTCTTGAGCATCAAAGCATCATATTAGAATGATTTCTGAAGGATCATGTGACACTGAAGACTGGAGTAATGATGCTGAAAATTCAGCTTTGAACACAGGAATAAATTACATTTTAAAATAAAATCTTACCAACCCCAAACTTTTGAACAGTAGTGTATATACTTTATGTATCATATCAAATGTGTCACTTTGGACCAATGAGATTTCACAGTGCCGGTGGGCAGGTCTATCCAGCATGACAACTTAGTCTCACTATTTTTCTATAAAACAGCACCTGGTTCTGACATTAGTCATCATGTCATGTCATAAAAAATGCCAGCCTGGCATATGAAGAAATCCATCATTGTGTCTATGTTGTTGAGCACATGCATCATGCACTAAAGAGAGCGGTGATGATGTTTGGAGTGAAGCTAGCTGGACTCATTCCTCTCCTTTACACATGGGATCAAATATCAATTTTTCAAGATGGCCTGAGCTTTCCCCTCTGAACACACACACAAAACAACACACATGCAGCCAGAGTAGAAATGTGGCCAAAGCTTAGGATTAGACTGAGAAAGAGAGAGCGGGATATGACAAAAGACCGACTAAGGAAAGCAGGTCATGGAAATCCGAAAGCATTCACCATTTTTATGACGGTGGGTGTGAATTGCGTGCATGTGTGTGCCTGGTTTATAAAACAAGCCTCGGTGTGAGATAAACGCTGTTCTCAAAGATATTATTGCATCCTTCCACCATCCCAAAAATTCATCCCTCCCTCCCTCCCTCCCTCTCTCTCTCCTCCGTCTGATGCTGCTGTCAGCACATTTCCTAAATATTCCGTCGGATCCAGAGAGAGCGGCTGAGAAGCCTGCAACATCTGCAGCCAAACGACGAAAGGAAAGAAAGTGGGGAGAGTACTGAAATAAATGGAGGTGTAGAAACCCGACAGATAGAATTAGGCTTCGGACGAGTCTTTAAACAGGGCAAGTATTTAGAGGAGTGTGTTGTTTAGTGCTTCCCCATGGGAAGGTTTCTCTAGCAACAATTCATACATCACTGTTGTTCCCATCTCTCACCATGGCAGCGCTGATTAACGCACAAACGCAACATATACATGCACACACACACACACACACACACACAAACTTTAATCTAAGTGTGTGTAGCAGCCCATTTTTCTGCACAGAGGAAATGGCAAGTGAGCAATGTGTCGCAGAGCAATGTGCATTTTCTCTGAATTACCACAGAAAAAAAGCTTTCTTTATGCTTCAACCTGCACTTTTAGCAGCTTAAATGCGTCATTTAAAGAAATACAACCACAAACAAAAAAAAAGGTTTGACTTATGAAGAATGACTCTATTTAGATGGAAATCAACTACAATATTTCTCAATGACAAAAGTCTCATTATTGCAAATGTGCATTGCCATGTACATATAGTTTCTGCCACCCAGGCTCATTGGAAAAGCATGCCTGTGGCGATATTTCAGCAAAATGATATTACGTTGCTCCGTGCACATTTCACAACACTTTCAAATTGAAATGTCCAGTGAGTGGCGCTAAAAGCTTCACGAGTTCACACTTACATATAATTTGAAGGGGTAAGTTTAATGCGTATTTGGCGTGCTGTCCGGAGGGAGGGCTCCGAGCTCGGAGTTCGGCCCGAACCCAGAGTACTCCCCCCGTATGTAAGTGCTTAGGACTAGAAGCGTGGAGAAGGGGTGGTGGAGGGATGCTGCAAAAACTGTCAATGGAATGAGGTGAGACTGCTGAGTATATATACACCTCTTACCATTGATTGCTGAGTGCTCTCCACCTGTGTTAATTATCTGAACGTGCTCCTCCCGAACCTTGTTAATAAAACATCATATGTTCAGTTTTATCCGAAAGAGATGAACGTGAAGTTGTTGTGCGTATTGTATTTGGTGAGCGGCGCTAAAAGGTTCATGCAAAAGCAAATGTGTGATAAAAACGCATTTTCTGAAGCAACCATGCCATTAGCTTGATTCTACAAGTCTTTGAGCTTTAATCGTGTCGCACACGATCGCTCTCCATCGCAAGTACAGTTTCTGTACCAGATGAGCTTCTGAGCAAGTTTACTACGACAGAAAAGACTCACAGAAAAGACTCACAAAAATAATCAATAATTTGTGAAAAGGAATAAAAGTTTTACTGCCTCTAGTGTTTATTTTTAGCTGGAGACTGCAGTGAATTGTATGTACTGGTTTTTGGAGTTTTGCAAAAATGTAGTTACCTAGTCCTTGAATGCAATCTAAATCCCATCACACAAATATGCGCACACTCACTTATTGTAATCAAATTTTGCAGCAGACGAGCTGTTCCCTCCCTGCCCAAACCTGTCCTCCCATCATCCTCTAATGGCCCGTGGAACGACCCAAAGCTTCTTTCAACTCTCGCCGCAGGATTACAGGCCTGCCACAATTTCCTTAATTGTGGCCAGGAATTCACAAGCTGAATGTGATGAGTTTGCCCCAAACCAAGTCTAATCGCACAACACTGTAAACATTCGCATAAACAGTTGTGTGCATATTTTTGGGACAATGCTAGAGAAATAAACAGGACTGATGCTCTATTGGTTTTAATTTGCTATTATCCTATTATGCTTTTCCACATTTTCAACTTTAGTTAGCATGTAATGTTGCTGTTTAAGCATAAAAAAGATCTGCAAGTTTACAAAGCTCAAAGTCCACTCCAATGGGAGATATTTTATTGAACAGAATCCACTTTCCAAGAACTACAACAAACAGTGTTGTTTGGACTACAGCACGATTTTTCCAGATCTTATGAAGTCACAATGCTACTCATTTAAATAATCCCCGCCCACCGAATACACAAAAAAAGGGGATGAGGAGCTGCATTAGAGAAGACAGTGTTGTCGCTATGTCAAGGAGACGATGTTTTTTCCATAACGTTTCCAAAACTCCTTTGTTTGACCTTCAGGTGGACAAACTTAGACAAACACTGTGCCTAAGATTATGACCCCAACGTTTATCTGTGTGCTGCACATTTTATGGAGAACAGCTTGTTTCTGTTGCTTTTGTAAGCTCTCGCTTTTGTAAGACGATTCACCGCTCCTTAGGAAAATTAACCATGGTTTAGTGATCGATTACTGTTTGTATTACCATAGTTTTCTGACAAATATCACGATTAAATGGTGGATAACATTGTATCTATAATGTATAAGAAAATTACAAAAAACACACCACTCTGAAACGTCCTGTGAAATCTGTTCGTTAATCTTCGTTAACATTGTCAGGGTCTGAATCTGGCTCGAATCGGTTTGAAATTGACGCCATCCTTAATATTTACACTAGAGCAGAACTCACAGTTATGGAGGGGCGGGACATTTCCCAAACACAATCACAACACACTGACCCATCTAACCAATCACAGCACATTTCGTATTTCGGAAGGAGTGGCTTCATCAAAACAGGAACTAACAACGCGTTCGAGACAGACCGGGGAAAGAGTTGTTGTAATAATGTAAAATATGTGAGAAATAATAAGTTTTTTTGAACAATCAAGCATGAAAACATATTCTAGTACACCCCCCCAAAAAAACAAGACTTCGTAAAAGGGCATAACAGGACCCCTTTAAAGTCAGCATAAGGAAGAGAAATACAAAAGTAGTGTTGCGATTTCACAATTACACTTTGGATCCTATTGGATCCAGATGATACTATATTGAACCTGTTGTTATGTGTGTGATACTGAAATCAACATGTTACTAAGTTATAACAGCATATGTGTGATTCAGTACAGTTGCAATTGTGTAAAAATGCACAATTTTGTGAAAATTGTCCATTTTTCTCAAAACAGAGATGGAATGAGATATGTAACATTTCTTAATATAAATAACACTGATTTTCAGAAATATAAATATATGTGTGTATATATATATATATATATATATATATATATATATATATATATATATATATAATAACCATGACAACAGATGAATGGGTAATTCACAGATGAATATGGTAAACTTACAACTAAAACTATTAAAAACATTTTTGTTAATTGAAATTAAGCTAAAAATAAAATAAAATAAAAATAATAGATTAAATAAATTAGAAATGTTGCCTTGGTATCTAACTGAAATAAATCGAAGCTCTAAAATGACTAACTTAAAATAAATAAAAACTAAAACTAAAAGTGAAATAAATACATAAGTGGTAATATTTAAAAAGAGCAAAGAGTAATTAATATATAAACTAAAATTAACAAACTTAAAAGATTAATATTAATACAACTATAATAGTACATAAATAATACTAAAATAACACTGATTAACGTAAACTTCTTGTGTTTATTATCGTGGTGTCATTAACCAATCAGCGCTGCTATGAAATTATTTTCCTGTGGCTCTATAGTAATTAGGTGGTTGGCTCAAAAACATGTCAACAAATGCCAACAGAGCAGGTTACATCCATAGAGGTGATCCAACACCAGCCGGACAACTGTCAATGCTAACGGTTAGCTTTCTTCAGAGATTATATTTTACCTATATAGACAGTAAAGACTCTTTTGAGGCTCTGAAACAGAGCTGTAGTGTGTGACAGTAAATGTTCCACGTTCCTATTTCCGAGCTGCTGTTGGAATCGCGGACACCGCATCACATGCACTCAACAAATCGCTAGTCATGCTAATATGACAGCTAAACTCCATCAAAACAGGCCCTCGTGAGAATGAGGGAGTTCAGCCTCCTGCTGCTCTTCATACTTCCCTCATCCCTCTCCCCATCTTTCGGCTCACCATGCGGATAAATCTCATTACGAGAGCGGAAAACCCCTCAATCCATATCCTCAGAGAGACTGCAGAACAAGTCCCCGACTGACCCCGACATTTCAGAACTGGGTGAGTCGTTGCTGTTGGGTATTTCTCAGACAGGAGAGCCATTTAACACCTTCCCTGCACCGTGGCCTGTGGGTTTACACTGTGGAGGACCATCTGGACACTTCCTCACAACACTGTGGTTGACGGTCGGACAGGATTGACCAGTGCAGTGTGACGATTGTGTACACCAAGACCACATGTGTGTGTTTACACTTACTGTATCAACAGATTTCAGCAAGCTGGCAGCAGTTATAGGTCATGGTTTCTCCTGCCAGCAAGCTTCACTATCACTATTTCTTAGCGATGGAGATTTAAACAAACCCCATACTGTGCATTAAAGAGGATCTATCATGCTTTTTTACATGTTCAACTCTCTTTGTGTGTAATGTTGCTGTTTGAGTGTGAAAAAGGTCTTCAAAGTTACAAAGTCACTGCAAATGGAGTTATTCTCTATATCAGTAACACTGTTTCTGAACTCCCTGAAACGCCTACAATGCTTTCTTCCGGGAATGAACGTGAGACAATATTCCTCTTTTAAATAATTTATGCCCTAGACATAGGCAAAAAAAAGGGGTGAGGCCTGGTTGAGTTGAGTTAGCATTGTGTTGAAACTCACTGTTATGATAAGTGACATTTCCAAAACAGACCTGAAACAGCTAACCAATCACAACACACTGGTCCTGCTGACCAATCAGAGCACAGTGCGCTTTTCAGAAGGAGGGGCTTCATTGAGACCCATACTCTATTAAGAAGGTAATTATTTTGAATAAGTATGACCGCTAAAAAATGATCTTCTCTAGGCCTAATGTGCCAGAGAAACAAGTGTGCAGCCAACTTTAGAATTCTGTGTTTGAACTTCTGTTTTTGCGGTAGCTTTGTCTATTTCTATGGCATCGCTGTCGAAGAGTAATTAGCCGGTGAAGTGGATTTACTTATTGTAGAGTTAAAGCTGCAGTCCGTAACTTTTGGCACTATAGCGGTTAATATAATATATTTTAAAATGTAATGTATTCCTGTAATCAAAGCTGAATTTTCTGCATTATTACTCCAGTTTTCAGTCACATGACCATTTTAATATGATGATGATTCGCAAGATTTTTTTTTATCATCGTTAGATAGACCAAACCTTCAAACGGTAGTGTGCATTACTGTTCAAAAGTTTGGGGGCAGTAAGATTTTTTTTTTTTTTTTTTTTTAAAGAAATTTATATTTTTATTCAGCAAGGATGCATTAAATTGATCAGAGTAAAGATGATCAAAGAAATGCTGTTCTTTAAACTTTCTATTCATCAAAAAACTGGAAAAAAGTATCATGATTTCCACAAAAATATGAAGCAGCACAACCATTTTCAACATTGTTAATAATAATAAATGTTTCTTGAGCATCAAATCATCATATTAGAATGATTTCTGAATATGATGAGAAATGATGCTGAAAATGTAGCTTTGATCACAGAAATCAGGGGTCGGGGTCCTGATCACACAGTCAAAATTTATTCTGCGACAACCGGCTGGATGTACAATATGCCTTAAAGAATTTTTCAAAATTCATATTTAAAAATGAATGGGGGAAAAACCCTACATTGCACAAGCGGTTTGGAAAATGGATCTGTATCTTGGCAAACTGCTGTAGAACATCCCAAACACAAGCGAACACCCATGGCGGTACGTTTTTTGGCATTAAGAACTTCTTTAATACTGTAAAACGACCGTTGTTGAGGTCTTCAGCTCTGTGAAGTTTACAGTCACTGCAGGCTTTATCAGCAAACACTCGAGGGCTTCTCACAACAGACTAAATGCCACACGTACACCGTAAAAACACCCAAATGGGATTTTTACGATGCTGACTGAATTCGTCTCCACATGTCCTAATGTACGTCTGCTCAAAGCAGATTAAAATTATTTCAGTGCTTAACTTCACATAAAGCATCTTAACTCTAAACTAGTCAGGCGTGCTGCTTCACCGAGGCTTCGGCACACTTCTCCATAAGGCTATTTCAGGCTGTGGGAAAGCCAAAAGCCTGGAAATGTTGCTTCTCTCTCCTTCACAGGCATCGTTTGAAGCACGTTGAGCGTGAGAGTGACAAATCCCTTCCCTATGCTTCAGTGTCAGTGCTGAGTAAGCGTGTGAGGGCTGGCAATCACTCTGATCCGAGACTAATCTCTGATTGTCCGTCCCAGCACTCCTGTTTGGGATCCTGACCACTCGGCATCATTACATCTCCGAGTAACAGCCACGGGGAGTGGGCTTTTCCACTTTACAACACACCAATTTGAGAAGAAAAAACGGTGTATTGCCATCTGTAGTTTACATTCCATCCATCAGCGCATTCTGTGTGTCAAGTGTGTATTTTAGTAGAAGAAAAACAATATCAGTTGGAGATGTGGTGCTGCGGTTGACGTGATGAGCTGTGGTGCTCATACGACTGACAAAGGTTCAAGTCCCATCCTATTTGCCACTCTCACTTGCAATCATTATCTGTTCACTCTTTAAAAGTATATCTAATCAAAAGCGAAAATAAATTAAACTAAATGATCCATTTTAAAATTAAAAAGCCAAAATAAATGGCATTCTAAACTAAAAAAATTACCATAACATCTAAGCTTAAAATTTTCAATTAAAAAATCCGTTGCCGTTGTTAATTAGTTGCTATGGTTACTCATTGATTAGTTCATTATGTTCACCTGTTCCTAATCTAGTTTCCTTTGTTTGGATCGTGTATACTCCTGTGTTCGAGTTACTGCTTGACGGTTCTCGTTTGTGTTAATGTGTGTTCTCGTTGTAGTTCTTGTCATTTGATTGTCTGTAACTACAGCTCATGACCGTACAAAATATATATTATAAATAAATTTGAAAATGAAATAAAAATGAAATAAAAAACACTTTTAAATCTATCTCTCTCTAATAAAAGTAGAAAAGAAAAACAACTTAATTTTTTTATAATTTTTAAAACATTTTAAACTTTTCATGCAAGTTTAAAAATAAATGTATCAATAAATAAAAAATGTAATAAAATTGAAACTTTTAATTATCTCTAATAAAAGTAGAAAAGAAAATGTACTTACATTTTTTATTTTAAAATGAAAAGCAAAAAATACATTCTAAACTTGTCTTGCAAGTTTAAAAATAAATGTATGAATACGTTTTGAAAATTAAATAAAAAGGAAAAAAATACTTTTAAAAGTATCTCTAATAAAAGTAGAAAAGAAAAATATTTTAAACTTTTTTCAAAATAAATTAGAAAATTAACTGAAAAGGAAAAAATAAGTATTCTGTTCACATTTAAAAGTATCTTTGTCTAATAAAGGGTAAGTTAATAAAAAAAATATCTTAAAATAAAAGCAAAAATAAATGACATTTTAAACAAACAATATAATAGAATAAGAATTCTAAAATTAAAATGTGCAGAAAGAAATCAAAATCAAAAAGCAAAAGTTTCATGCTCACTTTTAAAACTTTTTTTATTTTAAAATGAAAAGCAAAAATACATTTTAAACTTAACACTGTAAAATTATAAAGCTGAAAATAAATTCATTTGAAGTTAAAAGTTTAAATTTAAAATGCAGAAATTAAATTTTAAATAAAAAAATAAACTTAATATATTTTAATTAAACACAAAATAAATTAATTTTAAGTAAAATTACAACATTTAAATGTAGAAATTAAATTTTAAAATGAAAAAAAAAAGTAAATTAAATAGAACAAAATAAATTTTAAAACCTTTTTAAAAAAGAAACTAGAAAATTACATTTAAAATAAATAAATAGTACATTGATGATATGCATATGTTAAACTTATTCAGATGTGACCACAATACAATCAGTTGATGGATAAATAGATCATTGTCAAGAATCTTTTACACAAGTACAGCACACAGTTTCTTTAACACAAAACGATGCACCCCGTCCCCTTTCCCTGTTGATGAGCAATATTTTCACACTTCTGAAGGCAGGTTTCTATTTCTGCTCAAACACTGCACATTTAATAATTCATTGCCGGTCCACTGTACACACAACAAGAGAGACCCAGCTCTCAGAAAATGGGTAAGAGAAGCCGGAAGCACGTCAGATTTTGGACTACATCATCCATCATGCTCCGATCTCACTGCTTGCTTCCGGTTTGGGGAGTTATGGGATTGGGATTCCCACATTAATATTTGTGTTTTAAACACCTGTACCAAATAGCGCAAAGGGTTTGATAACACAAAAGTTGTACAAGATGTGGAAAATAAGGGCCATATCTGACCTAGTTCACTGGCAGGCTTCAGATCGCACACATCAAAAACAAGTTCTGATCTAACTGTCTGGCTGGATGCCATTTCCAGGAGTCAGGGTGCACAGGTTTTTATCAGTCCACCGGGAAATAAAGTTCTGTTTACAAGGTGGCAGAGGCTGCTACATTTAGCACTTAATAAAAAGACAGAGTCGCTGAATTTGGCAACGTTTGCAAGGTTCATGCCATCAAATTTTTGCACAACATTCAAGGGCTAACTAGTTTACTTTGAGACGCTTAACAGCCAATAAATGAGGCAAGCACATTTTTAAACTACCATTCTGGGGTCAGTAAGAGGACTTAAATGTTTTTAAAAGAAGCCTCTTATAATCAATAATATTTTAAATATATTAGTTGTATTTTAATATACAATTTTAAATAACTGTTTTTTATTGTTATATATTTTCAAATGTAATTTATTCCTGTGATCAAAGTTGAATTTTCAGCATCATTACTCCAGTCTTCAGCACTGTAAAAAATGATATGATCAATAAGTTATGACAACATATGGTTTTACATTGCTTTAAATCATCAAGATAAGTTAATAATTATAGTTAGTAGTAATAACTTTTTTTTGTACAAGTTATACAAGATTCAACCTTTTTAAGTCAGTTTAATGTTATTTAAGTTGAAATGACTTAAACATCCAAGTTGATTGTACCAAAAAAATGTCAAATTTTATTTTTACAGTAATCCTTCAGAAATCATTCTAATATGCTGATTTGCTGCTCAATAAACATTTCTGAATATAATCAATGTTCATATTTTTGTGGAAACAATGTCTTTTTTTCAGGATTCTTTGAAAAACATATTTATAACAGCATTTATTTGAAACAGAAATGTTTGTAACGTTATAAATGTCTTGTCTTGAAATCAATTTCATGCATCCTTACTGAATCAAATTATTACTTTGTTCTAGTATTTAGCAAATACTTTTCCAAAGAGAAAAGCCCTTGTATCCAAAGAGACTTAAGAGATAGATGTCCTAGAAAAACCTATGATTGGGTTGCATTTCTCGAGGGAACAGGGGTGATAAAACTGTCGTGATCATTTTCCTGCTATTGGTCCTTGTTGAGGTTAGACACGCAACCCAGATCTTGTGCTTCCCCATCCTCACCTGATCTACATAGCCATTCATAGCCATTTTTTGCTCCAAGGTACAACCTGGCAGTCTAAAGCTCGGGAGTGCTGTCGAAATGAGGATTTCAAAGAGGATTCAAAATCACCATAAAAGGTGTCAAAAATGGTCCATACCATTACTTTTACAATGTCTTAAGAACTTTTTTAAGTGTGAAAGGTTTGGTGGAAAATTTCCAATGGAGACATTTGTGTTTCCAAGAATGAATGAAAGTCTTATGGGTTTGGAAAAACCTAAGGAAGAGTAAATGACGACAGAACTTTAAGTTGTATGTGAAGTAATCCTTTAACCTGAGACACATGTTAGATGCTCATCCAGAACCTGCTGGTCTCACTGGTGTGCTTGAGACTTAACAACATTTTTCACAGCCTGACAACACCTCTGGGGTTTCAGAAACTCATATTGCTTTATAAACGTTGGTGGTCACACTCACACACACACAAACTGCATCCCCCTTCAAAAAAAGAGACAAAGACACACATCTCACAATCCAATCCATCAGCCGGCTCAGTGTCCGCTCTTCACACGCTGATTCTGCGTCCCATATTTCCCTGAGGACAGCTCAGACGTCGGAAAGCAATTTGAGTGCTAAAACAGTCATACATGCAGGCGGCAATAACCAATCCCTTGCTACAAACCCTCTTTTACTCATTTTTATCTCGTTTCGCACTGGGCGCCACATCTCTTGACCAGCACACGCTCATGGACTCCAGCATCAGGAGCCCAGCGGGACGACAGGCTGACACGCGTGTCTTCTGGTCCGGGACTTTGACAGGGTCACCACCTCAGAGGCTGACCGCATTTTCCTCTACCCTCAGCTTTGAGATATGACAGACGATAAGATGACCTCTGAGGAACAAGAACTTGATGATGGGAAACGATCCATTCGCTTCTCGAAGAGTGGATTAAAAATCCTGCTATTTCAACTACACTTTATTAGAAATAATGAATCTTTATCTTGTAGTCAATAATGGAAAAATCTAATATATATATATATATATATATATATATATACAAATAAATTACTTTTACATTTTTTTATAAAAACTACATGTAAATATTTATGTGTGTGTGTATATATATATATTTATGTGTGTATATATATATATATATAATACTAAATATGCAGATATAAACAAAAAATTTAAAATTCTATACGTATATATATATAAATATTACATAAAATTATAATATACAGTATATATTTGTAATTTTGTATATAAATATACAATTATTTTTGTCAGTTTTAATAGACATATACTATATATATATATATAGTTAAAAAATGCAAATATATGTCTCAATATATATATATATATATATATACATATATATACACTCACCTAAAGGATTATTAGGAACACCTGTTCAATTTCTCATTAATGCAATTATCTAATCAACCAATCACATGGCAGTTGCTTCAATGCATTTAGGGGTGTGGTCCTGGTCAAGACAATCTCCTGAACTCCAAACTGAATGTCAGAATGGGAAAGAAAGGTGATTTAAGCAATTTTGAGCGTGGCATGGTTGTTGGTGCCAGACGGGCCGGTCTGAGTATTTCACAATCTGCTCAGTTACTGGGATTTTCACGCGCAACCATTTCTAGGGTTTACAAAGAATGGTGTGAAAAGGGAAAAACATCCAGTATGCGGCAGTCCTGTGGGCGAAAATGCCTTGTTGATGCTAGAGGTCAGAGGAGAATGGGCCAACTGATTCAAGCTGATAGAAGAGCAACTTTGACTGAAATAACCACTCGTTACAACCGAGGTATGCAGCAAAGCATTTGTGAAGCCACAACACGCACAACCTTGAGGCGGATGGGCTACAACAGCAGAAGACCCCACCGGGTACCACTCATCTCCACTAAAAATAGGAAAAAGAGGCTACAATTTGCACGAGCTCACCAAAATTGGACAGTTGAAGACTGGAAAAATGTTGCCTGGTCTGATGAGTCTCGATTTCTGTTGAGGCATTCAGATGGTAGAGTCAGAATTTGGCGTAAACAGAATGAGAACATGGATCCATCATGCCTTGTTACTAGGGATGTCCCGATCAGGTTTTTTTGCCCTCGAGTCCGAGTCCGAGTCATTTGATTTTGAGTATCTGCCGATACCGAGTCCCGATCCGATACTTAATACATAAAAAAAGAATAAAGAAGAGCGAAAAAACAGATCCAGGATGTTCCTTATTTTTTATTTAATTCACCTTATTTTAACATTCAACAACTCTGTTAACAAACAGAGCACTTCTGTGAGGTAGCTTGAACAATCAAGTAATACATAAATTCTTCACTTTTGTAGTGCAACAGTAAATATAAAAAAAGTCTAATATATAAACAAATAGCACCTCAACTTAAAATACCCGGCAGGCATGTAAACAAATAAAAAATAAAAGTGCTACAGTGTTTGCAAAGCCAGTAATGTGCTTTTAGGAACTGCACTCCTAACTCTTACACCGGTTTCACACTGCACTGTTAGCAGAGCGTGCAGTGCGTATTTTTTTCGCCCCCATGTTACCAGATTAAACCAGGGTTAGAGCATTCACACCGCGCGCAGAGGCGGCGCGGCAGTGCGTAGCAGAGCAGAGCAGGAGTGCCGCGATCGTTTCGGCGCCGAGTCTATTTTTGTTGCGCCGCTTTTGCTGAATTAAAGTGATAATACATTGATCATGGCCAAAATACACCACAGTTTTATCCAAAAAGTGCATTGATGATATCTATTGTGTTTTAAAAAGTCAATCAAATGACCAACAGCAATTTAAAAAGAAAACAAATGTCCAAAAACAAACTTGTTGCCATAACAATAAAATCAAAGATGAAACAAAAGTTATATAAATGAAATTATTAATAAAATAAGCTTCTTGACAAGTCTTTTCTCTTAAATGTATTTGAAAACGAAAAAAAGCAATGCCAACTTATCCATTATGGAGTACTCTGTCTGACTCTGTAGCCTACACAACCCGCGGTTCAGCCGCGTGTGACAAACGCTGCCAGTGTGAAAGCAAAACGCACGTGTCCTGCTCCTGCTCACCATACGCACTGCTCCTGCGCTGCTTACTAACGCGTGCAGTGTGAAACCGGCGTAACTCTGTGCCACCGCATAAATATTGATGTGTTAAAAAATAATGAGAATATATATATCCGAGTCCTGATCGGGAGGTAACGTCCGATTCCGATCGAGTCTGAAAACACGTGATCGGGCCCGATTTCCGATCATGTGATCGGATCGGGACATCCCTACTTGTTACCACTGTGCAGGCTGGTGGTGGTGGTGTAATGGTGTGGGGGATGTTTTCTTGGCACACTTTAGGCCCCTTAGTGCCAATTGGGCATCGTTTAAATGCCACGGCCTACCTGAGCATTGTTTCTGACCATGTCCATCCCTTTATGACCACCATGTACCCATCCTCTGATGGCTACTTCCAGCAGGATAATGCACCATGTCACAAAGCTCGAATCATTTCAAATTGGTTTCTTGAACATGACAATGAGTTCACTGTACTAAAATGGCCCCCACAGTCACCAGATCTCAACCCAATAGAGCATCTTTGGGTTGTGGTGGAACGGGAGCTTCGTGCCCTGGATGTGCATCCCACAAATCTCCATCAACTGCAAGATGTTATCCTATCAATATGGGCCAACATTTCTAAAGAATGCTTTCAGCACCTTGTTGAATCAATGCCACGTAGAATTAAGGCAGTTCTGAAGGCGAAAGGGGGTCAAACACAGTATTAGTATGGTGTTCCTAATAATCCTTTAGGTGAGTGTATTTATATATATACAGTATATATATATATATATATATATATATATATATATATATATATATTTATACATATACAAATATTGTATAATATATATATATACTATATATAAACAATATATTCATTTTTTATCAATTTTATACAAAATAAATGTAAATATTTGCATATATATTAATATAATATAGCATTTAATAAATATGCATAAACAAAACATTATAAATATATGTATATATTTCAATTTAATAAAAAATATATACATTTAAATATTAAGAATAATAATTGAGAAATATTAGGGGAAGTATTTTAAGAAATCCTATTTGAAAAAAAAAAGTTTAAAACAGCATTTTAAAAAGTTTCTGAATCAGTTTGCTGTACTTCGTTTTAAATGGTATCGTTTCGTTATAGATTAAAAGAAAGGCTTTTGAATCACATATAAAAAAACAAATAAATTTCCATTTCACGCCATTTGTTTGAGTAATCTGGGGTTAGTCGGACAGGTGTCTGACCTGTTTTGTGATTTTGAGTAGTGAATAAAAAAAAAATCTTAATTTAGACAAACGGCATTTCATTATTCCATCAAATGGCAGGTTAATCATTAATTAACCTGCATCATCGGGTGTGTGTGTGTGTGTGTGTGTGTGCAGACGCAGCCCCACAGCGCACAAATCCTCTCTTGCTTTTGTGGTTTAATTTTGGATGACTCACCCACTTTCCACCTTCTTCTGCAAAGGTGCAGGCAACCTCCACCCTGCCTCCACATCAGCGCACGAACCCACGCCCACACACACCACTGCAACCGGGACACATCGTGATCAAACACATAAAACACACCGAGGGCCTTTCACCGCTCCACGGCGCGTTTTCCAGCAGGAGAACAAAGCAGAGTGACGGTTGATTGTCTATGGCAGTATAAAGTGCAACTGTCTTTTCCATCATCCACGATCAGATCTGTGAACCTGATGCTGAACAAACTCCTCTGAATCTTCATGACATTTCACAATGAAAGCACCGTTACATAATTCTCACATGAATAATATATAACAGCCGTGTGAGACGCTCGAAGTGTACAGTATGCAGCAAAAAGACAAAGGGAGCTTCTTTAATAATCCCCCACTAAAAATCCATCCAACCTCAACCCTCAAAGAGATTTAGATTTTTTTACAATAAGCCTTGTTCTAGAAAAAGCATATTCCGGATGAGTTTCAACCTCATGTTTATGCACAAGTCTCGAAGTTTCTTTGAGTGAAAGGATGATCAAAAAATTCATATAAGAGCTACGGGGTTCACATTTCTGCTTTAAAACCCCTAAACCTATGTACTTGCCCCATAGACTTCAATTGTAAGTGCATTACTTTATTAAGACTTCTCATTTGTCTTGAAGGAATATTCCAGGTTCAATACAATTTATTTCAGCTTAGCTGTAAAGTTGCACTTTTTTATTTTTATATATACTGGTTACAGACGAAACAAGCTAAAAACTGTTTATGAATTTCTTTATTGCTTTAAACGGATTAGAAAATCATAACTTAATGTTGGTTATTTCAGCAGCATGAAAAACAAGACGGTTAATCAAACTGGGAATAAATTACATAAAGAAAGCCAGCAAAGAACGCTGAATGACTTCATAATCTGAAGCTGTCTACATGGCAAAATTAATCTCTCACTTACATCTTGTCTGTACTTTCTTGATGATGATGATGGGAGAATTCGCGAATGCGGATTGAGAATTGAGTCAGCGAGTGCGCGCACATGTAAATGTAATGCTGCAAATTTACAATTTTCAATATTTTCACATTTCACTTTAATCGTGATAGCCGTAATAGATCTATCTTAATCGTGCAATCACTAAATTGCTTATTGCTTAATTTAATATTAAAACATATAATCATGATTTACAAGTTATCAGAATTTCATCTTATTTTTTCTCCATGTAAATATCAGCAACTGATGTATCAAATATGATACAAAACCTAAAACATATGCAAACTTTTAGAATTTTTTTTTTTAAATATTTGGTCAAAAGGTTAAATAAACCAGTCCATTAAATTGTATATATTAAGATGTATAACCCACAACATTCCTTTAAGATCTTTTTTCACTGTAATGTGGGATTTCAAAACATATATTATTCAATCTCATAGCAGTTTGCAACTAACAAGTATGTAGAATACAACATTTCTGGAGCTGTGTCTCTGTTTCTCTAATGTTCCTCTATTTGTCACTGTACATAAACCGCTCTCCGTCTATTTGTCTTTTTCACAGCTGTGTGAGGTGTTCGCATGCGGTCATGGACTATGGGGGGCAGCGGTGGAGAAAACCGGTGCAATCGCAGGTTAATGGTGCACTCATTGATTTTATGCTGCTTGAAAGCCATGGCAGGTTTACGCCTGACAGAGTTATGAAAAATGTAGTCCCAGCTGAATTTGACCAACCGCTCATCTGTCCATCTATCTTTCCTTAACCTCTCTTCTCACTCTGAGGCAAACGCACTAAACCGTTACATGTGGCATTTCGTCTTATTCACTAATCATCCGCAATTCAGCAAAAGTAGATGCTAAATGCAATGGAATTTACATAATTATGTCAATTAAGCCATTGCTATTTGTTCAGTGCAAACACACCTCCTTTTCAATGTTAATGAGGTACATTACAGATTAAAAGTCAGGACTATTTCAATAAAAGTTTAATTTGACATAGCATTTCCCTTACAAGTTAGCCTGGGAAAACCCTGACGAACTTCCGGCAAATTTGAGATTTGCTCTGCAAGTCCGTCTGGCCAAGAGCCCATTCAAGCCCATTTCCAATTTTTCCAAATCGAGGCACCAATCACAAACATTGAGGCGGGCTTTACACGATGACAATCGCTCTGATTGGTTTTAGGTCTGTCCAATTGCGCCCAGAGGCATTTGAGCGACCGTTGGTAACGCCCCTTTGGAAATGGGCTGTGAATGAACCTTCCCCAGACCCACTCTCAGTTACAACTGAGAAGGGTCTGGTGTCAACCAGGCAACTTACAAGTGATGTAAACCAAAGACTTTAGTGCAATGCGCAATATGGTGGAATAAGTCCCGCCTTCTAAATAAAAGAGCCAATCGCCAATTGGTAAAATCATCGTGTCACTGCAGCTGCCGTTAGAAGCTCCGCTTGCTATTCTGAGACGTGTGCTAAGGACTGCACATGCGCATTGGCCGAATCCAGCCTGAAAAAAACATTTTTTTGTCATGATTTGAGCATTTAGAACCGAAATTTATGAGACAGTTGTTGTCAGATTTCATAGGTGATTTCAAAAATCAAATGTACATGTGTGTGTGTTGTGAACAGCTTTGGAGAATTTGATGTTTCCCTATTCGAAGAGATAGGAGCTGTACTTGCATGACTGAAATGACTGCACCAGATGCGTTTCAAAGATGGCCGCCAACTGAAATGACTTGCCTTAAAGGGATAGTTCACCCAAAAATGAAAATTCAGTCATTAATTACTTGACCTGATGTTGCTGAATGAAATCTGAGAGATTTCCGTCCCTCCATTGACAGTCTACGCAACTACCACTTTCAAGGCCCGGAAAGGTAGTAAAGACATCATTAAAGTAATCCATGTGACTCCAGTGGTTTAACCTCAATTTTATGAAGCGACACAAGTGCTTTTTTTGCACAAAAAAAACATAATTTACCACTATATTTACAAAATATTAATCTCCAACGCACGTTCATCAACATAACACGCATGTGACGAAGTGCTCTCGTGAATTAAAATTTTGTAAATAAAGTGGTAATTTTATTTTTTGCTCAAACAAAGCACTCACATCGCTTTAATGGATTACTTTAATGATGTCTTCACTACCGTTCTGGTGATTGAAAGCGGTAGTTGTGTAACTCTCAATGGAGGGACAGAAAGATCTTCATTTGTGTTCTGAAGATGATCGAAAGTCTTACAGGTTTGGGATCGCATGAGGGTGAGTAATTAATGACAGAATTTTCATTTTTGGATGAATTATCCCTTTAAAGGCACTTTGTGTAAACTCACTAATTGGACAGACAGAGTTTGCTGTATAGCTCAAAAAATTATGGAGGTCGAGCCACATTCTAAGTCATGAAACTAATAATGAAAACTGACATTCATTGACCTTGCTCACCACTAATCAGGTTGATAATAATGTGTTTAGTTTATTTTTGATATGGCAGGCAAGCATAACGGCATGAATAATTCATAATCTGGTTTTTGAAGCTAATTGGGTTACTAACAATCATTAGAGTCCTCTGTAGTTCTCAGAACACTCTACCTATTGATCAGAGGAATCGATACGACACAAATCTATTCATCACGTTCAATAAAACACAACCACACTGGGAATGAACGCTTTAGTGACCTTTCCATTCATCGGCAAAGGAAGAAAGAAGGAAAAACGGGTCCAAAGAACAGAAGAAGTGAGAGAAGTGAATCAGAGAGAGAGAGAGAGTGCGAGAAAGAGAGAGCTAAAACGCCTCTCATTCCACAACTCATCAGTTCCACTAGGGACCGCGGGATGCTTTCATGTGGAGGTGCATGCATAAATAAACAAAATTAATTTAACAAAGAAAACTCCAGAAATAGAGCCCTCTCATCCTCCAATGACTTTAGTAAAAGCCTCACCTGCTATACTAGGGAATGAAAGAGCTTCTTTGAGAGTCTAATACAATGCAGCTATATTAGGCTCATTCTACAAACAGGGTGTAAAACATGACTCAAAACTGACAAATAAAGAGGATACTTGAAAATGTGCTTGACCACTATGAAATGACACAGGAGGTCAAGCTAAATATTTTATGAGCTGTTTGATTTTCTATTCATTTCTAAAATTTGGGACTTGGAATACAATTAGAATTTTTTTTTAGAACGGTAGGAAACCATGCACATGAAATGTGTGCCAGAGCTAAATTTTACACATTTTTGGTACATAAACAATTCGAATTTTAGTAACGAATAGAAAGTCCTTGTTCTTAGTCTCCCGAGCGTTTCTTTAAGTTTATTGTTAATAAAGCCTTGTTGATGCAACCAGAAACCTAACAGTAATGGAGAGTTCATATGAATCAATCAGCTTTATTGGATCTGACAGCGGCTACATCACAAACCATAAATAAATGATTTCATAATGCCCTGTCTGTAAATTACGGTTTTATATGGACACTTACTCCTGCCCAATAATGAGTGGCCGACCGTTGATACTTTTATCTATGCAACAACGTTAGCCAATCATAAAAGTGGGCGTTTACTGACAAGCCTTAAAACCACTTCAGTAATCATTATAAATTTACTGGTAGAAGAATTTTTGGGTATAATGTCACAGTTCACTTTTATTTTGCTATCATCACTTACATAAATGCACTATAGTGTCCTGCACCCACCAGTAAATACATATCAACAATTATATCTGGTGTCTGAATAATTTTTGGTTTGACTGTACATATATATTTATGTACAGTTAATATATATTGTGCAAAAACTTTATTAATATTATAAGTGAACCTCTACCGAATATATATATATTATTGGCCTAGTAAATAATGAAATAAAGCCACAAAAAAAATTTAAATAGATAAAAAACTTCAACTTAAAAAATATAAATGAAAAATTGAAATGTGGCCTTGCCAGCGAACTAAATAAATAAGTAAAATTACTCAAATTATAACTGAAATCAAAATAAATAATAAATTAAAGCTATAGCAATATAAAGATTGGGACAGACCAAAATCACCATTTTAAAGCACAACAGACATTTAACACATTATACAGTTTTTCTGAATTGCTAAAACACTAAACCCCATTCTTTGAACCAAATTCTCAATAGCCTAAACCAATTTGTCGAATAAATCCCTTTCTCTGTAAAACATTAAACAAGTTCAGGTAGTTAAAACACTGTTTGCAAATCTCATGCACTCTTTTTTCAAAACTCTAAACACATTTTCACTTACTAAAACACAATCTCTCACTGACCTTGATTCTGCAGTTGCAAGTCTTGCACAAATCTTCTGAGTGACTAGCCTATAACATGCTTTTCATTTTGAGTTTTGTACTGTAACCTTTTTGGCTTCTGCACTTTTGCAAGTGGTGAATATACAGACCTTTGATTGGCCTGTCTATAATACTACACTTGCAGTGCATACAGTATACCATTTATTCACCATACTACTGTACGTTATCATTACAATACTTTTTATACTTTTTTTCTGTATCTGCATGCTTTGGATTCAGTGTTCTCCATTTTTTTGATGTAGTGTCTAACACATGATCTGTAGTGTTTATAATATTGACTCGCTGTGTGTATGATCTGAAAGCATTGTTTGATTTTGTGGACAGATAAAATGGTTTTGAGGCAATTGTTTGATTATACCAGAAGAGTCTTTGAGAATTTTCTCTGAATGTGGTTTGACAATGTAGTTTTGTGTTTAAGGTTTTGAGAAAATGAGTGATGGTTTCAAGAAAGGTGTTTTAGCAATTCAGAAAAAACGTATTTACAACTACAGTTTACGTGTACTACTGTGTTAGACTAGTTACCCTAACATATTTAATAGTTATTACAACAAAAACATATATAGGATTTAATGCTTTAGTTTAAAGTAACAGGACACCAAATTGTACAGTTTTCATGAAAAGTGTCCTCAGCATCACACACTAGCAGAACGCCTAACATGGACCCTCCAGTCTGCAGATTCTGCAAGTGCATAAAAATAGGCACGTTTCAAAGAACATGCTCCTATTACCATTGAAAATCTTGAGCAAAAGATAGCAATGCAAAGCTAACAGCGCAACACAGCTGAGCAGCATTTTAGCATATGTGCTTGCGTCTTGCAGGCACTTGCTAAAAATAGACTTGCACTGGTGTCTGCCGTTGCTTCACATAACACTGGTAAAAGGGGACAGCGCAGCAAGGGTGTGTGTGTGAGCGCGTTCCTGCATGCTCTTCATTTGTAAGACCACAGCTTCTTTGAACTACCACAACTGATTTCCTACCTCACACCGTCTCACTCTTTCACCTCCTGGCAAACTGCAGACTGTTGCGACTCGCAACAACGTGTAGGTGTTGTTTTGATAAGGATGCAGTTGCCGTTTGCCAGGGCGACGGCGCAGAGATTATGTGATTGTAAATAAACTATAAATAAACAATGCAATGTCTTGATCTCGTTCTCCATGGTTCCATTCAACTGCATTTAACAGTCTGTTCATAGTCTGTTTTAATACTTCCTGTTGTTTTTGCACACATTGGTGAGCGGAACATCTCAGTAATAGTAATACAGCGGGTAAATAAAAGAGGTCGCCATGATGTCTGCCTTCCCTGCAGAGTGTTGGGTCTTCAGAAACTGATATGTGTTGGGATCATCCAAGTTATAGGAGGTGCACGTCTTTTTGCGCGATGTAAGGCCTGTAACATTCTCTACACAATGTGGATGCAAACGCTCATTGTATACATGTTAATGTCATTGCATAACAAAATATATTAGACCACAATTTATAATGCGGGAATGTTACTCAAAACTTTGGCTAATGTTCTGGCAAGGTTCCCAACAAATGTTCATTCAAAGTTATCTGGTCTTTAATAATGTTCTCAAACTGTTACATTATTTATGCATCGGTCATGGATTGTTTTTTTTTTCATCTAACACTTTATAAATGTGGCTACTTCAGAACTAGAGAACATTCAAAAGTAACAATTCCATTACATTTGCAAAATGATCAAATGGAATGTTGCATTAACGTTCCAATAACCAAGAAAAAAAAACGTTTTTGAAACATTTAAAAAGCTGGTCGTTTTGAACATTCAGAGAAAATTCACAAATAATGTTTTCATAACTTAATGGGAACTGTGGCTAAGAAAGTCTTGCTGTGCAAGTTAGTTATGGAACATTCAAGTCATGTCAGAAAGATCGTATTTACCAGTTGAACAACACATAAACGTCACCGTCACTTCAAAGTCGTAGGAAACTCAGTGGGAAATTTTCTTTGGGGGCATGTCAGTGAAAAAAACAGCATCTGTATTGATGGTATATTTGTTCAAATGAATGAAATTATTGTTTTACAATACAACACTGTAAAAAAGATATGATCAATAAGTTATGACAACATATGTTTTTACATTGTATTAACTCATCAAAATAAGTTAAGTAATTTTCAACTTTTTTTATAAGTTAAACAAGATTCAACAAATTAAAGTCAGTTTAATGTAATTTAAAGCTGCACTGTGTGATATTTTCCCCCATCTATCGGTGAAATTGTATATGACTACCCAGTGAATATTAGTTTCTGTTCCTTTCAATTTCGAGGGCGTTTTAACTCCTACGGTGGCCGTATTATTCCAAGATTAACATGGCTTCAGTTCGACTTCGTCCAATTGCGCCTTTAAATCACCTGTGATCCGTCGCAGCACATATTTATGTTACAAGGTAAACAATACTTTTTCACCATTGACGCGAGGAAAAGTAACGCAAGTTATACTAGAGGTCGTTCTGGCGTTATGCACAACCATGCTATGGTTAGACAAGCAACTATAAAACTTTGAATTTACACAAATAGGCTGAATTACCTGTCGAGAAGAAAGCAGGCAACCTCGGCGTCCGTTTTAAAATCTTTGCTCCTCATGAGCTCTTTCCATCTGGGAAAAGTTACTCCAGTATTGACTTTGGTCTTGCTGATTTGCCCGTCGCGTGATTTGAAAAGTTGTGAAAGAGACGCGAGATGCGTTGAGTGTGTATTACTCAACAGGTGAGTAAGGTATATTATTGAACAGATGAATTGCCATATGTAGCTCTCTAACAGAGTTCATTGTACATTATCTATACTCATCCGCACTGTCACGCAGAGCCGAAGCATAACGTTCTTCTGCAAAATGCATGCATTTGTAGACAAAATCTTGTTGAATACATCAGCATCTTGCTCCGGTGATTTGAACGCATCTGAAGTCGTTATTATGACTTTATGAGGGCAAACCCTCTTTTGGCATTAAAAAACTACTGTCAGGATTTACTAAAGACGCTGCAAAGACTACACAAATTAGCGCTGAAAAGGCATGGACAGGGTTATTTTTGCGGCTGACCTTATTGCATATGTATTTATAGGAGTTTCCCTTTCAGACACAAAATTTATGGGAGGAGAGTATTTAAATGAATCATGCAAGGTGATTTACTAAGGTTTGAGCTCATAAATTTACTGGTATTTGCGTCAAAATAGCATGTCTTAAACCAGACACTAATTTGCGCTGCTTTTGGTAGACTGTGTTGGTCATTATGGAAATGATCCGGATGAATCTTGAGTTCTTTAAAGGGGTGGTATAATGCCCTTTTCACAAGATGTAAAATAAGTCTCTGATGTCCCCAGAGTGTGTATGTGAAGTTTTAGCTCAAAATACCCCACAGATATTTTTATAAAGCATGTTAAAGTTGTCACTTTTTGAGTGTGAGCAAAAACGCATGTTTTTGTTTCTGTTCCTTTAAATGCAAATGAGCTGCTGCTCCCGGCACAGGGGGCGGAGCTTCAAGAGCTTGTATCCTTTTACCTCACACCGACATGCACTGAAAATTTCTAAAACTTTTTGCCTTTTATGTTCAAACCGAAGTCAGGAAGATGGAGAGACTCAAGAAGAAGTGACAACATGTAGACAACATTTCTGAATGGTTAGTTAGTGAATTTATGTAGCTTATGTGTAGTTATCTTCTAGTCATTGATTAGCATATTCTGTCTTGATAATCTATAAATCGTGTTCCGGGGGCGGGGTTTATGTAAATTTTAGGGTTGGTGATGTCACTAATGAATGTCGTGTAGTCCCTACCAGCCGTTTGTTGTAGTCCTTAAAAAGCGATTTCTTTAAAAGAAAATACTCCCTTTGCTTTGAACTTTGGGAGTTGTAAGTTTGCAGATGTTGTTTATGCTCAAACACCAACATTACACACTAACTAAAGTTAGAAAAGTGAAATCATATTCAACCACCCCTTTAATTTGCGTGTCGTCAGTAGATCATGCGCAGAACTTTCCACTCCCATCGGCGCTTTTGTGGGATTATCCTCTCACGCTAATTCGCCTTGTTTAGTAAATCTGGACCCTAAATGTCAATGTGTCCCCTAGCGCCCCCTAGAGTGCTGAGATTTGTTGCCACCACAGCAACACAAAAACATGCTTTTGCAATATATGCAGTTGAGAACAAGATTTTGGCCTAGTCAACCATGTTCCACAACCACCAAAATCTCTTCATCTCTTTCAGTTTTTACCTCTCTTGCAGATCTGTGGCTGAATTCTTGGCGGATGCTCTGCAGCTCAAATACATTCTGCACTTTTCCTGTTGTGAACTACTGTAGTGAGCTACACCGACTACAAACCAGGACTCAGCATGGGCCTAAAGAGGACATGGAAAGCTGATCTCAGACCATCCTCAGAAAAATAGGTCAATACGCATTAGCCGCGACCACATACAAAAGTTCCTTCACTTGGACTGGAGAAAACCATCTGTACGTGTCCTGTCTCTCTCTACACAGCTCCACCGTTTCCTCTTCTAGTTAAAGGTGACATGCCCCTTTTCACAAGATGTAATATAAATCTATGGTGTCTCTAGAATGTGTTTGTGAAATTTCAGCTCAAAATACCCCACAGATCATTTGTTATAGCATGTTAAAATGGACACTTTTTGGGTGTAAGCATAACGCGCCGTTTTTGTGTGTGTCCCTTTATTGGCTGTGCAGACGGAACGACAGAACAGTTTGCATGCTTTGCTCCAACTTTTGCCATTGCGTTAGAACTGGTTACACTGTTGTCGCTTGAAAACCAAATGGTGGCGCCAAGGGTGGAAACGTGCAGATTAAGGGGCGGTAATAAGGGCATAAGGACCCCCTTCCTACGTCAGAAGGGGAGCAAAATCTTTATCGACTTATTTTCTGACATGCTTGCAGAGAAAGACTTACCAAAAAGTTACTGGGTTGTCACTTTTCACGTTTTCTGGGTTGGTAGATGCACAGGGGACCCGATTATAGCACTTAAACACAGTAGAAGTCAGATTTTCATGATATGTCCCCTTTAAAGGAGAACTCCGGTCAATTTTAACATTGAGCTCATTTTTTTGTACATTTGGAGTGCTGTCAGTACAGAGAACACAGACAAAAATCGGTGTTGCTTACACCGTGTTATCCTCTTTTTAAAATTTGCACCCTGTTGACTTCAATGGGGCAAGTTTTAAACCTGCTTTTAGCCTCTTAACATCCTTGATGTGTCATTACAAGTGCACAGGTCATGTGAGTGATTCCTTTAGAGTGAACGCGGGTGAATCTGACTGCAGTAGATGTGAAAGATATGAATAAAAATGATGTTATTTCAGCCAGCGCACATACCTGTATTTACATCCTGTTTTCCGTTGAAGTCCACAGTAGTCGATTGTCGAGTTCGGGCGCATGATCGTACGTACTGAACCTATGCGCGTGAACTCGACAATCGACTACTGTGGGCTTCGACCGAAAACAGGATGTAAATACAGGTATGTGCGCTGGCTGAAATAACATCATTTTTATTCATATCTTTCACATCTACTGCAGTCATATTCACTCGTGTTCACTCTAAAGGAATCACTTACATGACCTGGGCACTTGTAATGACACATCAAGGATGTTAAGAGGCTAAAAGCAGGTTTAAAACTTGCCCCATTGAAGTCAACAGGGTGCCAATTTTAAAAAGAGGATAACACGGTGCAGGCAACACCGATTTTTGTCTGTGTTCTCTGTACTGACAGCACTCCAAATTTACAAAAAAATGAGCTCAATGTTAAAATTGACCGGAGTTCTCCTTTAATATTCATATTACGGAGCACCACAACTACACACATACTTCAGTAGTAGGAACTATCAATGCTAATCACAAACCAGTGGCTGCGTTGACCTATTCCACGAAATGTTACTAAACTAAATCCATGTCGCGGTTAGTTACATCACACCAATGTCAAATTCACGCCATTCTATTGACACAAATGCTTTATCCCTTTATTGACAGATTTTCGCTACCCTTCGGAGATTATGGGGTTGGCATTTTAAGCACTTTAATGGCAGCGAACAGTCAAAGTGATTAGGCAACAAGGGTGATAAGGAGTGAAAATAGATAAAGGCTATTATGCCCTTCGCCCTGAGGAAATGAATCAATATTGTGTAGTGTTATGGATGAAGCCTGTTAGTCTAATGCGTATCACAACAGGCCCCGAAATACTCCTAAGTGCTTAAATGCCTATTGAGTTTGGTGCAGCCCACTCTTATTTCCTGACCATATGATAGCCAGTGATGAGAAATAGAGAGAGAGAGGGGGTTCCTGTCTGCCTGGATGAGAGGAATAGCAACATGAATCTCACTTTCTGTCATCCACGGTGGAAAGAGAGAAATGAGAGGGCCGTTCCTCGGGTCATCGACTCTCAGACAGAAGATGATGTCTGATGTGAACCAAGCGCATGCAGGTCGTTCTCCTGTTCAGGTGTGAATAACAACACGGTTGCACTCTTAAAAGTAAAGGTTCGGAAAGGGTTTTGCAGCCTGACACCACAGGAGAAGTTTTTCAAAAAGTTTCAGAAAGAAAACCATCTGTGTACTGGTGCTCTAAAAACCCAGAAACCAATAGACTCTTATGAAAAATGGATTCTGAATGGCAGCAAATAAGGGTTCTTTGGCTCGCGGAAGCCTTTTTTTGGTGCTGATTAGAAACCTGCTTTTTAGGTTTCATGAAAACAAGAGTAAATTGGCATCATTCAACACATATACTTACAGGTGGAAGATGAAGACAAGCAGTTTTTCCTTTTATAAAAATAAATAGCATAATGAGTTATTCCCAATAAGACCAGAAGCGTGCATGAAGAAGGTAAATATGGTCAATTTTGATTTAATGTTGAGCATAAACCCAAACACAAAGAACTATTTCAGCATAAAAGGGCTTTAATATGGTTCTAAATTATTAATACCATAACCGCCTTAGACAGAAACGCTTTTATATGTAAAACATAACAGCAATAAACACTAGCAGGTTTTTCCCTTCACTGAAAAGCACATAATATAACACTTCATTTCAACATTTATTCCCCTGATCCAGTCCAGTTTCCAAAGTTATCAAGACAATTTCATTAAGTTACTGCAACTTAATGTTTAAAGTAGGGCTGTCAAACGATTAATCGCGATTAATCGCATCCAAAATAAAAGTTTGTTTTTACATAATATATGTGTGTGTACGGTGTATAATTATTTTCTATATATAAATACACACACTGTATATACTGTGTATATATATTTATATTATATATAATTTATATTATATATAAATATTTGATATGTAAATAACACATTTTTCTTAAATATATATGCATGTGTGTGTATTTATATATAGAAAATAATTATACTCCATACACACACATATATTATGTAAACACAAACTTTTATTTTGGATGCGATTAATCGCGATTATTAATCGTTTGACAGCCCTAGTTTAAAGAATTCAATTAACACAGAAATTTAAGTTTATATTACACACAGTATTAAGTTAATGTAATGATCAACATTATTATGTCAACAGCGCTCAACAAAATGTTTGCAACTTAAAAGGTTTAATTAGAGTGTTTAAAACTATGACGTCATTTATTCACCCCAGGGTTATCAATAAAACCAAAACCAGGGAGAAAAAAAATTTGTTACTTAAAATAAATAAATGTTAAGCTAAATGAAAAAAAAAAATGTTAAGCTAGTTGCCAAAGCAACATTTCACATTTTCATTTAATTTAACATGATGTACAAAAATATCTTAACCAAAAACTGAAATAATTAATAATTAATCCCCAAAAAAAAAAAAACTATAATAGAATCTCAATGGTACTAAAATAACACTGACTGCCCCTCATGTAATGTCAAACCTCTATTTGAAAACTGTCTCAGTGTTGTTTCAGACTCAGAAAGACATATTCTTTAAAAGTACGGTTTTTGGTTCTGAATATTTTTACACTAAAGGAACCTCCAGATGTTGAAGGTCCTTCGTAACAACAACACACCTCAAGCTCAACAGTGTAGTCTAGTTAAGGGTTAAGGGTTAGTTCAAGAAATAGTTCACCCAAAAACCTGTTCTGTGGAACAAAAATAAGAGATTTTGAAGAATGTTCATAACCAAACAGTTGAGGTGAACTTTGATGTTTTCGTACAGGTTTGGAACGACATGAGGTTTTCATTTTTGGCAAACTATCCCTTTAAGGTGACACACTGAAGAAGAGCTTCATGTTTCATTCATTTTGGGAGATCCCCCAACACTTCTCAGTACAGTTCATCCGTTCCAGAAAACATGTTGACCACCTTGCGTAACTGTCACGTACACAGCAGGTTTCCATCCGCTTGTACCCTCCTCTTGCAATGCGTAGTGTTAATTATTAAGGGATTTTCATACAGTCAGTGCGCCTGGTGCCCTAAACCCTCCGTCACACATATTCCACTCCAATCCATAGGGACTGTTCATTTTCCCTCCCACTCTCTCTCTCTCTCTCTCACTCACTTCAGCTCATATCTGTCTTAAGATACAGAAGTGTTACTTGATCCTGAATCTACTTTGACATCAGCAGTGGCAAGAGTGCATGGCGTGCATATTAAACCCACAGCGCCTACACAGAAAGCATATATAGAGTACAAACTGACCCATTCGTGCACCTTTAGTTTAACCCAGAGAGAGCAGGTTTTCCATCCTACTCGACAGCATGACGGTCTGTCACGTCACACAACACAGACGAGGTTGGTCATGTGGTTAAAAATGCAGCCACCGTAGCCTGTCTGTAAGGATGTGGCATGTTTTATATATAAAGAGTCAAGCAACAGAACAGAAGAAAGCTGCTGGTGGGCCTTAAGGGCCATTTTGAATGTCTTGATAATGTTTGCGGTTTATTTTACACGTGGGCTTAATTGCAGAAGTGCGAAAATAGTGGTCTGTATTTGTACAGGGGCTTTCATGCACCTTTTTCAAATTTATATATATATATATATATATATATATATATATATATATATATATATATATATATTTTTTTTTTTTTTTTTTTTTTTTTTGGAGGATGTGCCAGTGGCAGTGCTGGTTCACATGGTGCCCTATGCAAGGCAAAAACAAAGAAAAAAAGTGTTTATAACGTACAGCTTCATTTTTTTTTTACATTTTTTGATCGGAGAGCAAGGTAGCCTGGTTTAAAATCCTGACCTGATATATTAATAATAATCAGAATGAAATATTAATTCATATTAATCAATAATCTGTTCAACTGCAATTTTGCTTTATTAAATAAAAATATATTTCTTTTGAAATATCAATAATAATAGTAATAAATATTACTATTAATATTTAATCATGTTAAATATATGAATATTTAATTATATTAATTGATATTTCATGAGAAATTATTATTTCTTTAATAAAGAAAAATTGCAGGTGAACTTGAAAGCCATCAGGTTTGACATTTTGATAATAAATCTTTGTTTTGAGTGGGTACATGATAACAAAATTTTCAATTGAAAGACTTCATGAACTGCCCAAACTGTGAATGTGAATAGCGCTTAAGACAAACTTTTTTTTTCAACCAATAACAACAATACAACTTCTTTATCAAACACAAATATATTGATGACTCGAAATTTTGCTGCTTTAATTTTCATTATAAGGTGCAAAAGACAGTTGATCAGTCAGTAAACCCTCAGTAGAGAGCATATCTCTCTCATACACTCACACACAGTGAGTTTGAGCTGCAGAGTAAGAGGATTTCATTCATCCATATTCACTGTATTGGACAGACTCTTGCAGTTTCTCTGTCAGCGGGGGGGTGGGGCATAAGCTCTTGGTGTTAAGTCACTTTCTTGCTTAAATAAAGTCTGTCCCGCTGGGTCTGGAATAACTGAACACTTAGGGATCACACACCATTAATTCCGCTCTCAGAATGAAGACATGAAAAGAGCTGCTTCATCACAGGATGCAAAAAAATAACTAAACACACTGTAATAATACTAACTACATCAAACCACAACATTTGACAGTATAGTAATGCCATCAGATATTAATATAAATACTGTATTTACCATTCTACAAGAAGATGACCATATTCAGTATCATATTTGTCCAAAAATACATTATACCTACAAAAAACAGAAGGGTACCAACAGGGTTTTTGAATAATGGTTCTACCATGGTATTTTGGACATGTTTTGTATTCTAATGGAGTACCATATCAAGTATTATTAGTTAATATAAATATTTCAAAGCACTATAGTATTACCATCGCTGTAACATGCCATCAAAGTACTTTTTTTAAAGGGATGGTAGTTCATGGCATTAAATATACATAAAACCATGGAAATACCCCCAAAAAATCCAAAAAACATGGAAGAACCATGGTACACATTCGCAGAAAACAAATGGTACACCCAAAAAATCAATGGGGCATATCCAATAAATGATGGTAGTCCATATGGTAGTCCCACCAAAAAACCTTGATAGAACCATGGTATCATATCCACACAAAATAGGTTTTACCATGGTAGCCTACTTTCTGGTAGTTTTTATTAGCAAAAGAAGAGCAGAATTTCACCCTGAACATTCATTCAAGAGGACACGCTTTACCATCTTTACCTCAGTCTCTTCCCCTTCACCACCCCTCTCGCAAGAAAATACAGAATCAATAAGAGCATCGATATGAGCTCAGAAATTCCATTCAATAATCTCGAGTCTCCTGAAAAAGCCCTCAGCACAGCCTTAACCGCGTTTCAGACTGACCGAGGCTGCTACAGTCTGAGAAATGTCTACTGAAACCAAACTAGGCTATACAGAACGTTAGTTATATAAAGTGACAAACATAATAAGAGTCATGTAAACTTCTGCTCAACAACCCCCCAAGCCAAACACTTAAAACGCGTCCAAACGACGGACGAAACCCCCTCAAAGTTCGACGTGTAATGACAGGGTCAGTGAGGGAAGATGAAGCGCGCTTACCGTGCGTTTGTTTCACAGAGCCAGAGAGAGTGATGCGGCGCGCAGCATCCCTGCCATCCTCAGCGAGAAGAGAAGAGAAGAGAAGAATAGAGAGGAGAAGAGAAGAGACTTCTACTCCTCAGCTCTCCTCCAGCGCACACAGCTGCAGGCTCAGGCTCACTATCATGGCTGCTCTTCTGCTCTCAGTTCATCTGCGGTACACTGCCGCCTACTCTCTGATTGAGTTTAGAGAGCGCAGAGACTGCGATGATCGCTCACTTTCTCCGGGCATATGGATGGACCATGTGATGAGACTCATCCCTCCATCTGCGCGAGCCCGATCAGCGCCACCCAATGGAGAAATTATGCTATTCGTCGTGTTGGGCCGCCCAATGGAAAATGAAACGGCCCAGTTCTGAGAGATTTAGCGAGAGAGAAAAAAACTCCTCCTCCATTTGAACAGGTTTCCTTAACATTTGAAGTAGCCTACTATTTAGATTTAAGATTTATATATATATTGATTTTATATATAGGGGAGAGCGGAGTGGCTTTATACAGTGGCTCTCAAGAGCTTTAAGGTTTGGCGTTGAAAGTCTTACAGAAATGGCATTTCTCTTGCAGTGGTTTTGTATGTTGGTTTCTATGGAAACTTGTTTTTGCTACGGAATTAGAAAATAAAAAAGGCAATTGTCACTTTATATCTTACAATTCTGACTTTTTTTCTCGCGTTTGCGACTTTATCTCACAATTCTGAATTTTATATCTCACAAGAATGCTGAGATAAAAAGTCGCAATTATCTTTTTTATTTTCATTTCATGGCCGAACAATAACTTCCTCCAAACTAAAATTACAGTAGGCTATGATATTTTTCTAATAGCTGTATACATATATATAAGGGATAATGAAGAGCGAGGCGGTTGTTATAGCGAAAACAACCCCGACAGGCTTATCAGGACCCCGACGAAGCATAAACATTTACGCGAAGCGTAAACATTATCCCGCTTATTACATGGCTACCTACCAAATAAATAAATAATTTGACACAAAATATTGCTTTAAAAAGGAGTTTATTGATTTAAAAACAATTGTATTGCTTCCGCTAAAGAAAATAGTCTGTTCCGTCTACGGTTAGAATCTTCCATAGCAACGCTCCGTTTTTCATGGCGGTGTGTTATAGTCTATTTATCAGCGGTCTGTTATCAAGAAATAACAGACTGCATGCTACATTAGAATTCAACCAAGCCATGTAATACATATATATATAGGCTATATATATAAACATTTTGACAAAATCCTACTAATGAAGGTAGATTTTAACCTAAAGGCTGAACTTTGTTTAATAAATGTCAGGTTGCTGACACACATAGCCGATTTCAGTTTGCCTAATATAAAATTCATTATTTACAATATCTGTTCAATAAAAATGCAAGCCACCTGGTCTCCTTTAAATTGTAGATTGAATACTTAAAACGTCACGTTAGAAGAATGAGCAGCGATGGCTTGGGCTGTTTCTAAGAATTCTTACTGGAGTCGAAGACAGCACAACTGTGATAAAAAAATAAGTTAATGTTGAATAGCTTACATTTTAGATAAAATATTACTATAGCTGCTTTGTCTGTTTTTATCAAAGAAAACATTTCCAAACAAAGACACACCAGAACATTTGCACCACACATTTGTTCATTAGTAATTCTGTCTTTTGAACAAAGTGGTTGAACGAATCATTCAATGACTCGCTCATAAATTGTTTAGGCTGCATCCAAAATTGCATACTTCCCTAAAAACTGTGTGTGACAAAAGAATCATAAAAGTACCAGGCAAAAAGTAACTTGATGACCTACTTCTGGAGAGATTCTGAAATGTGGGATCAAGATTGCATTGAATATTGCACATTAATACCTCAGTGTACATTACACTGCATGTTTTATAAGATGTATTACTCTTTTAATTTACCAAATGCTTTTTAGGTCTTCA
>NC_137139.1:13433222-13490722 GCF_949319135.1 Squalius cephalus
ATGAAGTGTCTCTCTGAACAGACTGGCCAGTTATGTTTTGATAAAAACTTAATGTCTCTAAAAAAAATTGTCAATGCATTGCCCTTTAAGTGCATATCTACAACACCAGTCAAAGCAGCAAAGAATAAATCCTGCTTTACGCTCAGCACTGACAGTATTTCCTCATTTATTTGCTGTCATACAGTAGATTTAAATGTAGGGGGAAAATATTTGAATGTGAACAATTAAGGGATACATAACACCTACAACTCACATTTAAAAAAAAACTATAATAGGGTGCAGTTTTGATAAACAACCGGCAGATGGCGCCTTGGATTTGGTAATAGACTCCAAAGAGGCGAACATTAGTTCCTTCCATCTAAAAATCATAGAGTGCAGACTTTAAACAGACACAACTGCAGACACACAATGCATTTTCTGTCTAAAGTTTGTGATCTGACATGTGTATCTCAGCCAGTGCTCTTTTTTAAACTCCACTTACGTTACAAAAGAAAAAAGAAAGAAAAATAATTATTAATTTTCAAGAAAAACAGTGTTTGTCATCACCGTCAAATAATGAAATAGATAAACAAATAATGATAAAAGATGATCACACAAAATATATCTGTATCTCAGAGTATGAATATAAAAATATTTTGTATAAACCAGTGCTAAATGACTAGGCTAATGTAGGATTGCTTGTTTGTTAGATTGTTATATTTTCTGAATTGCAAAACTTAACAATTATTGTGTTATCAATGCTGAAAAACATACACACGTCTAAACTGGTTTGATGGTCTTCGCTGGTTTCAATGAGGACCAGTTGGTTAATCTCTGGTGCTCTTCCTCACTTTTGTCTGAAAAAGGGCATATGTTTTACCCTTACACTAACCTAAACCACATCACACAAAACTTTCTGCATTTTTACATTTTCAAAAAAATAAAAAAAATAATAATAATAAAAACTCATTCTGTATGATTTATAAGTTTGTTTCTTCTTGGGACAATTCCCTCTAAACAGAAATTTTAAATAAAAAAATATATTATTGAGCAAAAATAGGCCTACTTTTGTCTGGGAGGAGTAGCTAGGGTGTGACCCGTAAATGAGGAACCAGCGGACCATCTGTGGCTGGTTTGTGCTTTCTTTCTTTTTTTAGCAAGGACGTGGTCTCTAGATATGGTTATTAAGGGTTAAGCTTGTTTACTGGTTTTAGGTTGTCTCTCAACCTGGTATTGGTTTCAGAGGGGTTTTGGGCACTTTTGAGCTGATCAGGCAGGGATATCAGCTGGACAACCAGCTCTTGTTTGGTTTAAGGTTTTCCTATGGTTCCTATACATTTTTAGGTTTCGAAACTACAACACTCACAGGCTGTGGTTTATTCACACACAGCCTGTGTGTGTGTGTGTGTGTGTGTGTGTGTGAGGGAGAGAGAACAAGCCATTGTGATTTACATACACCCCCTCTGCCTGCTCCCCCGCCCCTCTTACCCCGGCGTCTACCCCTTGTTCTTCTTCTTCTTCTTTTTCTGCCTCTTTCTTCGCACTTCACTCACTCACACCCGAGTCTCACACACTCCTCCCGCGACGCGACGCGCTTTCACACCTCCACGCGCGTTTCACTGAGCGCCGCAGGAAACAATGGGAACGGAGCCGCTTTGTGTCGGACAGAGACTGACGCGCTTCTCTGTGTTTGTTTAGGACTTTCTGCTCATAGACTCATTGCTATATTCAGGATCCCATTATCTCGCTTTAACTACACAATGGGCTGCTGCAGCGGACGGTGCACCCTGATATTTCTCTGCACGTTTCAGTTGGTAAGTTTGTTTTCTGGAAAAAAAAATAGTGCACTTCACACCGATAATTATGTGTTCACCATGTAGCCAATGTGAGCTGTTTATGTTATAACACACGCCTGCCTTTTGCTTTGTTGTTGTAGTAATGCCGCTGTTGCACTGGACACACATTGAGTACATTATTTAAACATTGTGTGTGCTTGCCTTGAACTCTTGTCTTGATCTGAGTTAAGCTTGAACATGTGTTTAAGTAGTTGGACCCTTCATAAAATAGCCCAGAGTTTTATGACCAGTTGAGTGCTTCTTGCTCTTGCACGAATGCAGCTTCAGTCATCCCAATTGAACTTTTCTCATACTGTGTCATACAAATTTATGAGTACTGGATTACAACACTGTACCAATGAATTATTTTGGATAAATCTGTTAAAACAGGGTTTCTTTTTCTGGCAAAATGTGTGTTTGAATGCTGATCATTCAATGCATCAACGCTGTCAGATACATGCATACATGTCGAAAGTACAGTAATAAATATTTTATATATATATGTGAAATAATATTACATGTTATTGCAAACCATACAATTATATTTATTTTGAGTATTTTATAATGTAACATTATGATTATTATTACAGAACTAGTATTCAGACTAGTAATCAACCTGATTTTCAACTACATCTGTTGAATTGTCACCACTATTAATATCAGTGTTACCATATTACCGTATAACCATATTTTTCAAATCACGCATGAATTAAATGCAGAAGCCATTTTGTTTTTCTATATTTGTGTACATTAAATATAGACTAATCATTATTAAAACTACAGTTTATTCATTCAAGAGCAGTGAGTGATTTTATCTTGGTCTTTTATTGTTTGATTAACAGTAATGACTGCAGCAGGTTTATTAGGCTGATGTCACTTTAAGAGCTGCACGGATCCAATAAACTGTTACACACACTTCTTTTATTGCTCACTTAAGACATAACCGACTGTGTTCATGAGGTTACCAAAACGGCATTTCGACATGTTTGTGTGTGTAGGCTTTTGACCGTTTAGGCGTGTATCTGAAGCCCACAGTAGGCTATATACTTTGCTTAAAGGAGAACTCCGGTCAATTTTAACATTGAGCTCATTTTTTTGTACATTTGGAGTGCTGTCAATACAGAGAACAACGACAAAAATCGGTGATGCCTGCACCGTGTTATCCTCTTTTTAAAATTTGCACCCTGTTGACTTCAATGGGGCAAGTTTTAAACCTGCTTTTAGCCTCTTAACATCCTTGATGTGTCATTACAAGTGCCCAGCCATGTGAGTGATTCCTTCAGAGTGAACACGGGTGAATCTGACTGCAGTAGATGTGAAAGATATGAATAAAAGTGATGTTTATTCAGCCAGGATGTAAATACAGGTATGAGCGCTGGCTAAATAAATATCATTTTTATTCATATCTTTTTTATTCATATCTTTCACATCTACTGCAGTCAGATTCACTCGTGTTCACTCCGAAGGAATCACTCACATGACCTGTGCACTTGTAATGACACATCAAGGATGTTAAGAGGCTAAAAGCAGGTTTTAAACTTGCCCCATTGAAGTCAACAGGGTGCACATTTTAAAAAGAGGATAACACGGTGTAGGCAACACCGATTTTTGTCCTTGTTCTCTGTATTGACAGCACTCCAAATGTACAAAAAAATGAGCTCAATGTTAAAATTGACCGGAGTTCTCCTTTAAGGGCGTTCAGCTTTTTTGCTTTTACAGTCTATGGTTCGGCTCCATCTCGAAGAGCCGCCTAGGGAACAGTATCTCTTTCGCGGCTTAATGCGCTTTTGATGACTGTTTAATATCAGGCACGTCCCGCAGTTTAGCGACAGTAGACTGCATTTTACAACAGTCACTTATTCGGCTGATTTGGATGTTAAGTTTGGAAGGAACGAAAGCGCACTGCTATGAAGGAAAGGAAGGTGCGCTGGATGGAATGGGGAAGTGGCCCAATACCCGTTTTACATCCATTGTCTAGTTTTCATAATCTTTGGAAGCCAAAATCAAAAAATCAATTACGATCAATCGCACAGCCCTACCTCAGAACTTTTAATCAATATCAGAACTTTTAATCAATATCATAACTTCCAGTGAAAGAACAGACCTTTTTCTGGTGATGTATGCAGGACTTCTCCAATCATTTAGCCTGCTTAGACCCCACCCCTCCACAAATGATAAGCTTGCATTCAGATCTGCCTCCATCCAATCAACAACTGATGCATTAAACCAAGTCCTGCCCTACATTCTGTCGATAATCTGTTTTACTTAAAGGGATATTTCACCGCTGGAAAGATGAATGTGTATTTAAATTGGGTCATTTATGTATTAGAAATGTGAAATTATTTTAGAAGTTGGTGCCGTCTAGACTGAGAAAAGCCAGAGAATGTGTTTTTGGCTCATGTGGATGAAAGACAACAACTAACAGAATGCACTTGCTTCGCTGCCCTACGAGGCCACTCCCAAGCCACGCCTACCGGTTACAGAGGGCAGTATCGGAAGAAATGATACAACTAGGCTACTAGTTGACTCGAAACTGAAAAGACGCCGTTTTATCGTGAGATCCCCCTATGGGCGGGTTGAAGACATGCGGAACGAACTCCTACTACTGGCTGTAGTCTCTCGCCTCAGATGACGCTAAATGACGATTTTTGCGTCATCTGAGTTTTTTTTCCAGACACACAATACAGAAATCTCTCGTCTCAGGGGGACATGAGGGAGGGAAGCACGGCCATTCGAAAATACTACCGGGTTTCTACTGATACAAACCTTAATGCTAATGGGTGAAGTAAAGATTTGTCACTACGGTTTAAGAGAATTAGTATACAAAAAAATACCTACAAACTTACAGAGCTTTTGCAGGCTTGTTGAACTCATAACAAGTGAAAAATGGAAAGAGGACCTTCAGGTCAGGATGAAGTGTCTATAAATATCCGACTGAGTTGACACAGAGGGTATTATGTTTACATGCTTTTGAACAATAGTTTAGTATGTGAAAGTTCATTGCAAGGACTCTACGGCAAGCACCTCGGCACTAAATTGATCTGTTTACACTCTAGATAGAGTTGGCAGGAGCTTTCAGTGGTTAGTCATTAGTTAGATCTACCCATGTTCCTGTCAAAGAGAGAGATGTTCGTCTCTCCTCAAGAAGCTATTACACTGTAATTGTCGCTTAATCTTTATTGCAGCTCGCTCTGGTTCATCGGATACTCTATCCTAGCTTAAGTGTTCATAGAAGTTGTATGTCAGTGAAATGTTATATTGACTTCAAAGTCAGCCATCAACATTCTGCTGTGAGTGGCTGGTGTCCTAATTTCCATACGGAAAGTATTGCGGCTGCTTTTTGCATTGTTTCACTCGACCTCCCCTATCCGCAATCCCAGTCTCAACAACTGAACTGATCCCACGACAATGTAAACAGGCGTTGTACGCCTACACCGGTAAACAGCTGCAGGGGACTGATTGCACCTTATTCAAATGTAACTGCTGTTGACACTGTGAAGTAGACACTTCTTGTTTTCTACATGGCACTGCTTGCGTAATGCTCAGAGGTGCTGTCCATTCTTCCCACAATCCTCTCTGACAGGAGCATTAAAAAGCCGTGGACACCTGCCCCCCTAAAGACAGATGTGTAATACACCTCGGTCCACACGTCACACTGTCAGACCTTCTGAGCTTGACAGGGTCCGTCTTCTTTTCATTTTAGGCACCTCGGGGGGAAAACATTCCTGAGCTTTGATGTAGTTCTGCTCTCTGTCTTCCTATGAGATCTTATTATCTTGATGTCACAGAGTTTGCCGAACGAGTCGGCAGTTACTACTGTTCCCACTCGTACTGTTCTCAGTGGAACGATATCACAAAACTCTGTTAGACTAACTGCGAATATTAGTCATTTACTGGATGATTGGTGGATTGATGCTTTTCTTTTTATATGATCAATAAGTTATGCCAACATATGTTTTTACATTGCTTTAACTAATTAAAATAAGTTAAGCAATTTTTAACTTTTTATACCCTAACCCTACTTCTAACCCTAACCCTAACCCTAAGTTATACAAAATTCGACTTTTTAAAGTCAGTTTAATGTAATTTAAGTTGAAATGATTTAAGTTGATTGTAATTTAAGGCAGCTTTTTTTTCAGTCTATTACTGTTGCGCTTATACTTAAGGATTTATACTTTTACTTTAAAGTGACATTAGGAGATATGAAAAAATTCCTAACGCTAAGTAATAAACTTTGGCTCATAACTTGTTTCTCACAATTTGTGATCGGATGAATTTTTCCTGGCCAGACTATAATACAGATGAAAAATGTACACTGAGGGAAAGATATGATCCATATCTGGAGAGCAGAATTAGCGATACACAATCCGTACTGTATCGGTTGTCGGACGATATTAGAGCTTTTTGAATGAATCAGTAACGTTCAGAATTGCTACTATTAATTTATGCAAATTTTTAGATTTAGACAATATAAAAATCTAACTTTAAGTTAGCCTTTAAAAACACTAATGATTTAATGTTAAATTTCATTTTTATCAAATCTTAAAATAAATATATTGATGCTGTACATACATTTATAATGTTGTGATGCCTGGATTCATTTGTAGACTTCTCTCTGGTGACGTATGCCGGACTTCTCCAATGGTTTTGTTTGCTTTAACCCCGTCCCTCCACAATTGACTTGAATCTGGTATTCATTTTTGAGTGCATTGTTCACAACTCAAAATCCAATCAACAACTTTTTTGGTAATCCGTTGCGACTCGGATGCACGTCGCAATACGGAAGAAAAGATCTGTCGCTACCTCTGTTTCTGTTCGGTTTATGTCTTTCAATATCACTGCATCCTTAACCAGAATATCATATAGACTTTGGAGTGAGTCCAATAAGCAAACTAGCCAGAAAACATTCGCAACCACATAGCAATGCCATTTGATTGGCATGTACAAGTTTAGCTAAGGACCTTCCTCAGACATCCTCTTCCTCAGACATTTTTACCCTTTGTTGCTCTTGAGGAACATCTGGTTTGGTTCCTCCTCCATATCTCTGTTCTCGCAGTAATTGATGGGGAGTTTGTTTAAAAGCACATGAAACTGTCAGCATCTGGTTTAAAGACTCCCTGGTTGTTGCTTTTTTCTTACAGGCATTCTCCACACGGACTTAGTAATCACTACGTTTGGAGTGAACTGGACAGTTATCGAGTTCATTGTAATTCTGAGATGTTGTTCTCCGTGAATCTCTCATTACCACATCTCTCGCATGGTTGGGTTGTGCGGGGACTTGTGGTTAACCAGGGAGGAATTTAGTCTGTATCTAGCCAAAGCTTAATAATGAGGCTTTCTTGATTAAAAATTCTTTCTTTTGTTAACAAGCAGCTTGAATTTTTATCTTTGACCTAAAGGAAAATTTCACCAAAGAATGAAACTCTTGTTCCAAACCAGTATGACTTTTCTTCTGTGGAATACAAAGGAAGAAATTTTGAAGCAGGGCTTATTTGTCGTATGGAAGACTACTTTTATGGTGCTTTTTGGTCTCTGTGCTTTATTTCCGGAAGTCATGTGGATTTGGAATGACATGAGTGTGAGTAAATTTCATTTTTTTGTGAATTAATCCTTTAAGTATGTCAGAGGTGGAGATTATGTCTAAAAGTGCACGCACATACACAAAACACTGCCTTGTCCAATACATTTCCTCTACAGTATTTCCTTAAGAGACTAAACAAACTAGGGCAGAAATCAAGAGACGCTTTGAAGCGAGCCAGAAAAGGAGGGCTAATCAGTCAAAGAAAGAGAGTTGTACTTGCCGTGTTGTACACACTGGTGACTAGAGAGGAAAAGACACACTTAATGGTGAAAAGAGAAAGTGACTGATGGACTGTGGGTAATGTATGGCAGTGGCTTTGACCTCTTTATGGCAGAGCAGAGAGTCTAGTGGAGAGATACAGTAATGAGGTCAGGAGGATCGCACACGTCAAATCGAGGCCTGGATGTTGAATAGATCTTTACATTCAGATTCAAGGAATGTTCTGCATTGATAGCATTATAATCTTCATTTCTCCGAAAATTTAATTAACGAACGTATAATTGAGGTCTATGTGGCAAGGCTTTGCAGTGAGTTTTTAAACCAAATATATGCACTTTTTTTGTTGCTAGACCCTTATATCTTCTAAATCATCCTTAGTAATGGCACTTCTGTTCTTGGTAGACAACATCTGGTTACTGTATGCATTTTCATCGTGATTCTTTTTAGTTGGCTTTTTAGGAGTCCCTTTCTGATATACTTGCAACCATCATGCAAAAGCTTGCCGGCTTTTCAAGGTCATAATAGGAGTTGAAAAATGTAATATAACTTTGCACACAGATCAGCACAAATAAGTCTTGTGGCTAGGGATACAAATCACTATTAAGTAATTCATATTTGGATAAAGGAAAGCAGTTCCATTGTTAAATGATGAGATGTTCAATAATGAATGGTCCTGCAATTCCTGCAAAAGATTAGAGATGGTAGGAGCTCCCAGTTAGCTGAAAGCTGTATGTTTTTTGATTCACTAAAATGAACCATCTCATAAAGAACTGGCAGCGATGAAAGCCAACTGGGGTGTCGCCTCATGTCATCTGTGTCTAGGCTGAAAAGTTGCCCCTCAACACACCGCAAAGACTATACAGCCAACGGCCAGATAACATCTGTTCTGTGCGAACGTGAGAGGAATAATTCTCCATGCCAGCAGGGGGCGGTAGCCTGTATTCATCATTTAAAAAGGGAAACTAGTAGAGCAGCTGTTGCTTACAATTTTTCCATTCAACTTCATTGTTTGCTTGCTTTCATCGCTTGGCGTTTTACTTCTTGTGCAATGGTTCACTAAGCTGAACATCCAATCAGAGATCTCCTACACTGATCAAAGGCTGCGTCCAAATATTTATAAATGCTGCTTTCTGAGGACGCATTCCAAGGTAGGAAGGGATCAAAGCACGTCCGAATGCAATGTTAGTTTCACTTCCTCTCTCCTGAGGTACCTTCATCTGATCGATTTTTGGAGGCTTCGCTGCCTTTGATATCCCAGCTCTCTATTGAAAGTAGTGCAGGAAACTCTTTCAAAGTATGTTGCTTCGTCCATATCAGTTGAGAAATACACGTGCACGAATCGTTAACAGAACCGAACACCATTCAGTTCTAGTAGTAATTGACTGCAGTAATTCTGTGGTAATTGACAGTGTGTCACCGATTCTGTGACGAGCTTAACTTGTATTGAACCGTTCCTGTAATGTACACACATGTATAATAAAGGTCCTGTCAGCATGCCCACCAGGCCTCCTCTTTCCTCTTGGTCCATCGATAAGACGTAAAGTTGACATGTCATGTGTTTTTACTCTTAACCCCCCACTGAGAGGCAAATGATCTAAACAAACAGCGTTCCCTTTGGAAACGAGAAACCGCGGAAACGTGGACCAGCTGACTTCACAAAGTCAAAGACTCTCGCGGGAGGGCAGTAAAAATGTGAGGACGGGGTAATTTGTGGTTTAATTTGCTCAGGAGGTGTCATTACAGGGCTACAGGGGTTCATTGGTTATGTTGATGGAACCTTTTGCCCTCCTGTAAAGGTTAATTTGCCCCTGTTGGCTATTTCACGACAGCTAGGGGAGTTAGAAACGCCCGGCGGTTTTACGAGACCCGACGGCAGCCTCTATCTCCCAGACAAATGAGCGCGGAGATGTGCGGCTCTGTTTATCAGCTGATTTGCATATGATTCAGCCCAACACCCAATGTGCATCTCCCAGCCAGACAAGCAGATGAATATTTATAAAACAAAGAGTGCCACCCTCTCTTTTCTCTCTCCCTCACTCACATCTATGTACTCTGAATTACTAACTTTCATTAATGCACTCAGGCTGTTATTAAGTGTAATTTGTGGACTGAATCAGAATGAGACGGCAGAAAAAGACACACACACACACACACACAACACACACGCTTCTAATGCTTCTGTGTAACTCGGGAATGCCTGATACGGGTTGATGGATAACATGCCCGTTGAGGGATCCAGCAGAGAGAAAAACTGCAGCAGCTCTAGACCAAAACAATATCGCCATAGTGCCTCAGACGTTTATTACAACCACACAACAATTGAGATGAAAAATATTTCTTCACGAATCTAGCTCTGTTCAACAACTCAGTGAGCTGCTTGCATTGGTAGCTGTCGGCTGTTTGTTGTACGTTCGTGTCAAAACTAAAGTATAATTTAAGGCAACATTCTTACTGTGTAACTTTGTAAGAGACTGAACTTGGAACACTGCATTGGAAACAACTGGTTCCAATCAAGTTTGATCTTAGCATGTTGCTATGCTAACTATTTGATACTCGAACGGGTGTAATATACTTGTCACACAAATCTTAAAAAGAAAACTGTCATTTTTAATCCATAAGTTTTTTTTACAGTGCATACTGGGATCGCTTTAACTGTAAAGGCACATACATCTAATGAGTTGAAATATAACTAAAAACATGGCCTGCTAAAACAAACACTGTGTGTATTTGACTGTTTAAGCACAATAAGCCTTGAAAAAGGGCTTAATTTGGTACTTGCTGTTTGAGAGGCTGCTTTATGTGTGCGCTGTGGGCATGAGCACACAAGTCGTTTAGAGATCTGAATGGTTTAAAATCCCCTGAATGTTTAAATTGGACTTGCAAATGATAAACTTTAGTGTCAATGCAACACTGGCCTGAATGGCCAACTGACAATTCTGTCAACTGTCCCGAAACACGAGCGAAAGTCTTGTATTACAGCGTGCAGCTCGCTTTTATTGAAGACATTCTGAATCACTCATGCTATTCGTGAAATTACATCTAACAGAAAGTTTCCAAATTTACTGATTTGATAATCTGTGTAGATTAATTTACTCATTCAACCTACATGCTATAATGAATGAATGTTGGTGCAAAACCTGCAGGAATGAGTAAAATTATGTGCAATAGCTGCAATCCTGCACCGAAATTCAGGCCCTGAAATACATTAAATGCATCTAGAAAGTCACTCTTGATAAAAATCTGTCAAAATGAATGCATGTAAATGAAGAGCAAATGGAAATGGAAGCGCCTGATATGATGTTTTGCTCATATCCCAGAAATTCTCAAGACACCAAATGATGCTAAAATGGATATGAATGAATTTCCATTTCTGTGCTTACCCAAGCATGCAGTCAACACTGTCAATGCATATGAATCATTGCTTTATCAACACCCCACCAGCAAGCAAACAGCCGACTGATCTCTTCGACCTCTGACTTCCATCTACATTTACTGACATCCTGATCTCCCATTGTGACCATCAGTGTTGAGTTATAGATGAAATGTTTAAGCTTGAGAAGCAGCGCTCTGTTTCTCTCTCTTTCTCAATCCTGATTTCCTATCAGACTGTGGAAAACTGATTGTGTCAGGTCTCTGACTGTGAAGATTGGCCAGTTGACAAACAGGAGTGTCGTCTCGGAGAACATTGACATTGATTGTAACTCCAACAAACAGCATCTTCAGAACAAGAACGGGCTAAAATGGAAGTGCGAGAAAATCTTATGGCCTGTTCACACCTATAATAAAATGTAAGTGAAATTAAATACAAACAGAAAGTCATTCACATGCGTTATCTCGCTGATATCAGCAGCACTGTGCATCTGTCTGTCTGAATAGATGAATCAATGCATTTTGTCCACATTGTCAATAATGCATTGTGGCTAAGCTAGCTGGCTTAGCTAAATGTTGCATTTTGTCTTTTTGAATCATTACCCAGCCGTGACTACTGATTTGGACCACCTGTTTGCTGAGTCCACAACAAGATGTTTCTAAATAGGGTCGATTGATGCCTTGAGTACTAATATTGACCGCTCTCTGAAAAATGTAAGCCCCTGTATTGAGTGCAACAGCAGGCCAGTCATTCACCCGTGTGCTGATCAATATTTCTGAGGGGAAAGGTGACTGATCATATGATACTCTATAGAAGAGAAGGTGATGGGGGAAAAATTAGCTCACAGTGGTCGAGTTCAATTATTTAAAAACATAATAGCCTACTTGTGTGCCTATATTAGAATATCAAGTAGTTAGCTTAGCAACATGCTAATGGCAAACTCTTTGGGAATTAACTGTAATCTGTCAGTTAATCAATGATTGTTAGGATGTTTTCTTAAAGAGCCAATTTTCACATATTTTAGTTTGTATGTTCACTTGGTAACACTTTACCACAAGGTCTCATTTGATTTAAAATTAGTTAACTAACATGAACTAACAATAAAGTGTTAGTATAAACTAACGGATGCCAGAGTGTTCAATTTCTACCATAATGCTGATTATAGTAGACAAATTATGATTTTCAGTGATAAACCTACCCTTACAATAACTGTTCTGTTAATAACCCTCTGTTGATCAGACTGTCTTATACAAATTACGAAAGTATACTCTTTACAAAAGAAGTTTTCGCAAAAGCCCTGGAGCTGTCAAAATACTTTTGCTGACAAATAAACATGAATTTCTCAGTCCAGGTAACACAGAGAAAAAGTAAACCTTTGTTCATTTACATAAACTACTGACATTGCAACAATACAAAGCGGGTTGAAAATCTGTGAACTTACACTTTAACTAATGTTAAATGAAACCTTATTGTAAAGCGTTACCATTTACTTTGAGGTCATTTATATTCTAGTGTACTTATAAACATTGTTGCAGATGTACAAGGACCAAAACTACTGATGATTACACAGACTTCTGTCCAATCAAATTCCAATAAAACCTGCAAGTGACCGGCAAGTAGCAAATCATGCCCTGCGTCTTAATATGCACACCACCCGACTATATAGTACAGGTGAAAAACAATAGGCAATATGTCATTGGGTTTTTTAAATGGGTCGCTGTTAGAAAGTACTTCAGAAGGGCTGTAGAGAGAGAGTTATGCTAGAGCTCTAAATGAATATTTTTTTTATAAATGTAAAGGAGACTCCTCAATCTCCGTTCTCTCCCAGCATGCTCTTCTCTTTATCTGAGTCTGTCTCTAATTGTCTCTTTGACCTCCTCCTCCTCCTTGAACATGTGTGAATTATTGATTGGAGAGTGTGATTTATCAGTGCTTAGAGAGGGACAGAGGGCGGAGTGTGCTGACTTTCCGCTCCTCCTCGTCTCACCTTCACTGTTGAAGAAACCAATTATAAATCTGAACACTGAGACCAGAGGGCTCTCTCTCTCTTCAGTGCCTTCTATGAGCTGTTTAGTGGAGAGGCTCCCATGGTAACCTCCCAAAATTATGCATCAGAAATCAAGCTATCATGAGGGATGTGCTTGTAATATGCAAAATAAGGAGGAGTTAAGTGAAGTGGTGATGCTGAATAAGAATAAATATTCAAATCAGCTTAAAATGTAATCTGTGTTTTGTTATACTGCTGAAAAAAGATCATAAAATGTTTTTTTTACATGCTAAATTTATTCATTAAAATAAGCTTATTCTAGAAGTGAATTTATTTGTGTGCGATTCACTTGAGTTTGGGAACTAGAACCTTAGTTAATCAGTTTGCGTTGGGGTTGCTTGCCTACAATATATATTTTTTGTTAACATAAAATAGCTGAAACTGGGAAAGGGATTTTTAGTTCCCAGCATGCCTTGCATGAGATTGGATGGGGAGAGTGAAAAAGAAATTAATTAATTTTTGAGAAAGATACTCAGTTTTGTCTGAGGCACATAGCAAAAAAAGTAGATCTACATGAGCAGAACTGTTGTGTTTTATGTAGTTATGTCTGTGCAAATAGCTAGTTTTTGCATAATACTTGTTTTGAACAGGCAGAAATTCTGGTCAGAGTCTACACACATTTTCCATAGTTTTTTTTTTTTTTTTTTAGCTGTTTTCTGTACAAATGTGTGTATTGTATAAAGTTGGCGTGAAATAAAAATTCAACCTATTTTCTATATGCATGTTATTTATGATCTTATGGGGCTTTAGCTCCGGGTAGTTACAGGAACTCAGTTATAGGAACTAGCCACCAGGGCGGTCTCCCGAGAACAACATTTTTCCCAAACGCCATTTTCCTGGTTTGCACTGACACCGGCATGCCGGCAGTATCAACTCTGAAGTGACGAGTTTTTTAAAAATAGCATGCGTTCGGTCAATCAACGATTACTATGAAAACTTTATTCCAGTGCGAAAGACCCTCTTGTGAATGATTCCTCCATGCATTTTTATTTTTTTAGATCTATGAATTTTTCCAATCAAAACTCGATTTTTCAGTGAAGACAACAGACTTTAGCTCTGGTGATGTACACTGGACTTCTCCAATCATTGAATCTGCTTAAACCCCTCCCCTTACTTATAAAAAGATTGCAGTCTCGCACTCAGATCTGCTCCCATCCAATCAACAACCAATGCAAAGAACAAAGTCTCCTCCCTAAATCTTTTTCGAAAATCTGTTTCGCTTGAAGGTACGTCATAATACCAAAGAAAAGATCTGTCACTGTTTCCATTTCATTGTGTCTGTAAATGTCACTTAAAAACCAAGGACCGTAACTATAATGATAACTATGTCTATAAAGATTTAATAATCAGTGTCCACACCACAACTACACGATAACAACACAGAAAAACGCTATTATTGGAATCACTTTCAGAACAATTTTTTCCAGCTGATGAATGATAAAAACATTGACAGCTAATCAGAATTCACCCAACTTTAAAGAACTTGAGCATTAAAAGAGACAGACCACAAAACTGCAGCTTGCGTTTATAATAAACAGAACATTATTGTACATTCATGAGGATACCAATGTAGTTCTTGGTCTTAATGGGCCTTTACATATCAGTCAGACAGGTCTCTTCCTGTATAAATAGGCAGAATAAGCTGTGGTGTGGACCTTATGCTTATAGTCAAAGGTCTGGCTATGTGAGACTAAACAGCCTGTGAGCATCCACAGGCCTCCAGATGCAGGTCCATTATCATTTCAAATGGTTGAGTTCTTCATTGATTTCCTGCTGACCTCGAGGTCTCTGAACTCTGAAGTGTAAATCCTCCACGTGCTCTGGTTTGAGATGAGAGTGCGTGTTTATATATGCATGTTGTGGATAGATGGCTTTACTCACAGCAATAAACAAGCCCTCACCGTGTTTCTGTTACTGAACGTATATGCGTTAGTCTTTCATATGCAAAATTCCTCAGTGCAGAGACGTTTGTCAGTATGTCATTAAATATCATGGGTCTGGACAGAATTCGCTGGCTGAAAGCTGCTGACTATGTTGTACAAGCTGTAATCGCATGTTGTGATGTTCTAATTAACGGCTTTATCAACTGGACAGCTGACTGTGATTTGGAGCAGTTAATTACTGCAAATAAAGGCGAATTATGATGGATTTTACAATGATGAATGCCACAGGGACGTAATTACAACACACTTTGATGAAAGACATCCTGGCAGCTGTTGCAGTTTTGCTGTGGCTTGAAAATAAAATGCAATCGCTGCGTTTAGCTTCAAAGGGAATGTATTACAATCATTTTTTTTTTTTTTTTCAGTGTTATCATAGCCTGTGAAATAAAAATTAATTTTGTCAGTTTTTCATTGAATTAACATTGGGTTTGAAGTAATTCCCACAGATCTAGCTCAGAACCAGTGTATAAAATGAAAGTACTCAATTTTCTAATGTTCTAATTGTCATTGTGATATGAAAAATCAAAGCTATGCTCTACTGGTGTTAAGCGGTAGTTTATTCTGCCCCAGAACCACCCACAGAGACCGTCTGAACAGCATCTAAAGCAGGGGTCTTTCCAAACCTGCTCCTGGAGGGCCACTGTCCTGCAGAGTTTAGCTCCAGCTTTCCTCAAAACACCTGCCTGGAAGTTTCTAGTATGCATTGCCAAGACCTTGATTAGCTGGTTCAGGTGTATTCAATTGACCTATCGGTAAGGCCCTCCCCTCGAACGCAGATGAGCCAATGGCAGTTGAGTATCAGTTGCACGGGGACCAGAACTCAGACATCTTTAGGTTTCAGCTGTATAGAGAAACATTGGAAGATCCGAAGCTCTCATCGGTTTGATGGTGTTTATGCTACAAACATGGTAAAACGATGTGCCTGGTGTACTTGTAACACTGATTCCAGGTATCCTGAGTGGTTGGACATGAGTATTCATGTTTTGAATCACCGTACCGTGCACGCGTTCAATAGCGCGTTTCAAAAGCGTGATAAGATTTGCACGAACGGACCAATTATCTGCGCAATACGACTGAAGCCCGGTTTATTTATAATATCACTGATGTGGGCGCAGTAACCTGGTTCCCTAAGGATTTAACCCCAATCCCAATGAAGATGAAAACCAGAAATTACATTTTCTGGTTGTCATGCTCTTATTAAGTTACAATTAAATTAGTGAGTCCAAACCTAAATAGCTAACACATCTACATTTCAGTGCCTCTCCATATTAAACTGGTTAAATGTAAATTCATTTAATCTCACCCTGCGGTACATGAACAGTGTTGATCCTGGATGTTGTTCATCTGTGATCGTGACGACCGTAACATGAGGCTTTTCCCACTTGCATAGTGATCTGTAAACCCTCACTTCCAAACTAATCTTGTTACCTTCCATATTTATTTTAAAATCTTTTATATATCCCTCCCTGGCATATCACTTGCTTGTTCCTCAACGAGAGGTGGTCCTTCTGTGTCCAATATATATCAAAAAAACGTTTTTCACACTGACAGCTGTCATTGTAAGACAGTTAGCAACTCTGTTTGTTTGTCCGAGTTAGCAACAGTAACTAAGGGAGGCGGGGCTTACCGATATGTTAATTGGGGTTGGAGCTAAACTCTTCAGGACAGTAGCCCTCCAGGAGCAGGGTTGGACACCGCTGATCTAAAGCAACCAACTACAGTTCCATTCAGACCCATTTTGTCCCAAGATTCCTTTGATTTCTGACTCTGGACTTCCGCAACATGTGTAAAGCCAGCCAATCAGAGTGGAGCTGGTGATTTCAGCCAGCTCTTGCTATTTTCATGTGCAATATGCATCAGATGGACGGGACAAACTGTGTGCGGTCTGAGGCTGAGACTAATAGAAAGGGCTTCATGAAATAGATTTCCAGCTAGTGGAAAGAAACGGAGGGTCATGGAAAGACTTTGAATTGTTCAGATTTATGTCAGTGTGATGTTTGTACAGCAGGCTTGTTATCAAGGATGGAAAACAGCCACCTCTTTATCAGTAGGAAGGATGGGGCAGAAAAGAGGTGACCTCCCCAAGGTTTTGGCTGATCTCTCTGATGTGGGTCAGAAGAAGGAGGGAGAGGGGACGGGATGGATAGATGGGTGCCGTCACGGGTCACGGTCTGGAAATCACACCCTCGCTATCATTCAGAAACACAGAGGGTGGTGTGAGTGTGTCTCAATAGCTTTGTTAGCATATACCAAATGGTTTATGCTATTTATGCAGGATACTACATTTGAGGAACGCTGTATCCCACAATGCAATATGCTTGCTTATACATTTTGATGGTCAAATGAAGCAGTATCTAATGTGATTACATTTACATTATCATTGTTGAAAACAGTTGTGCTGCTGCTTCATATTGTTATTGAAATCGTGATACATGTTTGTCAGGATTCTTTGATGAATGGACATTTCAAAAGAACTGCATATATTTGAAATAGAAATCTTTTGTAACATTATAAATAAATGTATGAATCTCTTCAAAAAGTATTGCTGACCCCAAAGTTTTAAATGGTAGTGTATGTGATAAAAATGTAGCATAGTACAGTTCAAATGTTGGTTGTATATTGCATAAAGTAGGCCTGTATATAATAGGTTGTATAATAGGATTTTTCTCGTTTGCTAAGAAGCTTTGCAGATTTATTAGCGGTGAACAAAAGCTCTTTTGATTGTTACTTGAGAGAGATGGAAAACTTCTTTCCCTCTCTTATTGGACTATTCCCAAATACCTCTGTTGTCACACCCTAGTAAAAATCTTCTCAGAATGATTTGAAGGATTACACACACACTTTATGGGATTTGCTCCAATTTAAACAGATGATTACCGCAGCGGCGCATGGCTTCATGGTAATCGATCAGGGACAAAAAGGTGCATTACACAAGTTGATTTGTGGGCTAGCTGAAGCTAATCTAGGGGAAATGGCTGGTTTAAGGAGCGGGAGTGAATCTGATATGATGGAGATCGGAATACTTTGCCAGGAACGTCTGCTTCATCTTTCAGCCCCTAAAAGCATTCCGCCATTCCTGCACGTGCTAATGAGTCCCACAAGTCAAAGAGAGCGTTTCCTCCTCCATCATTAGCTGTTTACTGCATGTGCGAAACACTAAACATGCCATCTCTTGACTTCTCACACTTTCTAGAGTATTTACTGTATAGTTGTAACTTGTGAGCATTGGTTAGCGTCTGTTGCAGGCCAGTGCCGGTGTAAAAATTGCTTTTGTTTAGTAGCATCAGACTTTGTGTGAACCCGTTGGTACACATCCCAGACGAAAGATGACCAATTGTGGCAATTTCCGTGGTTGTGGCTCCTAAACGGTGCTCATACGTCGTACAGTGAGAGATTTTCAAAGACGGCTGTTGTCACGGTCTTACAACCAAAGATTATCAGAAAATTATCACAGACTGTGTCAGAAGGTTAGCATGATCATCTCACAGTGTGTTTGCCGCTACAACCCACGTCTACTGACTGACTAACCAATAAAAATGCAACATGAAATTGCATATTGGTCAACGTGACATGGCACTAAATCTTAAAACTACTTTCCTCAAGATCCATTTGCAAAATTGCCAGGCCAAGTTGGCCTCTTTTCTCTAGCCATGACCAAGTCCATATTCTCCTCTTTCACTTCCTCCTCTTTTTTTTTCAGTGCACATGAAAACCACAATTGCTAAAGTGTGATTCATCTTGCCCTATTTGTTTACCACTAGCGCATGATGAAGATGTTTTATTCTTCTATACGTGTCGTAGCCTATGATTCAATAGGTGTCATCATACAGTCTACATACATTCATTAGATCCATGTCGTACAGTGTGATTTGTAATCTTATTATAGGATTGCCGAAATCGTACAGCATCTAGCAGGCATTAATGAGGGAATTCATTGCTGGTAAGATGAGCTTTTCATAAAACCTGACTGTATATGCAGTAGAAACTGATTTTCCTCTTTAAGTCTGTGTTACGTGCCTGGAGAATACAGAGAAATGGAAGCCTGAAGCTCTCTAGTCCGACGTCTCGGGCCCCAGCTGACCCGACCACATTTTCTCAGATTAATCTGTTCAATCTGTTCTGGGACGACCCCAAAACCCAACACACTTCTTTATAGGCTGGATAGATCACACATAAACACTGAAGCCGTTCCAAAACTCTACAACCACAATCGCACCACCTGCCAAATTCCAGCACTGACCAATAACAGTCTTTCCCAGATTTTGGCTTCTCAAACCATTACTGATGGTCTCAGTCGTCCTGTTGTGTTTTCCTCCTGTCGTTTTGATTTGTCTTTCTGGCGAGAACTTGGACACCATTAGCTTGTGAGTACTGCAGTTGGATTGTAGTCAGTATTCAGTGTTTCTTACTGATGGGTGAGAGTCTGGCCACTAAATATCTGTGCTAAATGTAAGTCTGAATTTAAAAAAAAGCAATAGTGAGACCAAGTAAACATGAAATGAAAAATGGGTTTGGGAAAATAGGCTTTTTAATTGATTTCTTAGTACATGGTCCTGGTCTTATTGTGCAAAATATAACAACTTGCTCCATATCTTAATAGGAGGAGGTCCTAAAACAGGCTTAATGTTTTATATATTAAAATTGGTGTATATTAAAATTTACTTTGAAATTTCACAAAGAATTACAAAGAAACGGCAAGTAACACATTGAATTAAACATGACGAAACTGAAATAGTATTTTCTTGTAAAATGTACTCCAAAAATCTTTATTGTAAGTATTATTTCTCTATTTTCCCAGTCCAAACTTTTGATTTTGCAAGGCATCACTTTCCTCATGCAGACACTGACTCTACTGGAACAGACTTCTGTTTTATCTGTCAGTTTCTTTTTTATTCTCTCTCTCCCTCTCAGTCATTTGTCACTTGTTTTCATTGACGTCCCACCAGTCTGTTTCCCCATCACTTCATCTTCCTCATTGTATCCTTTTTTCCACTCTCATCTGTAGCCATTTTCTCCTCATCCGTCACCCACTCCCTTTGTTTTTTGTCACTTCCTGCCCCGTCCACTCGTCTGTGCGTGTGTGTGTGTGTGTGTGTGTGTGATCTCCTCCTGCTGTCTGCTCCACACATTGTCCAAGACGTTCAGCTCTGATCAAGCCATCATGGCAGATGCTTAATTGTGTCTGCCAGGTCTGTGATGTGCTGACAGTCCCACAATCCCCTGGCACTCGCGCTCATATAGGGCGCTGGTCTTTGTCAGGCGGGATGATGCGTTTCCTGGCATTAAGCTCTGAAATGTCAGCAAGACAGACAGGAAGTAAATAGAAGCGGACTAGTTTCTAAGTGCTTTCAAGTTTATTTGTTAAATTACTTGCTTGGAATGGTGCCTTAAGACGTAAAAGTCTGTTTTGATCATCCTGTGCTACTTTGGCTGGAGATCTCTTTTCCCCCAGCCCTGCTGGTAACAAACATTATGTGTGGTTTCAATACATGTCTCCTACAGGGGTTAAGGCCTGTTCACACCAAGGATGATAAGTATAATGATAATAGTATTAAAAATCGTTCTTCTAAATATAAAAGAATAGCAGAGTCCACATCACAACTATAACGATAACGGCACACTGGCACAGAGAAACGATATCATTGGAATCACTTTCAGAAGCTGATGAGTAACAAAACATTGACAGCCAATCACAACCCATCCTGCTCTTTAAAGCTACCAAATTTCTAAACTAAATTCTAAATTTTTTTCCTTGTTTGAGAAGGTTTCACTCGGATATACAGTACATCACAATAGAAGACTGTTTCATGCTGACTTTAAACCCCAAAAATATAGCTTTTGAAAAAGTGTTTATAATCACTGAAATTACTGTCATCTCCAGCTCGCCTACGTGCATCACTATGGTGAATTAGGCAATATTTTAATCTCCTTCTGTTTGACATTTAATTGGCATTTAAGAGTGCAGAATAATTCTCAGTGCAATTCAATAAAAGTGTAAAAGAGGGTTGTTTAATTAGTCCAACACTGTTTCCATTTCATTACCATTTATCACAGCTTCATTTACTTTTGCGAGCAGTGCAGGTTTGCACCTCTTTTCCTCTTTTCCTCTGTTCCTCTTTCATCTTCTCACAGCAGCCATCGGCCCTCCAGCTCGCGACACACACGTCACACTCTCACTGGATTCTCATTAAACAGCGTTTACAGCAGGACGCGCCCACTTGTCTGTAGTCACCACCCTTGTGTTCCTCTATCAGGGGACTGTCCACACACTCTCGAGTAAAGTTGTTTGATCTGTTAGTTTTAAGAACCACTTTGAGATGCTTGATTATTATTCAGAGGCGATTCTTTAGAACCAGGTGAAGAGCGTTTGAAGAAATAGCCATTACATTAATGCAAACTTACGTTTTATTGCGGAGTTTTTGAATCAAAATCTCTCTTCTAAACCACTTTTATGATGAGATTTCACACATATTTGTTATTTCTGCGATAACATATTTATTTGCATGTTTATAAGTTTAATAATGTTAATTGGACAAGCGCATGATCGCATGAAAAGCACAGATGTTTTATAACTGCTTGTCCATTTGTGGGAATGTCTAATCACTCCAGCCTATCAAATACAGAATGTTCCCCTAATGTTAGTATGGTTCCCCTTTGATTATTTCTTTGGAAACCAATTCCTAATGTTCTCGGACTTAAAGGGATAGTTCACTTTGAAATTAAATTTTGGTATGTATTAGCTTACCTGAAGGGCATCCAAGATGTAGGTGTCTTTTTTTTCCGCAGTAGTTTCAATTTTGATATTTTTAGGTCAAACCGTTCTTGTCTGTCAGTCATATCATGCAGGTCTGTGGTCACTGTCTCAAAGAGCATGCACAGAGAAGTCCAAATTAAACAATTCCCCATCGTCCAAATTAAACAATTCCCCATCGTAAGTACACATTGATGGCCTAAGACACGAAACGAGCGGTTTGTGTGAGAAAACGAACAGTATTTATATCGTTTTTACCTCTTATAACACAACCACGTCCAAGTGATCTGAGGGCGCGGGCGCTTCCTGGTGTGTGACGTGTGCGCAGACTGGTGCATAGATATATATACACTAGAAGTTGCATTAAAGACATTCGTTCCAATGAACTGCCGTAGCCAAGGCGACATCTAGTGTATATATCTATGCACCAGTCTGCGCACACGACACACACCAGGATGTGCTCCCGCCCTCAGATCACTTGGACGTGGTTGTGTTATAAGAGGTAAAAACGATAAATACTGTTCGTTTTCTCACACAAACCGCTCGTTTCGTGTCTTAGGCCATCAATGTGTACTTACGATGGGGAATTGTTTAATTTGGACGATGGCGAATTGTTTTAATTTGGACTCTGTGCATGCTCTTTGAGACCGTGACCACAGACCTGCATGATATGACTGTCATTCAATAACGGTTTGACCTAAAAATATCAAAATTGAAACTACTGCGGAAACAAAGACACCTACATCTTGGATGCCCTTCAGGTAAGCTAAAACATACCAAAATTTAATCTCAAAGTGAACTATCCCTTTAATGTTTTCCAGAATGTTGCATGTGTGTGTGTGTGTGATATAACCTAATAAAAATGTTCTCCAATGGTTATTTTTGTATTTTATGTGATAATCAACAACAGTCAAAAAAGCAAAAATTGTTGACTAAGCAAGCGTACTTGTCATGTTCGATATGTTTAGACGCTGAATATTTCATGAAAATTTTGAGGAAGTCACTGATTGGTTGTCTGTTGTTAAACAACTCTGGAACCACAATTATGGCTGAAAGTCGTGCTAAACAGCTTTTTTTAAAGGTTAAGTAGGTTAAAAAAGCCTGTAAGATGCAGGTAAAATTGATAGTCTGTATGCCATTATTGAAACGATCAGGAATTTTTCCGCTGACTCCAAATGTGTGGCGATTTAAAGATTGTTCTGTTCAAGTTTTGTGCATCTGAAAGGTGTTTGATGTTGCGCTCCAGATGTTTTTATTATTATTATTTATTATTTCACAGATCATATGAATTTGAAAGAAACATTACTGAGATGTTCTCTCGTTCTAGTTTCTGCAAAAAAGTGTTTGCAGTTTAAGAGTTTGACACATAAAGTCTCTTTGTGTCAAAAATATACTTTGATAGTCCTCCAGCCAAAATGATCAAAGACTAAATGGAAAAAAATTATCATGCAAATTAGTTGTACCAGCATTCTTTAAACTTGTATTTCAAATCATTCCTCACATGAATCATTCATGTAAATATATTCTCTCTCTCTCTCTCTGTCTCTCTCTCTCTCTCTTGCTCTCTCTCTCTCTCAGATGGTGGCATTGGAGAGGCAGGTGTTTGATTTCTTGGGCTATCAGTGGGCTCCTATCCTTGCTAACTTCTTCCACATCCTGGTTGTCATCCTGGGCTTGTTTGGCACCATTCAGTATAGACCTCGCTACATAGTGGTGGTAAGTGCTGCTTTTAATTAGTCATAACTAAGTAAATCTCACAAAAACTGTTCGGGTCACATTTTATCACCAAAATTTGAATGTGATACAAATAAAAGAAATGGCCATAAATAAAAACTAATATTCATTTTTAGTAATTTTATGTGATTTTGTCATTTTAAATATTGCTATTTAGGTTTAATTTATTTTTTAATTTCAGTTTTAACATTTCTTTTTTTTTTTTTACTTTTTCAACTAATATTATTTTATTTTATTTCAGCTTTATTTCAATTAACAGAAATGTTTTTAACAGTTTTAATTAAGGACAATAGCCCTAATGTAAATGTCTTTACTACATGGCTCTGTGGAATACTTGATTCTGATTGGTCAATCTCGCCATCCAGCGTTATGCTATTCCCCGATAACAACCAGTAAAAACTGATAACACAGGCTCATCCGGATTATTGAAGTTGCTTGCTAGGAACGGTTTTTCCTCGTGGAAGTTTTGCGTTTGGTGAACTAATAAATCTTTTGCAAAATGCAATATTTTGTATACAGTTTTTTAATTATGTTAAGTCATTTCACTCGGCGGCCATCTTTGAAACGCCTTTCGGGCATGCAAGTGCAGCTCCTGTCTTTTTGAATGGGGAAACATCAAACTCTCCAAAACTGTTCTCCAAACTTACGATTAAATTTTATATTTCACATCACCAATGAAATCTGTCAACAACTGTCTCATAAATTTTGTTTAATAAACGTTCGAATCATGACAGAAAATTATTTTTTTCAGGCTGGATCAAGTTAATGCGCATGTGGAAATGTGTCTGACTGTTTCTATAGGAACCAGAGCTTCTAACGGCTGCGGTGACGCGATGACTTTACCAATCGGCGATTGGCTCTTATTTAGAAGGCGGGACTTATTCCACCATATTGAGTGTTGCACTTTTCCCCATTCAAAACAATACGAGTGACACGTCTTGTGTAATTCTATAGTCTTTGCTTTAAAATAGTTTAATCTCATATCAATATCTTTATCCACATGGTTATTTATGTGGTGAAATGCTATGCAATAAGTGGTACGACTGTACCGTATCTCTTAAATGTCCGTCTAGTTTGAACTTGCCACTTGCTAGCAACTGCTTTCTCCGCGGAAGCTTTGCGTTTAAAGAGCTAATCAAGTATTTAGTCTCAGATCAATATTTCATGTCTAATTATTTACTTATGTGGCAAGAGCTGTGTAATAAGCAGGATAATGTATCCAGGCGGTTGTTATCTCAGAATAAATCCCTTCAGGGTGATGCAAGATGATGGTGATGTACTGTACGTTTATCCCTTACATATTCCATCAAGATAATAGGACTTGTCATGAAATGCGCACACACACACACACACACACACACACACACAAAATCTTAGTGGTCCTAAAACTAGGCTTCATTTTTTATCAAAATAATATTTAATATTGTTCTTGTGCTTGACAGGTTTTGTGAGATTCCCCAAACCATGCTAAAAATCAGTTTAATAACAGGTGTCAGTTCAGATCTGTTCCTTTATGACGGACAGTTTTTAGAAATGCTTATATGCACATAATGTTTGGGGCACATGCAAATCTGCTTACTGTTGATCAAAGACAGCATGCCTCTGCTGATAATGGACTCCCCGCAGACACTGGACCGGCCTTATACTTTGACACATTGTATGACATTATAATCCCCTAAATCTGCAACTAATTACCATGAATTAAATGATTAGAGTCCAGTTCCCTTCAGTTCCTCGCTGGGTCAATCCACGATGCAGCTTCACTTCAAGTTCAACAGGATTATCAAGCCTTTGGTTTAGCTGATGAGACGGGAAGCAAGCTATTTTAGGAATTTTAATATTCAAACAGTTCTTTAATAATCAATAGCCTTTAGTTTACATATAGCTAAACCATGGCTTTGTTGGAAATAGCATAATACACTAATTCTTATTATGGCTACATTAATTTAGATTATAATTTATTTATGAATATAGTATAGTATAGTTTGGCAAAATGTCTATATTATATGGAAGAATGTATTCCACAATAAAATGTTCTTCCATTTTTAACTTGACAAATGAACTACAAGTGGTATCAGCTATACAAAATTTAATAATAAAAAAAAGATTGATAACCCTCCAAAATGTCTCTAGTCTCTAGATGTAAGAAACTTGAAATAATGTGACAACCAATTACTATTATTTGAAACATTTATCATTGCAAAATGCATACTTTTTCATTTACTGTTAAAATGTACATTGTATTTTGCTCAGTATGCACTAAATACATTTCTTTAGTGTGTAATGTTGCTGTTTGAGCTGGAAGGATTTCTGAAAAGTCACTCCAAAGGGAGTTGTTCTTTATATCAGTTACACTGAAAACGCCATTGAGTTTTCTTTCGGGAACAAACGCGTCACAATATTCCTCATTTTAATAGTTCCTGCCCAGGACATACGCTAAATATAGGGGACGAAGCCTGGTTGATTTGAGTTAGTAGTGTGTTAAAAAATTAGGTTATGGTAAAGGGGCGTGACATTTCTGAAACACGCAAGCGGTTGACCAATCACAACACACTGGTCAAGCTGACCAATCAGAGCACAGTGCACTTTTCAGAAGGAGTGCCTTCATAGAGACAGGAACTAAACAGAGTGTTACTGACAGACTGGGAAGAGAGGTGCTGCAACAATGGAGAATATGTGAAAAATAATATGTTTTTAAACATTCAAGCTTGAAAACCTATTCCAGTAGAGCCCGAAAAAACACATTTAAAGGTATGCATTTGGCAGACGCTTTTATCCAAAGACACTTGTATTGCATTCAAGGCACACATTTCATCAGTTTTTGCTTTTTCTTGGAATCAAATACATTATCTTTATGTTGCTAATGTCATGCTTTACTATTTGAGATGTAGGAATAGCCTCAAAACACTTCATTATGTGGCTTGTCATCCATTTTCAAGACATTCTTCACCTAAATGTAAATGATTCTACTACCTCTAATGTGAATAAAACTCTGAAACCATTTAATTGGAGTACACAGCAAGATCTTAATAAGCAATTATTTTCCATTTAACTTGCACTTAACAACACTGAGTTGTTCTTATACATTTGATTGTACTAAAATGTGATGATGATTTAATTTCGAACACAAAATTCTCACATGGTGAGTAGAAATGCCAAGTTAACCAAAGTCATGTTGTAAAAAGTCAAGAAGCCACGAATAGAACAAAGCATTGAAAAAGTGTTGAAGACAGAAATGATAGACTAGCCTGGAAGCAAGACTTGCGGTTCTGAGACTCCTGGGAATGGTGAGGAGTATTGCTCAGGCTTGTGTCCGTGTCATGTGTTATAGAGACTCATTCTGCTTCACAACAGGTTAGAATTACACTAGTCACTATATAATAGTAATCTGACATGTGAATCATGCTGTCTGAGGTGTATTGTTTCCCTTCAAGACATTCAACTTCTGAGAGACAGATGTCTCAGTTTTGCTGACCTGTTTGTCTTTTTTGTTTCTGAGTCATGCATAGATACAGTATCCTGTCAAACAAGATAATCAGAGTTAAAAACAACTTAAACTTAAATGCATAAATGTTTTACCAATCATACTGTCATATTCAGGACTTTATTGGCCCGGATCTATATCTAATGATGGATCTGTAAATGCTGCAATAGTATAAAACTCTCTTGATATATTAATAAAATAAAGCATATTTTGTTTAATTAGAGCAGATGTGTTTTACCATCAGAGCTCATTCCCCAGTACATTTAAGCATCTGGCTCATATTCATCATCTCCACCATATTCTCTCAAAACTATCGTTTTCAACTTCTTCAAAATCAATATTTTGATCACTGACAGTGTCTTCTCCAGATCCAGCGATCTGTCATCAAGTGACAGAGACACTAATATTTGATTGAGTTCAGTACTTGCTCTGCGGTAAATCTCTGCGTTAACAATGAGTGAAACTTCACTTCATCATTGTGTATCAGACATTGCCACCTTGCGGAATAAAGGTGAACATATTGAGTCATCAGAGATTCAATTATTGTTGTGCTGAAAAAATATACTTACACTATTACATAACTTGGGTCACTAGCGACCCTATACACTTTTTACAAACATTAATTAGAAAACAGACATATACTTTTATATATGTTTATAATGAATAGATACTGAGTAGGTTGATGTCTAACTTTAAAAAATGAATGAGCGGGAGGGTAGTGAATGACGTCCCGTGTCAATAAAGACTCTACGTATGTGTTTGAGGGTTAATTGACTCATCCCTCAGTCAAAATTAAGAGCATTTACAGTAACATGTTTACAGTGTAAGTTAACGAGGCAATTGAACCCGAGCGTTTACGAGCAGAAAAGCACTGTTAAAGTCACAGTTATTTGATCTGTAAGGTTAGCTAAGTTGTCCTTTGAGGTGGGACTACTTTTCTCTGTGGCTGGATGAATCTTTAGTAATGTTATGGCTAATGTAATGCAATGTTATTCTTTAATAAGTGGTTGGCATTGGCTCCATATAAAGTTTTGCAAGTTTGCTCCATTCCAAACTTTGTAAGCTCAGTTATCCTCAATGGAAAAAAGCCTCAGACAAAGTATTCCTCTGATCTTTGTATATCGGTGGAGGAATTCCCAGTGGAGGGCGTTATGAAAAATATCTCTTTTGCAGTTTGGTGAAACTTTTTCTATAAAGCAGTCTCAAGCTGGTCTTCCATAAGGGACTGACAGGAAACCTGAGATCCATTTTTACAATTGTGCGGCATACATTTCTGTATTCTCTTTAGACTTCTCATGAGTACTATCTGCTTCGTTATATTAGCAAAAAAAAAATCTCTCTCTGAGGGTTTATATACAAGCAGCACTAATTCAGATTTACATTTCAATGGGATTTATAGGCTTGTATTGTGTTTGTGTGTGGGAAACAAAAGTACAAACGACCAGGAAGAGACAAGGCTTGGTGTTCAAATGAGATGTACTGCTATAAAAGAAGAACAAAGAAAGATACAAATCTGGAGTTAAAAGATAAGAGCCTGTTTAAAAGAAGGGCGTTAAATCCAAACACACTCACTGCGGATGTTTTCAAGCATCTACTTGTTTCCCGTATACTCTGAGAAAACAGCTCTGATGTTACTGGTACTGGAACAGGTTAAGTTTGAACTAGATAGAGAATTGCCAGTTATCCCTTGCATAAGAGTACTCATTTGTGATGGTACAGAGGCTCAGTGATGGTAATACCATGGTACTTTGATCTATACTATGGTACTGAATAATTGTATTGATATAATGTGATGTAACATGGAAATTGTCAGTGTTTACTCCTCTGTGGAACGTAAATATATACAAATATATATTATTTTTATTCTATGAAAGTCAATGGGCTCCAATGTTATTTTAGAGCTTTTTCATTGTATTGACAAAAAAGTTCACCAAAATATCTTCTTTTATTCTCTGAATAAAGTTATACAAGTTTATAATTGCATGAGTAAATGATGAGAGATATATATTTTTTGTGAACTATCCCTTTAAAACTGTATTTTATGTATCACAACAAATACACTACTGTTCAAAAACTTTGAATAATTAAGCAATATACACTGAACAAAATTATAAACGCAACACTTGTTTTTGCCCCCATTTTTCATGAGCTAAACTCAAAGATCTAAGACTTTTTCTATGCACACAAAAGGCCTATTTCTCTCAAATATTGTTCACAAATCTGTCTAAATCTGTGTTAGTGAGCACTTCTCCTTTGCCGAGATAATCCATCCACCTCACAGGTGTGGCATATCAAGATGCTGACTAGACAGCATGATTATTGCAGAGGTGTGCCTTAGGCTGGCCACAATAAAAGGCCACTCTAAAATGTGCAGTCCTATGTACATAAAACATCTTATGTTAACAAAGTACATTGTGCCGTATTTTCACGTGTTTCATAGAGTGTAGCCTGTGATTTGAGTGCGGTGTGTTGAATGAGTAATGAATTGTCCATCTTTTTGACAGTATACGGTGTGGACAGCAGTGTGGGTGGCCTGGAACGTCTTTATCATCTGCTTCTACCTGGAGGTTGGAGGTCTGTCGAAGGTAAGAGAGATTCCCGCCTAAAGTCACACATGGGTCAGCTGTTAATGTTTAGGAGTATGAGGCATTTTAATGACCCTGTTTTACAGATAAATGGCACCATTTAGGATGTTTTTACAGACTGTCTGACTAGATGTACTTGTACCAAAACCTTTGTGTCTTTGGTTTCCAAGTGTCTTACTCTTAGGTTTGTAATGCATCTCTAGATTTTGCACTTTTTTCTATTCCACTGGCATGCTTCTCACATTTTTAACAGCAAAAACCCATTCTGTGTGAACTAGCCTATTAAGTGTCTTGAAATCAGATGAGAGCCTTTTAGAAAAGCAATAGCAGAGAGCCGTTGTGTGTTATCCCTGACCCATCCCATGATACACTACTCTCTACAAGTGCTGACAGGTCATGGACATAAACACTCTGCCCCAAGTGTGTAAGCAGTGAGAAACAAGCTCGCTGTATAATTTACTCATTCTACTCTCGGTGTGTGTGTGCTTGTTTTTGACTCTTGCTTGGCCCAGTTTCCTGGACTCAGATTTCTTGTTCCCACAACGAAAGGCACTTATCCTCTTTCAGAAGTTGGAGTGAGACTGGATGAGAACATTTTAAAGTCTCATAGATGCATGCTGAGTAAATCTGGTACATGTGTAATGAACTGCTGTTATATCAGAATTAAAACTCTTTTTCACTGTTGTCACAGTTGCTTGGGGCGAAATGGCGCAGATTATCCCAGGACAAAGGGAATAATTGGCCAAAAAAGTGATGCCTGGGTCATACTTACTGGAATTTTTTTGGTTTGTTCATTGCTCATAAGGAAGAGGGCTGTTTAATTGGACTCACGACCTGGACCTTTACAACAAAAGAAATTGGAAGCGTATGCTGTTACATTTCATCCCACCTTTGTTTTTGTTTTTCCTTTCATCCTCATCTTCTTCTCCCTCTGTCTCACACAGTCACGCTCCGTCACTCCCTCCCTTTTTTTCCTGTGCTGTCACAGGTGGGACGTCCTTCTCCCAAACCCCCCCTCCCCCCCTAACCTCTGTAAAGTCAGATTACATGAATATTCATGAGCTGTTGCAGACAAATCTGCTGTCCAGAAAGCAGCGAGTAGAAGCGCATTGATCCTTTCTTTTCTGTCTGTGTGTGTTTATATATGTGTGTGTGTGTTTTCTCCATTATCCGCTTGTCCTCCTGCTGTCCATATGTAGCAGTGAGGGAGCGCTGTGTGTCCATCTGCTGGGTTAATGCCTGAGCCCGGCCCTCTGCCACCTGCTCCCCGTAACACCCCATTATTCAGCCCGTTTCATTGACTCGTCCCACCACAACGCCTCTAAATATGACTGTCCCACTGCTGTCTGTACTGTCATACAGAGAACGATACACAATATGATAATATCATCCTGCTTTGAGGACCCCCTATTGTTAGATTGATTACAACTGGACCGTGAGGAGAAGAATAGCAAACAGACATTACAGTAGATTCTGTCTGCTTGTTTTTCTGTCTGTCTCTCAATTCATTTATCTGTCTGTCTGTCTCACAGTGTTTATCATATCTGTCTGTCTCTCTCACACACAATATACCAGTCTGTCTGTCTGTCTGTCTGTCTGTCTCTCTCTCTCTCTCTCTCTCTCTCTCTCTCTCTCTCTCTCTCTCTCTCTCTCTCTCTCTCTCTCTCTCTCTCACTCTCTCACTCTCTCTCTCTCTCTCTCTCTCTCACTCACTCACTCACTCACTCACTCACTCACTCACTCACTCACTCACTCACTCACTCACTCACTCACTCACTCACTCACTCACTCACTCACTCACACTCACACTCACACACACACAATGGTTTTTATACTGTACAAGCTGTATATTCTATCCCCTTACACTAACCCTACCCCTAAACCTACCCATCACACACAACTTTCTGAAGTTTTACATTTCCAAAAAAACTCATTCTGTATGATTTATAAGCTTGTTTACCCATGGGGACCTCTATTTAGGTCCCCACTGTGACACGAGTCCCCATGAGTCTGTGTGCATTCAGGTTGAAGTCCCCACCAGGATAGAAAAACATGAACACACACACACACACACACACACACACACACACACACACACACACACACACACACACACACACACACACACACACACACACACACACACACACACACACACAATATACCAGTCTTTCTGTCTCAAAATATTTGATCATATCTGTCTATCATATGTTTATCATATCAAGCAGTGGCAGTCAGTGCTTTTCAAAGGTGTTTGTAATAAAATATAACAGCCTTGGATTCCAGGTAGTACAAAATACACCGATTGAAATCTTTGAAAAGCATTCAAGCACATTTCAAACCTTGAAAAAATAACGGTTAAAATCAAGAGTTTTCTAAACTTTCAGTACACTGTATGAATCCTGTATGAAATACAGGCAAAAAATAGTGTGAGATGAAGCCTTGCCATGGTCAAGAGGAAAATGATGTGCAAATCAAAATGAATGAGTCAAATAATTCAATAAAGTCTCAATCAATACATTTTTTGTGTGGATAAATTATAAAATGCTCCTCCATGCCTGTCAGCATCAATACACTTGCAGTGTTTAGGAAGGGTTGAATGACTAATGATCCAAAAAAAAAGGTGACTATTAAGAATGATACATAATTTCAGAAGACCACCACACAATGCTCTTTCTTAGATCTCTAATATTTCATGAGCAAATCGAGGCGGCTTAGTGATGAAGTTTTTTGCTATCATCGACACCAAAGCTGCATAGATCTATGTTAGCCTCGAGTGCTGCCATAGAAACAGAAATTCAGCGAACGCAAACAGAACGCAGACCACTGAGTTTCAGAATTACGATAATTTTGACACAACATGACTGTGAAAAAAATCTGTCACATTCAGATAATGGAGTACCATATTAACTCACTGAACATGAGACGTGTACTTTTGCTGAAGAGGAGAAGCATATTAAGTGGTTGGGACTCTCTCTTTCTCTCGGTCTCATTGATTGAGGTGTTTTGGTGGGGTTGTCCTCTCATGCATGGCCGCAGGCTGTGGCTGTCAGTCTCACACTGTGACTGTGATTAAATACGAGACAGGACGGTCTATATCGACCCCCTACCCGAACACACACTCTTCTCTATGACATATAGTGACGCGTTTAATGATAATGCCTACTGATGATAAAGGGGACAAACGCCTCTGTGCCTCCATTAGCCAGAAAGAGGTCAAGGACGAGTTACTCTCTAATAAGCACAGGAAAGTCCATAAGTTTTGGTTTTGACAAGTGTCATTCATCTCATGCAGCCTGAGAACTGTGTGGATTGACAGAATCCATTACATCTGATGTACACGTATCCGTGAGCATATGAGGAGTGTTTGCAGCAACATGCAGCGTTCTGGACCACGTGAACAGACACAGACACATAATCCACTTAATTTGCAGGAACATGTGAATTGGGAATTAGTTAAATTGATATGTTGTCGAATAAATAGAATAGATTGTGGTGTAACTTTTTTCCTAAAATGATAATAGGGCTGGGATGTAAAGCTGAAAATACTTTTCAGTGCTTTTTTATGATATTTTATATATTTCCTGATATTTATGTGTTTGTTCACAGCCATTGTAGTCTATATATATATATATATATATATATATATATATATATATATATATATATATATATATATATATATATATATATAGTGCAAAAGTCTTAGGCACATTTGTATTTTAACACACAAAACATTGTTTTAAGCCAGTTATTTAGGGCTGTGCAACGATTAATCGCGATTAATCACATTCAAAATAAAAGTATGTGTTTACATAATATATATCTTAAATATATACAAGTATGTGGGTGTATTTATATATACAAAATAATTATACACACTACACACACATATATTATGTAAACACAAACTTTTATTTTGGATGCGATTAATCGCGATTAATCGTTGCACTGTCAACATTTGAAGTGGATCAAAAAAGTTCATCAAAGTTGTCCTAAGACAAGAACTGTTATTGTTAAAAATGTAATATATAACATTTATTATTAATATTATTATTATTATTATTATAGTATAAAAATATGTAAAATGCCATGCACAAATGTCCATGAACTAATTGTTCATCTTATGCATGGCAATGAATGGTTTGAAATACATTTTTATAGCTATTAAATTAGAGATTTTTTACTGTGATGGTAAATGATAATTGCTAAATAAATGGCATGTTACAAAATTCACAATGTTGGGTAATTTTATATTGCCAAAAATACACTGTTGACTGGCCCTAACTAGTATTAGACTGCTGTATTTTTCCCACAGCTGGATAAAAGTGATTTTTGGACAAATGATATGAGAGATTTAACAGCACATTGTAGATGGTGTGTGAATGGCAACAATACATAACCAGAAAAAACAATTGTGGCTGTGAATACCTGATTCATAACAGACTTCATTACAGATTTTACTTCATTTTATTAGGTTTTGTGTTTAAAACTGGTTCTAGATATAATCACAGCAAATAAATAATAAATGTGTGTTTCCTTCCTTTTTTGTTTATATACTTGTCTTTCCTCCCTCTCATGTTTATGGATCAGATTCTTTGTCTGCCCTGTGTTAAATTATGCATGCATGCTTTACAGCGCACACTCCCTTACCGGTTATATTGAGGCTGACGACGACTCCTCCCCTCTTTCCTTTCAGGACAGCGACCTCTTGACCTTTAATATCTCGGCACACCACTCCTGGTGGAGCGAGCACGGCCCGGGATGTGTCCGAAGAGAGATCCCCTCCAGCGGAGAGCGCGGTGCGGATACGCAGTCCTATATATCCATCATGGGCTGCCTGCTGGAGTACCAGTACATCGAAGTCCTCCACTGCGGCTTCCAAATCCTCACCTCCGTAAGTCGCTCCAAAACACACGCACACAAACTACTGATATGCCAAGGCATGTAGAAAAGCTAAAACACTCAATAAGCATTCCTCAATAGTCCAACAACCCTGTTTTTTCAACGGTTTATGGTCACCACACACTTTTATATAGCATAACTGAAAGGGTTTTCATAATACAAGTTTTTCCAGACACACTTCCATCCTAATGGTGCTTTTTCATGACCGTATGAGAAAATGTTGCCTGTCTCTCTACACTCAACCATTCCTTAAAAACCACACCAGTTTAAAGTGTGCCCTAAATACAGCACACACGTGTAAAACGCTGCTGTTGTGCTGAAGTGGCCCTCTTGAGTCAAGGTCTGGCACGGCTCCAGGTTTAGTTGGGCAAACTCAGTGGATTATAATCAGCAGGCAGCAAAACAAGAAGGACTGTGAGCGCATTTTCTTAAAGGGATTTGTTTTGTTGACTTAAAGTCCCCCTGTGGTGAAAATCCAGCTTTTAATGTTGTTTATATGTCTATGTGGTGTTTTTAATGTGCTTTAAAGGATTAGTTCATCTCAAAATGAAAATTTCCTGGTAATTTACTCACCCCCAATGCCATCCAAGGTGATCCAAGAAATTTCAGGATTTTTCTCCACACAATGGACTTCAATGGCAACCAGAATGTTGAAGTTCAAATCAATGCCGTTTCAAAGGGCTCTGAAGTGCTTCAAAGGGCTCTGCACGATCCCAGCTGAGGAATAGGGTCTTATCTAGCGAAACGATCGGTCATTTTCAAAAAAAAGTATGTACTTTTTAACCACAATTGTTCGTCTTGTGCTGGTCTGCGATGCGCCACGCATTGCGTCATCACGTTGGAAAGGTCACGAGTCACGTCATCTTTGTTATTTGTTATTTGTCTGTGTACTCCGGTTCAAAAAGGTCGGGAAGGGTGAAAAATTCCATCTAATTTTCTCTTCCAACTTCAGAATCATCCGACATCTTTGTTTTAATTTATTATTATTATTTTCTTCTTTTTTTTCGTGACCTTTCCAACGTGATGACGTAATACGTGGCGCGTCACAGACCAGCACAAGGTCTAAGCGGTTTTAACCGTTTAACCGAACAATTGTGGTTAAAAAGTATATAATTATTTATTTATTTATTTTAAATGACCGATCGTTTCGCTAGATAAGACCCTTATTTCTCGACTGGGATCGTGCAGAGCCCTTTGAAGCACTTTAGAGCCCTTTGAAACTGCATTGATTTGAACTTCAACATTCTGGTTGCCATTGAAGTCCATTGTGTGGAGAAAAATCCTGAAATGTTTTCCTAAAAATACTTAATTTATTTTCCACTGAAGAAAGAAAGACATGAACATCTTGGATGGCATTTGGGTGAGTAAATTGTCAGGAAGTTTTAATTTTGAGGTGAACTAATCCTTTAAGACAAACCATGTGCAAATTCACAAGTCAACACCATTGCTGAGTATTTTCTCCTTAAAACTGCAGTGAAACAAAGACAGTCTCAAAAACGTGGTTTGAAATCGCTGGAGTTTCTGACGTCACAAACTACCTTGTAACCAAGCAGGTCAACGAGTGATCGTCAACGAGTGGATCTCTGAGCTGGTGTGAGTGAGTGGAGGCGGGGCTCATTAGCATATTCATAGAACCACGCATACTAAATGAGGCAAGGGTGTAGAGTTACATTCAAGCTATTTAAGGCATGAAGAATTTTTTTTTTTTCAAGGAAAAAACAATTAAATATTTCATTTTGGCGATCAAAGAGGAGTTTTAAGGGATACAATTATTGACTAAAGGTGGACTTTAAATGTGCTGTGCACAGTTGCCTCCAAAAGTATATGGACACTTAAGCCACACTTATAATATCAGAATGTCATTGCAAGCTAAATATTAAACAAAGTGACATTTGCAAACTCATGCCTAAACCCAACAAGTCCGTTACGCTGCTTATAATATAAAATAAAATAATATAATATACCATGTGGTCAGTTAATTTTTTTTTAAATAAATTAATATTTTTTTAAATGATCAATAAGGAGAGTAAAAACATTTAATGTTAGAAAAAGATTTACATTTAAAAAAATAAATAATAAAAATATTAAGTTTTCAACATTGATAATAATCAGAAATGTTTCTTGAGCATCAAATCAGCTTATTAGAATGATTTCTGTGACACTGAAGACTGGAGTAATGATGCTGAAAATTCAGATTTGATCACAGGAATAAACTACATTTGAAAATATATTCAAATAAAAACTTGTTATTTTAAATAGAAATATATTTTTATAATGACTTCTTTTTTTTTTTCTGTGTGCTATTTTACAAAAATCTGTTCATTCTTGTTGTGCAGTGTTTGTCAGAGAACTAAGCCAAAATCTGTGGAAATAAAGCCTGCGTGTTTGGTGGGCTGAAGGGTTAGGAGTGCCGGAAGGTTCTAGAAAGTGATGATTATCCCCTCATGCTCCAACAATGAACTGCTTGCTTCATGATGAGAGCTGAACAAAGTGGCCTTCAGGAAGTGGGAGTTGCGCACACACACACACACACACACGGGTAAAGTTCATACAGGCTTCTTCAGTGGGAGTGCAGAGATTAGTTAGAAAAATTGCGATTTTTATCCGCATTGGCCAAAGTACACAGCTTGTGGTTCCGTCAAAATTGAGAAATTAAGTAAGAAAACGCTCAGAAGAATGGGAAGATGGATAAAGGGCCAAGTGAGTCTCTCTCAGAAGTCAGATTACACCACAAAATCATTGGACCATTGTCAATGCAAACAAAAAAACTTCGCCCACCCGGCAAGACATGTTTGTGGTGGCAGGCAAGATTGGGAGAGAAACATTTGTCCCCTGTGTGTGAAATTTTGTTGCTTGGGATTATGAGAGCAAACGATAGAGCAAGCGAGACAGAGTTGAGTCAGATACTTTATAAATGTTTCTGTGTGTGTGTGTGTGTAACTTCAGAATTAGGTCACTATCTGAAACACTTATAGGGAACAAGAGGACCTTCAGAGAGTATCGTAGGACACACACCAGAGATGACAGGTGAACGACTGCGAGAGTTTCATGTACATCCCTCCCAGCGTCTGTTTTCCCATTAGTGTGACCCATGAGGGAGGAACCTGTGGAAACTTCAGACGCCACCTGCTGTTCTTCTGTTTTCCAGCCCTCAATGACAATTGTAGCACTATAACTCTGCATAAAGCAGCTCCTGTAACATTTAATTTGACCTCTTGAGGTTGACAATCAACATATTTTGATGGTTAGTTTGATCTCCTTTTACTGGCCTTTAAAAAATCTGTACCGCTGTCATAGTATGAGTCTCAGATTTCACTCTTACTTTTTCCGTTTTATCAGCATAAGTGGGTGGATGAGTTCATTCCTCCTCCATCTTTGTATCTCACTATTTTCTCATCTGACATCTCTTTCCTCTCATATCTCAGTTGCTTCTCTCTTCAGTAAAACAGTGAAGTCAAGATAAGGCAGCTGCTTCAGACGGAGAAGAATATCTTGTCAGGATGGTATGGGAATTCATCACTTCCTTTCCCATCATGCTCTCTGCCCCAGGGAGAGACGATAGATAGCTGTGGAACATTTTACCTGAAAATTAGATGTTCAAGTCCATACTGAAAATCTATGAAACATCCAAAAGCTCCATTGGAAAATTATTTTTTTGTTAAGTTATAATGCATTAAGGCCCTGATATATTTACCAAAACACACTTTTTTTTTTAAGCTGCAGTCCGTAGTTTTTCCTCTTTGTCGCCATCTCTGTTCGAAATCTGCAATTACAGTTATTCGTGGAATTATCAACTTTACGTGGGTTGTGCCTCGGCACGGCACAGCGCGGATGAATCTAATGGTTTGAGGAGAATGTGCGGCTGTCAGTCACCGCGCCGGTGTGGATACTGGCATTCGCAATCACAGATTCTACTTTTGGGAAGTATGACCTACATAAGAATTTTCACTGGAAAATGTCATCCGAACAAGTAACATCCACTTTTGTTCTGACCAACTAAGGGAAAAAAGCATTGCAGTAAATCGCACTGATTAAATCTAACGACCGCTTATCACGTCAAACCGTGCAAATTAGGCCTATACTTTGTTCTCAAATTGTTAATGTTAACAACATCAGCATTGCGTGACTACATTTAATGCTCTTCCGATATCCTTGTTTTCGCATGGGCCGGTCGCAGTCTCTTTTTTTCTGTAGCCACTCCGAAGTCCGAAGTCTTTTGCGTTTTACAACGGGTGAATCTCCAGTTGTCACTGGTGATTGTCGTTTGAACCTTTCTGGATCCGCCATCAAATTGATCCAACATCCTCACACGCAACATAGCCTACTAGCGGAGACTTCTTCTTTATGTGTACGGATGTGACGTAATGACGCAAAGACATTTCCGCGGAAATCCACCAGTACCACTGGAATTAAAAACATTATTACAAGCTTACCGTTTTGAATCGAGCTAAGGCAAGTAGATAGTTTTGAACACTGGCTGGTTATGTACTTGCTCAGAAATGTATTTTGGATCATTTTTAACCCAAAAACGGACTGCAGCTTTAAAAACGGTCACGTATCACAAATTCAGCTTGTTTTGCGCCCATCCAGACTGTTGCTGCGTGCCTGAGAACATGATTAAGAAAAATTTCACTTCAAAGTCTCTCGCTCCCTGCGGTGGTTTAATCACTTTCCATGTACACACAAATGTAAGTGGATTTCGGATTGGACGTGGCCGGCTGCAAACTTCTGAGAGCCGTTTGTTTAGCATGGCAGGTGGAATAGTCTTGCCTGTTTTTTTCATCTCAGATCTGTTGGGTGTGAAGTGCTGTAAGAGTGCCTGCGTGCGCGAGAGCACTTTTGTGAAGTGATGTTGAGAGTGCTCTGATTCTGATGAGATATGGCTGTGAAATCTGCCTCCAGGCAACTGAGACACATCAGAACTGCTATATGTCTATATATGTGTGTGCATAGAGTGTATGGAGAGGTGCACACACACTCATTCAGCTGGACTCAGTTCTGTCACAGCAGGGTGACACGGGCGCTCATTATTAACATCATGTTGTGTGTCAAAGGCAGCATTAGGATTTGTGACGTGTGTCTGTCTTTCAGGCCTGTGTATTCACAGGGCTCTGGGTCTGTTTTACTGCAGTCTCTTTCATTCTCTATTTCTCTCTCGCTCTCTCAGCTTCAGCCAGAGAAATCTAAAGCAGAAAACAGTATGTGAGAGCAGATAATATATGGAAGTGTAGTTTTGGGACTAATGGTCCAGCTGGTGGAGAGAGGACTGCTTTCTTTACTCAACTCTTGGGTGTCCTTTGTGAGAAAAGTACACTTTAGCATACTTTTAAAAAGAGTACTTATTACGCAAATAACGTTCTAAAGTGTGGTGCATTCAGACTCTTAACTGCATGTTGTTTCTTATAAAATGGAAATGTAATATAGTTTAAATTTAAATTAAATGCAAAACTTTAGAGTGTTTTTGACCCAATTAGGACTTAAGTGTATCTTTATGTAATTTCATAATTACTTTAATTGTCTTTGAAATATGGTTAACGTGTACTGATAAGCATTTTTGGCGAATTAAAATAGTTGAATGTTATTCTATTAATGCATTTCACTTTAATATCAATGTAGCACATTTAAAATATATTTTAATATTACTTTAAATGTATACTGAATAACAATTATCAAGTACTTTACATGTGCTTTAGTAAATTAGTCAGCAGAACAATAAGTGTACTTCTTTAAAGCATGACAAAAATTATTAAAACAATTATTTGAATTATATTTTAAAGTAAAACTTTTAATTTTATATTATTATGAAGTGAACTTTTTAAAAGTGTACTTAATAATTGTGTTAAGAAACGGGCATGAAAGTGAACTCAATGTAAGTACATTTAAGTGGCCCTTTATTTCAATAATATTATCTGCAAGTACAGTTTATATATATATATACTTTTAAGATTTGATGTACACTCTATATCAACTATATCATCGTCAATATCAATGCTATGTAGAAAGAGTTGAAAGGGAACATTCAATTGAATTAAGCACACTGAGTTGGTGATTTGTCCGTTTTTGTATCTTTACAACACTTAATTTCAGCAATATTATTGACTTGAATGCACTGACATTATAGAGTGTGACAGTCATGTTCTGGAAGTAAAAACTCCATCAATTTTCTCCATAAGGAAATGGATTTTTAATGATAACTTATAAGCCTTTAAAGACAGACCTACTGTGAGCTACGAGGTTGTTTGCTTCTGTTGAAGCTTTCATCCTGCGTTATTTCACTCTAAAAAATGCTGGGTTGTTTCAGCAGAAATTTGGGTCAAATATGGACAAACCCGACCATTGGGTTAAAAATTGAATTAAAAAAGTTAACCCAACAGTTGGGTTTGTCCATATTTGGTTGAAACAACACAGCATCAGTGTTTCAACTTATTTTTTAACGTAATCGTGATTAACAGTGGAATTCCTGGTGACAAACTAAACTACATTACCCATGATGCTGTACAGAAAATTACACCAATCAGAGAGTCGAAAAAAGCGTAATTGAGTCCATCTCCCTACGCTCTCAAAATACTGAAATGTTTGTAGCCTATATATGCTCATATTTTGCAATTAACTTAAAATATATCAACATTTGTAAATATTTCTCCATACTTTTTTTTATAATTTGCTGTTTTCAGTGCTTCATGGGATTGTAGTTCTTTCTCTCACTAAAGCCGTTAAGTACTCAGTCTTGTACCTTTTGTTTTTTTTTACGATTTGCAAAAACTTTTGTAAAGTTTGTAATGCGATACACCTCGTAGCTGGTTGGCTTGGTTCATTGCTTATAACTCTTTAACAAAGACTATTTTAAAAACCTCTATGGGTAAAACGAAGGAAAAAAATACTTCCGGAATCAGCGCCGCTGAAAAAGTGGGCGGGAACTATTGAACTGAACTGAGTCGACACTGAACTGATTTCAGCTGAATAATGACTGTTTACTATATTGTCTTTTTAGAGCTGCTTTACAGCAGAATTGAAGTCTGTTTGCATCATTGATCATTATTTTCCTGTTTATCACTGTAAAGCTGAGTGCATAAAGGTGAAGAAGTGATGTTTATCTATTACACATGCTAAATATTAAACTTTTGTTTGTGCTACAGACATAAATGGTACATAAAATCACACAGATTATTGAGGTTTATTGTGCTATTATTAATGCTCTTTGAGGCGATTCATAAGGATAGTCACTTTTGTTTTTTAAGGCATAGAAGTTCTATCTGTGAAAATGAAACTCAGGCCTGTGATGTGATTTCTTTCTGATATAGATTTTATATCCAGCATTACTTAGGTGTGTAAATAACTCTGAGTAAACCAGAGCTCAGATCAGACAGAAATGCTTTATGACTGTTGAGATCATGACAGAACCAGGTCGTGTGCATAGAAGCGGCGTTTGATCTGTCAGTCTTTCTCTGGGTCTTTCTGCATCATGCAATTAGTTATAAAGTTTTTCCCATCCATTGCTATTTATATAGCTAAATATAAGCAACTTCTTGTTCATTAGAGACCATTTATAATCAGTTTCTGAATAAAAATGTATGTTGATTATCATATGAAAGAATTCAAGGTGATATAACCATCCTGTACTAAAACGAAGAATGAAAGTCGAAGATTCTTGAAGAATATGTATCGTTATTTCTTAAAAACTCTACTAAAGCAGTTTTGTGTAAACATAATAAAAATGCTGAACACATTTTGGCGTCATTTTAAAGACCAGTTAGACTTTGCTTTTCTGATACTGGCTGAATTCCCAAGATTAAACATTTTAAACCACATTTATTTATTTTATTTTCCTTTTATATTGCATTTTTAATGAGTTTTAAGCTCAAGGTAAATTCCCCAATGATTACAAAAACAATTTTGAGTTAATTCTATTCATATTAAAGGCATTATGAAGACTAGACTGAGAGATTGAACGTTGAATTAGCTGGCATGAGAAACAGCCTGAGGCGGTTGAAGGCCACTGACCCAGAATCCTCTTCTCTCACAGCAACTTTACCCTTTGACCCGAATGATCAGCCCGTGAAACGCAGGACTGACGCTTAATATTACAGAGAGAAAACAGGTTAAATCTGCAGGGCTTTCAGCAGAGAGCAGAAAGAAACTGAGAATCAGGAAGATGATTGTGTGGGCCTGAAAGAGTGAGGGTCCTGGCTTTAAGACTGTGACTTTAAAAGAGCTAATGGTTTTTAATGACCATAATTAGCAAGATATTGAGTCGTGCGCTAGATCTGGGCTTAAGAGCGGTCAGATCTCATGTGGAGAGCCGCTCTTTCTGTCCTTTTCACTCTTCGCCTGAGATTCCCCCGAGCAAGAATTAGCTTTGAATTGATTAAATTTGGGTTTCATTTTTCTAATGGTGTCAGAGTAAGTTCTTCAACAAAAGATTTAATATTTATATCTGAATAATAAATAGCCTGTTCTATGGTTGGCACTGTTCTTGTATGGTACTGATAATGTACAATCAGCCAGTTATTATCACAAAATATATTTTATATAAAATGTCAGGACCCTGACACAATGCAATAAAAATATATTTATAAAAATACAAATACTTTACTGTTTAAAAGTTTGAGGTCAGTAAGAATTTTTGGTCACACTTTAGTTTCAGGTCCAATTCTTGCATTAAACTATAGCATGACTTTTGCCTCTAAACTCCTAATTGCTACTTATTAATAGTTATTATACCATGGTCTGGGTGAATACTCGATTCTGATTGGCTGCAGGGTGTCCATTAAAAAGTGATAGAGGACACCTAGTAAATAAACCGTCAGGCGTAACCAGGGAAACCAAGTTATTGTTTGTAAAAACTTTAGATTTCGATTGTAAAACTAATTAAAATATAAACTAATGTTTTAAAAAAATGTGTTATTTGGCAAGTGACCATGGTATAAGCGGGTTAATGCCTGACGAGGTGTCTAGTGTAACTAGTTAACAGTGAGAATTGGACCCTAAACTAAAGTGTTACCAATTATTAATAATTTTTTTTTTTTTTTTTGGAAAGAAATGGATGCTTTTATTCAGCAATGATGCATTAAATTGATCAGTAGTTATAGTAAAGACATTTATAATGTCAAAAGACATTTATGAATATCAAAAAAATGTAGTCAGTTTCCATAAAAATATGAAGCAGCACAATTGTTTTCAACATTGATGATAATAATACATGTTTATTGAGCATCAGATCATCATATCAGAATGATTTCTGGAGGATCATGTGACACTGAAGACTGGAGTAATGATGCTGAACATTCAGCTCTGATCACAGGAATAAATTACATTTTAAAATACATTACATTTTAAATTGTAATAATAGTTCACAATATTACTGTTTTTACTGTATTATTGATCAAATAAATGCAGCCTTGGTGACCAGAAGAGACTTCTTTCAAAAACAGTAAAAATTATTAAATACATTTTTAACAGTACATCTATTGTAAACATCATGATGACAGACATAACATGCAGGTTTGTAGGCCTATTGAAGTCAAAACTGAATGGCGTAAAACTGCATCCACACTAGGATCAACTCGAATGGACCCGAGGTCAATACCACATGCTGATACCGCTGCAGTTGGCAGACTGGCTGTGGACATTTCCTCTGATGCTATTGGTATTTTGTCACTCCTTCAGTGTAATAGAAGCTGATTGGAGGTCTGAACCACTCTGCCCCGCACACACAGAGAGAGAGAGAGAGAGAGAGAGAGAGAGAGAGAGAGAGAGAGAGAGAGAGAGAGAGAGAGAGAGAGAGAGAGAGAGAGAGAGTCAACACAAACCCACACCTGCACTATCAGCCTCTCAAGGGCTTCATAGACTCTCATTTAGGCATTTAAGTTTTTGTCATACGTTTCTCTCACTCTCTCGTTCATATGCAACACACAGCATTCATTTTTTTCTTCAAGGTATACATGTACGCCTGGCCGGCTGCCCAATGACGGATTAATTGCTTTGGAATAGTGCCACTCTTTGGGAGTTGAGTTTACCCTGTGTGTGTTTTCATGCAGAGCTGTGCCATCTGCCTCTGTGGCACTGCCATAGCCATCAATAACACACACACACACACACACACACACACACACACACACACACACACACACACACACACACACACACACACACACACACACACACACACACACACACACACACACACACCAGTCCCCGGTTCACTTGGCACAGGACTTTGTAAAACTCTCTCTAATGTCTCTTTGAGTAATGTATTATCGGCCATGTGTTTCTCATAATGAATGGTTTATAAGATGTGACTGCCATTCCTGCTGAACACACTTATGCTTAGGGATTTCAATAAACCCCGAACACTATAGGATTAAACTTTGCTATGTATCTATTCCCACAGCATTTGTGCTATGGAAATGAATGATACCTCCAAATCATTTACATTTATTTATTTAGTAGATGCTTTTGACAAATAAGGAACATCACAAGTCATTTGAGGAGAAGTGTCATTTCTTTTCATGTTAAACAATATAAACCTGTGGAAACATGATCTACCCTTTATAGGGTTTGACTCTTTTAACTTATTTCCTTATTCGACCAATAACGTCATGGAGGTTACATTGGCACAGGCAAACTAAGAAAATGTACAAATCTAGTTACAGAATAAAGATAAACTGACATCAGGTGAAGACATGGACCGATAGTATAATGTGAAAAGCTAGTTCTGACGTTTTGCGAGCATGATTTTCCATGTCTCATCTCTCTGTGGATATACACTCACGTGTCTGTGTTTGTCTCCTCAGCTGCTGGGTTTCATCTACGCCTGCTACGTCATCAGTGTCATCACAGAGGAGGAGGACAGCTGTGAGTATCTTTACTGTGTGTGTGTGTGTGTGATAAGAGAACAAATTTAAAGGGATAGTTCACTTTGAAATAAAATTTTGGTATGTTTTAGCTTACCTCAAGGGCATCCAAGATGTAGGTGTCTTTTTTTCCGCAGTAGTTTCAATTTTGATATTTTTAGGTCAAACCGTTCTTGTCTGTCAGTCATATAATGCAGGTCTGTGGTCACGGTCTCAAAGAGCATGCACAGAGTCCAAATTAAACAATTCCCCATCGTCCAAATTAAACACATTGATGGCCTAAGACACGAAACGAGCGGTTTGTGTGAGAAAACGAACAGTATTTATATCGTTTTTACCTCTTATACACAGCCACGTCCAAGTGATCTGAGGGCGCGGGCGCACGTGTGTGACGTGTACGCAGACTGGTGCATAGATATATACACTAGATGTCGCCTTGTCTACGGCAGTTCATTGGAACAAATTTCTTTAAGGCGACATCTAGTGTATATATCTATGCACCAGTCTGCGTACACGTCACACACGTGCGCCCGCGCCCTCAGATCACTTGGATGTGGCTGTGTATAAGAGGTAAAAACGATATAAATACTGTTCGTTTTCTCACACAAACCGCTCGTTTCGTGTCTTAGGCCATCAATGTGTACTTAAAATGGGGAATTGTTTTAATTTGGACTCTGTGTGCATGCTCTTTGAGACAGTGACCACAGACCTGCATTATAGGACTGACAGACAAGAACGGTTTGACCTAAAAATATCAAAATTGAAACTACTGCGGAAAAAAAGACACCTACATCTTGGATGCCCTTGAGGTAAGCTAAAACATACCAAAATTTTATTTCAAAGTGAACTATCCCTTTAAGTCTGTCCTACACTTTCTTTCTTTTTTATGTGTCTAAAATGGTTACTTTTTCCATTTTAATACAAAGAAATGTTCCTGTCTGATTGTACTCTAACATAAACATTCAGGAGATGATGGCTCTGTGTCCTTATATCTAAACCATATGAATTCTATGTTGAAGAATGTGAAATATTGATGTAAAAAGCCATTTTTTGATTCATGGGAAGGGGAGCACACTACTTGTGAGAAACAGTGTATTGCTAAACTCACTTTGTAAAATGGTGTGTGTGTGACTCACTGACTCATGGGGACTCGTGAAAAGGTTTTCTGTGATGGGTAGGTTAAGGGGTAGAGTTAGTGTAAGGGGAGAGAATATACAGTTTGGACAGTATAAAAACCATTATGTCTATGGAGAGTCCCCACAAAGATAGTGAACCAGACGTGTGTGTGTGTGACAAAGATAGCCAATCAGATCAAGAAAGTGCTTCCAGTGCCAACCGTTAGCAGTGATTCCTACTGTTTTGGAATTTTGTTCATGGATTGAGCGGGTTCATAGGAATGCACTTCATTTCAATAAATTGCAGTGCATAAACAGTGAATATTTGCTCTTGGCAGAATAGGCTGTGTGGGAGAGGACCAGAGTGAAGCCCATGGGATGAGATAAGCCACTGCCCTGTTTGTACGGGCTAAACACCAGCCTTCCTCTGATTATTAATGTTTCCCTGTTCCAGAAATGTAGGAGTTTTCATTCTTTCGATTTCCATGACTAAACGTTCCCCGTTGAGCTGTACCTCGCTGACAGGAGGGACTCGACCGCACTGAAATAATCGACTTTTATCCGTTACGGTCACTTCCTGTTTGCCTTTGTTTTCTGATGGCCTTTGAGCGTCATCGCTCAACAGGAGGCGGCCAGTCTTTTTTGTGTTTTATAGGCAGCGCACATGTGCTCGGGCGAACACTATTTTTATGCTCTGTTCAAATTTGCCACCAGTAAAGTGATTATAAGTGCACAGAGGAACGTTTTATTGCTTCGAGGTTTATTCATGGCCCAGGGGATTTAAAGACCACATGACATCCATGCTGGCTTTTATGCCTGTTCGCTTTGAGGCCATCTGTATGTTAGCGCACTGCTAAAAGTTTGCAAAATAAACTTTTAGTATATGTGGGGGTATAAAAATGACTATCCTTCTCTTCCAGACCAAAGAAATATAAAAGCACAGTCTTGTTCACAGGAGCAAATAGACATTTGTCCAATTAAATACTCTCTAGAATGAAAAGGATTTGCAATAGCAAGTTAGTTAGTTAGTTGGGTGTCTTCAGCTGTGATAATGCTTACAATATTATTGCAATACACTATTATTAGATACACTACCATTTTACATATGGTAAAAGGTTAACAATAAATGTACTGTTGATTAAAATGATAAATTTGATATAACATTGTGGGTGTAAATGAATAGGCTTGGACTTGGAGCTGGTAACCCAATTGCACAGGACAATATTGACACCAGATTCAAAATATTCATGATTCTGAAGCTGAAAATCCAGAATTATTTTAGATGAATGCTTGCACTCTGTCACTCACTAGATATATATGTAGGTTTTACTTGTAACATAAGACATTTGGCATTATCAGGAGCCGCAAATATTCCCCCATTGCATTATTATACATTATATTCAACATTATATAATGTAGTACTGACACTAAAACTCTGAAAACTTGAATTTTTTCTCACACAGTCATTTTCATTTTGGGTGTACACACTGTACACAATACATTTTGCCACGATCCACGATAAATGCTGTTTTTATCTCAGTTTTTAATTTTTTTAATCACAAGGTCTCGCTGGAAGAAAAGATTGTGATATCTCAATGGGATCTTCCTGGTTAAATAAAGGATAAATAAATAAACAAGTAACAGAGGTGAATTCAGGTCGATTGGGACACTTTTTGCCATTGAGACGACTGGGAAAAAGTGTCCCAATCAACTTGAATTCACTCCTATAAATAATCCTTCAGGCTGCAGTAAAACAAGCTGCCGTTTCACAGCTTTCAGAGCATCAAGTGCGCGCAGAGGAAGTGGCTTGAAAGTGTTTGAAAGTGTCTTCATCGTGTCTTCATGGGGTTTTGCAGGCCTGTGACTGACAGAAATTGCAGATTTTTGGGTATTGAAAATATATCTATATACATTTCACTGGAAAAATGTCAGGAAAGAAAACATATTAAACCATTTCATGGGATTTTTAATGGACGTCCCAGTTATGTTCCAGTAAAGCATCAACTTTGCCTTAGATACTTCTCCTAAAATATGTATTTTAGGTTCCTTGGGAGATGATTGTTAACTTGTGGTTGCGGGGAAGGTTGACTTTTTAAGCTAAAGCACTTTTTCCTTTCCTTATGCTACATTGGTGTGTGTGCGTTCGTGTGTGTGTGTGTGTGTGTCTGTGCGTATAATCAGCCCAGTGTGTCTATTTTGTATTTTCTATCATGCAAAGCTGTGTGTGGTTCATTTACACGCTCATTTGAAGTGGAGGATTTAATTTCTCCACAGCACTTCCTCGCCTCTGAAGTTTCCCTCTTTCTGTTACTCTCTCTCTCTCCCTCTCTCTCTCTCTCTCTCTCTCTCTCTCTCTCTCTCTCTCTCTCTCTCTCTCTCTCTCTCTCTCTCTCTCTCTCTCTCCCTACAGGTGATTTGAATAATAATGTGTCAGGCTTCATTTTTTATCATTGATTATTCTTCTACCTTGTTCGCCCTTCCTTCTCGTCTCTCTCTCTCTCGCTCTTTTTCTTTCTGTTTTAAATGACTTGCATCCATAATTAGTGCGTGGTCTCAGTCCCGCTGTTATCGTGGGCTCATTAAAAGCAGCAGCCGTCACTTGTGTGAATCTAATCTAATAAGAGCGGACAGGTCGTCCCAGGCACCAGCTACGGGGACGCGTGGGCTCCTGGGTACTGATCTAAGCCCGGATTCTCTATGAGACCTGCCTTCACCAAAAGAAAACGCAATCCTGGCTTGACATCAGAGCGGGAATGGGAGAGAGAGAGAGTGTGTGGCACCTCGAGTGTCTGGTTGGTTATCAGCGCTCGGCAGATTCCTATGCAGACTCAAAAAAAGAGCTGCTTTTTATGAAAGTGGGTCAGAATAGTGTAGTGCTGAACGTTAGCGTTAGCGCTTCCCCAATGTAAATACGTTACACTATCCAGAGAGAGAGAGAGAGACAGGTGAAAGCAGGACACAGAGCAGAGAGACGGGCATAAGAAAGACAGGCACACACACACACACAGTAGAATTAAAGAGAATTTGTTATGTGAGTGCTGGATATGTCTGATTGTCTGATCTCTATTTCTGATGCAAAGCAAAACTGACACCAAGGCTGTGTCTGAAATCGCCCCCTACACCCTTAAGTAGGGCACTATTTGAGGGGACAGCCATTTGAAGTGGTGTCCAAAACCATAGTGGACGTTATCGAGTGCCCTCATTCAATCCCATAATGCACCGCAATAACGAATGTACAACCGATGTACGCTCCACGGCTAAAGAATACCCATAATGCACTGTGAGAGTCGGGCGGCGAATGAATTACCGCATCTCGCCAGAAGATGGCGCTTGCAGCCGAATCATCCATCCATCCATCCAGCCAACAGGTGTAAATTCATTTTTAATTGATTGTTAAATTGTTTAATACGTTTTATATATGCTAGTTTCCATGTCAGAGTTCGAGATAAATCTTTCCATTACTATTGGAGCTGCCAAGTTTGCCAAGTTTGCCAAGTTTCAAATGATTATTAAACAGCAAACACAAGCAGAAGCGGCAGCCCTTCCCACACACTCAGTGTCCGAATTCACTCAATTTTCATTCACTCACTCAAGTGCACTATACTAGTGGACTAATATCGGGAATAGTGAATTAGAGTATAGATTGCGAACACTGCCCCAAGACTCAATTCTCCATGTATACTATTCTGTTGTTTTACTAATACTCTAATTAGAGTTAGTTAACATGGAGTTGCAAAGTTACTTATAGTTAGTAGAATATCTAAAGTGGACCATCGAAATAAAGTGTTACCAGTTATTAGATAGCCGTATATTTAATATTTCACCCTCAACACCTGAAAGTGGCTTGTACCATGTGGATGAGTATAGTGGTTGTCTAAGACGTGGTCGTTTGCTCTGGAAGTGTGTGTTTCACGCTGTAAGTACGAGTGAAGTCGTCCATTTGCCTCTGCCTTCCCAGCATTCCACACATAGCAGCGCAGCTCATGGTCTCTGGAGCTCGAACGCTAATGACACATTATGAGCTCGAAGCCTGTCGTTTATGATACACAAACCGGCCCGCTATTTCCAGTCCTGCTGTATGTTCAGTGTGTGTGTAAGCATGAAGCTGAAATTGCCCCTGAGATTGCCTTCGGTCGCAGTTTTATGGATCGACTGAAAGGTTTGTTTGAGCTTTCATGAGTCAAAGCTGAAACTCGCTCACTCGCACCATATTCACCAACGAAGCATACACTAAAACGTGTGCACTGGTGCCTTTGATAACCGCACCATCATAGTGATCTTGATGCCACTGATGTTTTTCATGTACTAAGTGTTAACAGCCATTACCTTCATTATTACACATATATTTGTATGTGCAAGAACACCTGTTTTTGTTTACGAAGGAAAGAAATTAATAACCGTTGTAGCGCAGTGGGTTTTAGGTAAGCATATAACTCCCAGCAGAAATCATGCATCACACACGATGTTCAACCTACTGTGCTTTGGGGCTCATTTGAATCTCGCATACTTATTTATATTTAAAATAGCTGGTATCGGAATTGGGACGCAGGGAGAGTCTCTCCCTCTTTTCTTGCTGTGTATAAGTTAGAAATGAGAGAGTGTGTGGAGTCTGAATCACACTGGGCTGAACGAGGCCTGACATCTGATCGTGAAAATCACTCATTCAGAGACCTGTTATTCATTCCACTGTGTGTGTGTGTGTGTGTGTGTGTGTGAGAGAGAGTAACATTGAATAGAGACTTGTTCAGATACAGAGAATAAAACTTGACTTCAGTCAAGCCGACATGAGTGCGTGTGTGTGTGTGTGTGTGTGAGAGAGAGTAACATTGAATAGAGACTTGTTCAGATACAGAAAATAAAACTTGACTTCAGTCAAGCCGACGTGTGTGTGTGTGTGTGTGTGTGTGTGTCTGTGTGTGTGTGTAAGAGTTACAGTGTGAGCATATCAAATCTCACGAGACGCTGTTCATTGTTAATGATTATGTCTGATTTGTGTAGTGTGGTGGGTATATTCCAGTGTTAATGTTCACATTGATTCATATTTCTGTCAAACATTGTGTCTGTTCATGTTTTTTTGCTTCAAGTGATTATCATTTTATGTTTCATTTGTTCTCTTCATGGCTCATTGTCCTGTTTCATTTCCTTCATTCTTTAATTTCATCTTTTGTTTGGTTTTCAGTTGATTTTATTGGTGGATTTGACCCATTCCCTCTCTACCATGTCAATGAGAAACCATCTCATCTTCTGTTAAAGCCCGTGCATCAGTAAGTACCCGTGTGTGTGTGTGTGTGTGTGTGTGTGTGGGCGTACGTGCATGTGCATGCGCGTGTTAGAAGGTCTGTGTGTGTGTGTGTGTGTGTGTGTGTGTGTGTGTGTGTGTGTGTGTGCGCGTGCGCGCGTGCGTGTGTGTGTGTGTGTGTGTGTGTGTGTGTGTGTGTGTGTACAAGCAAAATCTGACAAAAATTCCCCTTGGGGACAATTAGGAATATCATCAGTTTGAAAATCTTTTCATTAATGATGAAAAATATAAGTACTATAAATTATAAATCTACATTTTTAAAACATAGGTTCAATTTAGATACATTTACAGGGAAAATAAAAACAGTGTTTTTGTTTTTTTAACGAAGTGTGTGTGTGTGTGTGTGTGTGTGTGTGTGTGTGTGTGTGTGTGTGCGCGCACTTTTAAAACTCAAGGTTGCAAAAGTAGGTTTTCACAGCAATGCTGTGAAACTTTTCCCTAAAGTACCTTTCAGTGAACAGTTCTTAAAAGAACCATTATTTTCTAATTGTGAAGAACAATAATCTGAAGAACCTTTCGTGCAAGGGAAAGATTTCATGGTTTACCATCAATGCCAATAAAGATCCTTTATTGTGAATCCAGTCACATACTCTGCGTGTGAATTAAGTCAAATAGATCCTCTTACACATGTCCCTGCTTGCCCTTATCTAAAGCATTAATTAAAGTTAGTTTTCTTTTAATTAGTGTAAGTTCTTAATTAGTCCATTCATTAAGCATTCTGATCTCGTCCAGCGAGGGATTAGTGAAACTGTCTGAAGCTAAATCGAACAGTAAAGAGCTTTTATATCAACTAGGACCAGTTTGGTATTGTTATTGGCAAATATTATTAGTATAAGCTCAATAAGTTTAACATGAAAAAAGTGCCATGTGCTTCCAGGTTAAATTTCATTTTTTACCACGAGAACTACGCCAGATCTCGTTTTAAACGTTGGCAGCCGGAAGCGGCACAATGTTTGGCTGACTTTCCTCGTACTTTTATCGTTAGTTATGTGCCAAGTAGAATAATAGCGTCTTCTGAAGAAATAATAGTCTGTATAACTGCTGAAACTGGAAGTGTAAATGCGTGTCATGCACTCATCAAGCTAGACGTTCAGAGCAAGCCATTTTTGTTGTTTAGTTTCAATGATGCATTTTAATCTGGGGAAAATGTTTTCATTTTAGAGTCGTACAGTATGTTTTCTATTTTCTACCTTCTGCTCCCTCGATCTTACGTGGTTTTATCTTGTGCATATGGAGAATATGGATCAGTGGAGTGGTCCCTCTGAGACCGGGTCTGGCCTCATTTCAATAAGCCTTAAATTATGCAGGGTCTGTAATGAGCGTCTGCAAAAGAAGCCTTTTCAATATGTGCACATGGAGGTGCTAAATACGTTATATTTGCCCTGGGGACATTTTTCATGACAGTTTAATCAGACAAGTTGCAAATGAGAGAAGTTCTTGTCCTGTCTCTAGATACACAACCATTTCACGGTCTCAGGGGGTTTAATAAATCACCCAGCAGGTGTGTGTGTGTGTGTGTGTGTGTGTGTGTGTGTGTGTGTGTGTGTGTGTGTGTGTGTGTGTTGGGAAGTAAGTTTAAACTTCTAGTACTGTAATTAGAGGTTGATGGAAAGTGGATTTTGCAGATAAAGATGTCTAAGGTGGGAAAACAATGAATCGCATGATAATTAATATGACTGTATAATATGAATGAAACCTTGTGTAAAATAGTGCTAAACTTTATCACGCATTTAACAATAATGACTTAACCATAAAATATATTGTAATTCTTAAATAAAATAAAATAAAAACTGCTGTGAAAAAAGTTTGGGGTCAGTAAAATGTTTTTATATTTCTGAAAGAAGTCTCTTATGCTCAGCAAGGCTGCAATTATTTGATCAAATGTACAGTAGAACTGTAATATTGTGAAATATTATTACAGTTTAAATTAACTGTCTTTTATATTCATATATTTTAAAATGTAATTTATTCCTGTGATCAAAGCTGAATTTTCAGCATCAGTGTCACATGATCCTTCAGAAATAATTTTCTGATTTAATGCATTTCTCATTATTATCAATGTTGAAAACAGTTGCTTAATATTTTAGAGGAAGCCGTGATACATTTTTGTCAGGATTCTTGAATGAATAGAAAGTTAAAAAAATGCATTTATTTGAAATAGAAATCTTTTGTAACATTATAAATGTTTTCACTGTCACTTTTGATCAATTTTATGCATCCTTGTAGAGTAAAATATTAATATGTCATCTTACTGACCCCAATTTTTGAACGGTAGTGTATACATTAAAATTGAACCAAAACACATCAAATAAACTGCAAATAAAGTAACATAAAAAGTGACTCTCCAGATAACAACCGTCAGCAACCATCAAACTGTTAAACCGATATATTGGTTAACTCTAATAACATTTCTCTGTGTTTGTGTTTTTCAGGTCTTCGTAAATGAAAGCGTGTCCTGAAGAGAAGCCGTTCTGCCCGTTCCTCCTCTCTGCTCCTCGTCTTCCTCTGTTTAAAAGCGTGTCAGCTCTGGACGAAACACAGTCGCTCCATCGCCTCATTTAGACACTTCTACAAGTGGCCGTAAAGCATATCTAAACAAAAAAAGGTCCTGTGTTGTGTGTGTGGTCTGTGCACTTGAGTTATTGAGAAGTTCCCGCTCTGAGGAGGGCCATTGTGTGCCGTTTACCTTCACACAGGATGAGCACAGTAAAACAGAGGAGCGAGCCGAGAGGAGGACGGGGGTGCGGCCCCAAAACACAAGACAAAGCCAGAGAAACTCCTGTGCTAGTCAAAAATACAAGCAAAGAAAGCATAACATGTAACAAAACAAGACAGAATTAGCTTTTCTGAAAATTGTTTTATGCCATAGTGTGATGTACCATTCTCATGATTCACTTTCAGATTCAGTTTAAGTTTTTAGTTTTAGATTTATGCAGTGATCCCTGTATTTGGACACTCAAATCACACTAAACAGTGTATCGTTAGATCAAATATAGGTTATACACACTCACTCTATTTTAAAGAACACTTTATGCCAAAAAAGTTCTATAATACTCTTAAAAATAAAGGTTCTTCATGGGCATTGATGGTTTCTTGAAGAATCTTTAACATCCTAGAAGAACCTTTCCATTGTTTTTCCAAAGTTTTTTTAGGAACTGTTCACTGAAAGGTATTTTTGGGGAACCAAAAATGGTTATTTTGTGGCATTCCAGTGTTGGGGGTAACACATTACAAGTAACGCAGGTTATGTAATCAGATTACTTTTTCATGTAACTCGTGTAAAGTAACAGATTACTTTTAAAATTACAACAAAATAAGAGTTACTTTTTCAAATTAGTAATGTAAGTTACTTTGTTTTCCCATTTATTGACTGACAGATCTCCTGTTGAGAGAAATCAGAAGTGCAGAGCTTTGTGTGTGTGAACATGATGGTTATTGTAGTTATAGACTAAATATGAGCATTTATTCATCTCACACTGATTCAGTATTCCTCAAAACGAATGAAAACAGTCAAATGAAAACTCTAAATGTTACGCAAACGTTAAATAATACAAATGTACTTTATGTATTTAATCTCACTTTATTAACCAATGTCTTTGCTGCTTACAAATTCAATCATACTAATAATAACAAGCAAAAACTTTTGGTGTGAAACAACAAGCAAGCCCAGCCCATGTGAGAAAAAGTAATTTTTACGTAACACATTAATTTACAGAAAAAGTAACTAAGTAATGTAATTAGTTACTTTTTTAGGGATAAATGCAATATTGTAATGCATTACTTGTTAAAGTTACTTTCCCCAACATGGATGGCATCACTGTAAATAACACCTTCTGGAACCTTTATTTTTTAAGAGTGTATAAGGAGAAATGAGTTATTTAACTTAGTGGGTTATTTAATTTTTTTTTAGTGATAAAGTATGTTTTAGCCGTTTAATTTATAATAAGCTGTTTAATTCATAAAATTGAATTGAATCAAAAAATGCATTAAAACTAAATTAGTTATCAAATCCCATGATGGAACTCCTAAAAGGTTCTATATATGATGCGTCTGACAGAACCTGTTGAGGTTCTATATAGAACCTTCTAGAAAGAGTGACTGAAAATCGCCTTGCCACTTTTATTTGCAGATGATTCTTTCTTTGATGTTTTGTATCCGATGCAATGAAATGTGTCCAATTTAAGTGTGACTTAAGCGTTCAAACATTTTGGGGTCACTGTACATGCCGTCAGTATTTTTTAATGTTAATAATCATCATTTATTGCACAATGTGTTTGTATAATCAGCCTTTAGATCTAACAGAAACTAATTTGGGCAGTACAATATACTTCATAACCTCATACGATTCAAACTGAAATGTTTTTCATTAATATTGTTATAGGACTGGCTGATATTATGAAACAGAAAGAGGTTCTTTCATTTGAATGGTGCTTGTAATCAAATATCAGTTGTTTGTGAACAAATCGTCAGCATGTCTGTATATGAATATGAAAACCGTTGAGTGGCTGTCAATGTCTTTCACTGTAGATGCAGAGCTACTGTAGCTTTTTACTGGAAACATAAACCTCAAAGCACAACTGATTGACCTGACATGCAACGTTACATGTATCATAGTGTGTGTGTGACTGTTTTGAAGAGAGGGGCTGTCTATTTCTTTCTAAAGTGAGATGTGAAGGCCAAAGGTCAGTATGAACAAGCTTGTAATCCCAGATGTTTCATATCATGAGATTTGTTCACTGTATTGGCAACATTTTGGGTTCTTGTGGCCTTTAATGCTCTTAAAGGAGAAGTTCACCATTGTATGTCCGGTAGGAGAACTTTTGAAGAATGCGCACGTTGCTCTTTTATATATAATTAATACGTTTCCCTACTGGAAGAGTGCATTTTCAGATTGCGCTATGAAGTCATACGATTGCTTTGTGCTTTCGCGTATGGGAAAGAGTCGCGTGAACATTCTGCTGAATATCTTGTTTTGTGTTGAATCAAAGTTTTGTAACAACATGAGGCTGAGTAAATGATGACCGTTTTTATTTAAGGTGAACTACTCCTTTAAACATGGCAAGGGTTCAGGGGAAGTTTTTTTTAGCATTTATTTTATGAGTGTATGTAACACTTCCAGCTTAATAATTTGGGCTTGCTGTAATGGTGTACAGTGTTGGCCATGGATCTATCCTGCCCCCTAGTGTTTAATGTCCTTCTGTACACAACATCTCAACTCTAGGAACAGGAACATTTTGTAACACTCTCTGAAAATATTCATGTACATTTGCAATCGTAGATTTTAGGATATTGAATATAAGCCAGCAATGATAGTCTTCTGCATATGTGTTATAATGAGAAAAGGAATGATATACATTTTTATCACACCTTTTCCCCTCGTCTTAATGGCTCTGTCTCTTTTCACAGGTGTTTTTTTAAGCCCTTTTTGTATCTCTTTCCTGTGTCTTTTCTCCATTGTTCTACATTGACTGCCTGTCCATCAACACGTGTTTGCTGACCACAGTGTAAATAGATGTTTGTTAATAAAAGTCTGCTTTTCATCTACTGATCACACGTCTTGTTTTTGTTACACAATGCTGTCCTATAATCTAATGAAGAGCTAAGGACTCACCGTACCTTAAAATGAGTCCATATGAGGTGCATAGACAAGTAGAGAGAGGCTCTTCAAGAGTCCACACACTCCACCGAAGACAAGAGTTTAACCAAACTATAATCTAACCAAACAGACATGCAACGTGTTGGACAGGAGATTTCAAGATACTAAAAATAATGAATATTTAGTAGATAAATAAAATGTAAT